>NC_064878.1:11905000-11937500 GCF_943734665.1 Anopheles aquasalis | reverse complement strand
ATTGATCTACCCTCTGCCAGCGAGTGCACACCACACCATCACCAATACCCCGAAAGGCTCTGTCAGGACGATGGCTCGAAACGGTAAAAAAAAGCTTATCCTCTGGCTGGCCCAGCCTGTCGCGAACTCGGGCCCGTTTCGATGTGTTGGTGGCCCTAGCAACAGCGACGCCGCTTGCTCGAGTGCTCGAGAGACCGGAAAATGCCACCGGAGATCGGTGGTAATGCAAACAGGTGCGCTGGGGCGCGGTAGCGCGCCCTTTGCTAAAATGGACTCTTCCTCTATATTCCCCCGGTGCCAGTGCGGACCGACCAGCAGGCGGCAGACGCAGGGACACACATCAAACGGAACAAGAGGCTTTTCGTTTGAAGTTTCGTGGAAAACTGGGTGGTAGTAGTCAGGGAGAAACTCGAACTGGCAAATGAATATTCCGAATGAAGAATATGTCCTGCCCTGAAATGTTAACAACATATAGCCAGAGGCAAACGGGGCATGGATTGTAGCTTTTTGATTAAAAAAAAAATCCTCTAAATGGTGTTTCAAATACGATCTTTAAAAATGAATATGTTTCATATCATGTAAAATTCGAAAAACAAGCGAAATTTGTCCTTTTCTATATACAGACTCATGTTGAGGCTGTACTAAACGTATTTTGAAACATATCTAGCATCATAATAGAACCATTTGAGCTAACGAACCACATTCTAAACTCACTAATGGAACCCATTACTAAGCGACTAGCCATCGCAAACCTTGATCATCAATATTGTGCTCACAATAGTTATTTGCAACGATTGTGACCATTTGTAATGCAATCACATTCGGGATCGCCGGACCTGTTGTATGCACCTCCAATAAACTCTTATCACGTCGCCTGAACCGTACGCGATCTTTATGGTGGCCGGGTGGTCTCATCAGTTGACAAATGCCAGCACAAAACGGCGGCGTAGGTGTCACCATAGGTTCATCCAAATTAGTCGGTCAACCAACTGCACACGCTTTGGAATGCGCGCCACACATATCATAATATCGTCCAATTAATTCATTAGTGTCAAATTGTGTGCGTCACCGCTCGGCGGGATACCACGCCACGGTTTCTCGTACGTGCGCGCCTTTTTCGCTGACCGTTTTGCCAGCAAAGCGCAAGGAAGATGGTACCCGCCCTTTCGATCCTCCTTCTCCCGCGGGTAATACCAAACCAAGCAATTCGCACCTTGGCGCGCGCGCACGCGGACACCCCAGGAAGCGCATTTAATAATGCAAATGACAATCGCCGTACTGATGTCATCGGCGTTCGCTAGCCACCAGACCATCAGCCGAGTGCAGACCAGCCTGCGTCGCCCGAGAGCATCACCGAGGTTGAAGTAGCAACCAGAAGAACGCACGCACGCACGCAATACAAGGCGCAGTCACAGCCAGATCGTTATCAAATCGAACGGAGGAAATCATCACCTAACGCCCAGTGTCTGCGACAAAGGCGAAACCGGTCAGTCCTGTTTTCAACCACACTTCAACGACCAGATACCAGACGGGATGGTGATGGTGGTGTACGTGATATACGGAACTGTACCAATCGCACCCAACACCCCCAACAACCAACAGGTCCTCGACCAGAACGTGCCAGAATCGTTTGGCCGGATTCCTTCTCCACAACAACAACAACAACAACCACAACAAAAAACCTGTTAACAGATGGAACCAGCCTGATGGAGGGAGCGGCGGCAGCATCAGGGATCTAAATAGCTTCCGCGTTCTACTCGCGCACCAGCAGAGTTGCGAAAGGAGAGGGGGGGGGGGCGTGATTATGATTTGCATAATTAAAGACGCACCACCAGTTTCCTCCCTCCCCCGATAAGCAACTCATGGGCCTCTCCGCGCATTCTTCTCAATTAATCTCGCCTGGGGACGGGGGCATGCCAAGGAGCCGCGAGCAGAAAGAAAGCGAAGACACGGCGCAAACAATGTTTAGAAAACGAAACAATCTCGAACTGCGAACGGGAGTGAATGGTGGAGAAAGTAGTGAGCAACTTTCCGTTCCGTTCCGTCCGCGGAGGGTGGGCAGAAAGATGAATGGAATGAATGGAATGTTGGGCCTCTCCTCATCATTATGCTCGTGATGATGTTGTTTTGGTGGTAGAGAGGGGGCGAGAGGGAGAGAGAGAGAGAGACAAACTAGTGGCCGGTGTTATTTCGAAAAATAAAGAAAAATCAAAAAAACATGTCCATGCGCTAGGAGAGCGGACCCTGTGAATGCCATGTGTCCATGGGGTTGGACACTCCCCGTCCATGACAGACAGTCCAAGTTAGATAATTTTAATCAAAGCGTGACAACATCGCATCAACCACCGTGTGTCCGGTGGCACGCGCACGCTGCGCTGTTGCTCCTCTTGAGGATTTCGTCATCGGTTGAAAGGGAGAGTAAGTAGTGGGGCTGCAGGACTGGACTCTGGCACTGCACTGCCGCACACTGCTGCCCCCCGTCCTCCTTTGGAATGTACACGAACGCACGTGGTGCGCCCCCCAAAAGCGTTGAGATGGCTTTCGTTTTGTGGCATTCCATTACTTTCGGTTGCTTTTGCGCCTTTTGGTCACATGACGCAAAGTGAAGTTGAAATGCAAAACCAGGTACCAGGGACTCCTGCTGCTGCTGCTGCTGCTGCTGCTTTGTCGAGGACATTTACTGATTGGCTCTCTTCTTCGCCAAGCGTGCTGCTGCCGACTTGCTAGCACTGCAGTATGCAGATTGATGCAGATAAAATGCTCTCGAGACTTACAAGGCCCAGATCTACCGCAACTCTTTGGCCAGTAAGTCCTTGTGTGGCTGATAACTTGAAGAAACACTCCAGAAGACACTCAGGTGGTAATCAGTCAGAGGACTACATTCAGATTGCGATACTGTGATGATCTGCAGCGCACTGGCGCTCTCACAGTTCTGAACGTAGGTTCAACCACAAATCAACCCCTTAAAGTTGACATAACTGACGGAATGGGACACTTGAGGACCCTTTGGCGGCCCCTTCATCGCAAGGTTATGCTTGTTTACGCTTGGCGCAACGCTTCAACAGCTTCTCCTCCTTCTCCGTCGTGACGGTCAGTAGTCATTCTGGGTGTGCGCCACCGAAAATCCTAGTAAGGGGGGGGGAAGGTGATGGTGTCGTTGTTTACCGTTGGGTTCTCGAAAACGGTTCAATATTTGCTCTTCAATCCCCCCGCTGGTAGACACGGACCATGTAAATGCTAATGTCCCACCCGAGTGTAAGGCGTATCATCATAACGATGCCATGGGTGGTGCCCGCTGCTGATGGTGTGCGTCCCTCGAGTTTTGTGGTCAATTTTTTTTACAACAATTTCACACCTCGTCTAATAATCGTAAAGCTAGTAGGAGGTGCGCGTTCCCAGCTGTTGGCAAACGAACGGTCGGTGGTGTCGCCGTGAGTCACGCCATTCCCACGCACAATCATTTGCAATTCGTCTGGGAGCGCGCGACGAAGTATTGACACTTTGGGAACACGTTGAAGACGAGCTTTAGAGCTGAAGTAGAGTGGCTGTTGAGTAGGGTTTGAGGATCGATTTCTCGGACACAATGGCCATCGACCGGCAAAGAGACAAACAAACGAAACGGTGGAAGCATAAAGAGACGTCACGTCTGATATGCCCATGGCGGGAGGTGAGGGATCGGAAGCAACATAGCTTTCACTGCTGCAACGCTACAGGCGCAACACTCCGAGATGAGCTCCAAAAAAGCGTCGGGAAATTGGGTGGTCCACCAATGTTGGTTCGCCCGGGGGGCTTCCGAGAGACTGACTTTCGAGAGACGATCATCGTCCTCGTGGTCGACGAAATCAGTAACGAGGCAGTCAGTGATAGTTACGGATAATTAATTAGCGCCACCACTGACCGACGACGACGAAATGGGCACAACACTACTGCGTCCGTTTCTCATCTGCTTTCGGTTCCGCGAGGTTCGTTGACCTTTCGCGCGCTTGTGCTCACTACTCACACAGCGGGGTTGTTTTCTTTTTTTTTCTTTTTTTTTTTTGGGAGAGCCGCAACACTTAATTGATTATCTAGCGTCATAATTTTCTTCCCGGCGACGCCCGCGCTGGTGGCTGCTGTGTCTCATCACCATAAGGCGAACTGCGGGAGACCTCTTCCGACTTCTTCCTCTTCTTCTCCTTCTGCTATCTATTATCAGCGCTAATCGCACGCTTCGACAGCATATTCCTTTCAGCCAGCATTCCAGCTCAGCATCTCGCGCGCTACTGGGGTATTGGTGGGAGTGAAGTGGAGCATATAAAATGGTTGGAAGCATAATGCCCGGCACACGACCACGCTCTCTCTCTCTCTACCGCGCGCTTCTCTCTTAGCTCTTCAACCCATTGCACCACGATCCACTGCATCACTACCGCCATATGACCGTCAGCCAGCCAACTCTCCATTGGCAAAGGAAAACAAAACAATAAACTCGCGCGGACTGGTGTGGTTGGGGCTGGGGCCGGAACCGATGCGAGGACGGATGCGCACGACCGGAATTGCTGCCGCGCCAGCGCGAAAGACGGAAAAATACGTTGGCGCAATTTTCACCCTTTTAATGAGAGCCCGCCGCAGCCGCTGCCGCCGACCGACGGTGATGTGAATGGTGGATGGATGATGGCTGCTGATGCAGTGCTCCTCGCGTCACCCTTCCGACACCCACTGGCTGGCGGCTGCTGGCCCCTTCTTCAAGCCGTTCGGGGTTTCTTTTCCATTTCACAATTCGATTGATTGTTTTCCGCCGAGAGTAAAACCGTTTTTTTTTTCTTTCGTTTTGCCGGTTGGTTTTGGGATTGGCGTTTGGGAAAACTTTTAATTGCCAGCACTTTCATCCTAATGCCCCCAAAGCAGAGGAGACCAGCGCTCCGCTTTAAAGCAGAAGATGGCAACAACGTAAACGTTCGCCGCGCAGAGTCGATAAAATGCAGGAAATGAACGTTGAACCTGGCCACCGCTCGCATTACTGAAGCCCAAGCAGCAGCAGCAGCAGCACCATAGAGATGCAGTTGAGTTGGGCAGAGGATCAGAGTGGATGGGAAAGACTCATGGAACCGGAATGGGGCGGGCTAGATATAAGTCAACGAAGCGATCATCTGATCACGATTGAGTTGTGACAGGTTTCCAGAGGTTTATTCAGCAAAACTCATCGTGATCGGCCAAGAGTGGTCCCCCCTAGCTACCCGCCGACCATTATTGCCGTGTTTATCCGATCGAGATCGGAATCTACCCTGAACTCGGAACCAAACCGCAAAACCCGGAAAAGATGCCCATCAACTGGCACGTCCCATAGGGATGGTTGTGGTGTGGTTTGTGTGCATATTGTGGTGCAGAGCGTAGCATCGTCCTCGTCAAAACGTCCGCCCGTATGTGGTCCCCTGGCCCCGAAGGAAACCATTCAAGGTTCACAATGCAAGCCAGAGGCCAGAGGCACGTCAGACGCTACATAAGAGACATGTCGATGATGGGCGATTTGAATAAACATTTCTATAAATGATGATGCCAACGGCGTGCCGTGGCCAAGCTAATGGTCAGGGGCCCTTTGCGCCATAATGCTGTTTGCGAATGTTTGTTGGATGATGACGGGCGATCGAAGCAATAACTATCGGCTGTGTATCGTGATCGTGAGCAGGAAATTCGAGGAGTGACAGGCGCGATCAACACAGACATACAGACCCGTGGCACGCTCATCATCACTGCAAACCGTGATGGTTCTGTGCATGGACATGGGAGGAGAGCAGAAACCCTTCGCGTGCACCGTTCCGTTTGGCCTTTTTGCGCGCGAGTGAGCGACGTAGGCATTCCGTTTAATCGCTCGATAGTAAGAGTAGAGGAGAGCGTTTATCGTGGACCTAGGGTAAGTGACTATTGCGCAGCACCTTGCCCGTTTTGCTTGGGACGTTGTGGAGGAGAGAATCGCAATACCTTTCCGATGCATTCAAATGACCGACGGCCGATATCAAACTGGAGCCCTACGAAGACGCGAGAATGTAAAGAACGAATCGATGCGTTAATCGAGCGCTATGATTGACGTAACGTCACCGAACGACATTCCGTTTGGCATGCATCTGTGGCCGGGCGGCTCGGGAGACAGTCTCCAGTCCGAGCTCCAGATTAAATTACGCGTCAAACTACGCGATCGTCCTTGAATCATTCCAACCTACCGCCCGCCTGCCACCTAACTATCTATCCAACCTCTACTTCGCTTGTTGACGCTCTCCTCACATACCGAAGCGATGAGTGTGCTGCTGGGTGACGATCATCCCCCTCCCAGATACGACAGGTTGTGGATGGCTGCGACGACGACGACAACAACTACTACTACTAACCCTTAATGAGAGCTACTACTACGGTAGCGTTACTCTGTCTGCCTGTGTATGTGTTTGCTTCCCTTCTGGTCGGTGGTGTACGCGGTGAGAGGGCTTTGTGGTTTTACTTCCGCTAGAAGCCCTAACCATACGCCCTTCTCTCTTCATCTTATTAAAAGTAAAAGGAAAGAAAGAGAGCGACATAGACACCCCCGGAGGGGAAGGAGTCGCGACGAAGCGCTAGTGTATGCAAAGCGCGTTGCGTAAGTGCGCGGTATGGGACCACGAATCGCATATCACCAACCATTCGCACACAGG
This sequence comes from Anopheles aquasalis, assembly GCF_943734665.1. Lineage (NCBI taxonomy): Eukaryota > Metazoa > Arthropoda > Insecta > Diptera > Culicidae > Anopheles > Anopheles aquasalis. Next base: position 11,930,844 of record NC_064878.1, on the reverse strand, counting down.
AAATACTCTCCAATCTCTCACCACCCTCTTTTCCTGCGCTCATACCAAACCGTCACGGCTGACAATGGCCACGCGCCCGTCTAGCAGTACTCCGACCGACAGCTGAGCCAGCCGGTGACTGGGAGGTTCGTCGCTTGGGCGTTGCAGTCAAGTCTTTTGTTTGATGGGAAAATTCAGCTCCCTCTCTCTCTTTTTCTCTTTCTCTCTCTCTGTTTTACCATCGCTGCTATCACTCCCGTCGCTAGACCGGGCATCTGCTGTGTCGGATGCCGATGTCACCTGTCCATCGAAGGCGCTCGTATCCGCTAGGGCCGCTCAGTTGACACAATCGATTTCTGATAGCCTGGGGGCAAAATGGATTATAAACCAGAATCAGTGAGCATCGACTGTGGCCCCACCATCTGTTGGCGTCACATTTCACCGGTTGCTGTGTGCCCGTATGCTCTTTCTATGCTAGTCAGGCTCATGACCTCATGCTGCTGACCGGATTCTATTGTGTGTCTTCTGCTTCCGGGTTGTAAGCCAGCACCACCACTGTCGGAAGTTGCCTCTTTTTGCATTCATAGAACCATTCGTCGACGGCTACACAGCTGGCGCATCACTGTCGGCTGAAACGGGCTTCAATAACCGTCCAAAAGTCGTTAGCCGTCTGTGTGGTACTGTGTACTAGCCGGCAGTCCGAAGCGGCGTTTGGAGGAGCGTTCATTTGCATTCACATTGCCAACAGCTCCTTCCGTTCCTTCCGAAAACAAAGCTCAAATTATTCAAATCATTAACGGCATTACATCACATTTAGCTAATGTGCAACCACCGCCACCCCACCACCGCCATTCATCGCGTTACTGGTGACAATAAAAAAGCGCAGAGCGAGACAGAGAAAGGGATGGAGTCGGCCACATTGATTCTGATAGCTTTTCCATTTGGAAGTACTTTTCAACTGGAGCCTCTTTTCACCGGAATGAGTGTTCGGTGGGAAATCCCTTGTGAGGGCCCACTAGGCGGACCACTCGACCTACATGTTTTCGCAAATGACCTCATTCGCGAAATGATTCCTCGGCTGTACCGTTCCTCGCACCGTCGGCCACGCTGCCTGTTACCGTTGGAGCAGCAAGTTGGTCGTTGATGAATGCGGACATCCACTAATGAACTCAATCTTAACCGAATCGCTTACCTGGAAATGAGATAGAGAGCAAAAAAAACAAAACGCAACGATTAATGATCAGTTGGTTCTCATAAAATGTTGTTTTTGAATTGGTTTGGAGTTAAAGAGTGAGTTTGTAATGGTCAGCAAGACAGAACAACAGTTCCCCTAGCCGAGTGGGCTCCAATTCCCATTTTACGTTCACTGGGAACCGGAATGTGTCACGGGCGGCACCACATCACAACGACCAATCGTGCATAATGTGCTGCTGACGGCGATAATGACTTTATTAATATTTATGTGCACCAACACCCTTCGAAGGGGACAAAGTGAAAAGCAATACCATACATTCCCCACCATCACCGCCACCACCATCGCTAGCAATCTTTTTTTTCTTTTACGATCCCCATCCCCATCATCCCATCCATCAATGGCCTGTTGCTCTGGGCAGCTGGCACGCGCGCGCGCGCAAGGGAATGCTGTTCTTCCATTAGTAATCCGCAGGACAACTCTCTCTACTCCCAAGCGCAAATGGGTAGTGCGTTCGCGCGAGTTCGATAAGTGTTTCATATTTTATTGTGCAACCGGATATGCGTTAAAAAAATATCTGCAACTGTTTTTGGGAACCTAAGAGCGCCGGAACTAACCGACTCCAGGCCAAGCAGCAAGCGAAACCACCAGGCACAATGTTAATAAATTATCTTAATTAATCAATTGAGCTATCAACGGTTGCTTCTTCTGTCTTGTTTTGTTTTTTTTGCTGCTTCGTCTTAACCACAACGACATCTAACACAAACATTTGCTCGCTTTTTGTAAGACCAACAAATGCACACGCCCGCGAATGTGGTCCCGTTAAGTTGCCAAGACTGAACGACGACCCAACGGCAACGCGTCCCCGCTGCCATTAATCTTTCAATTAATAAAGCATTCGGTCCAACACCGCCGGCCACTCACAACACTCAGTGAGATGTGTGGCGCCGCGTTCCCGGGGATTATGTTTATGAGAATACGATGATGGAGGGGCAATATTTGTTCAGTGTGCCCCGCCTTCCCAAAGCCGACCTCTGGCACACCCAAACAGAGCCACCATGTGCCGAGGGTGCTGTGCCTTGGGTCTCTCCACCGGTGGTTATTGTTTGACGGGCGTCGGGAAGTTAAGTGATCGCTCCTTTCGCGGGGTCGTATCATTTGACACGGGTTAACACACGCGGCCCGAATGGAGAGTGCTGCAGGCCGCATCCATCGCGCATGTCCGTCCACGCGCAGGAGGAAACGGTTTGGAATCTAAGAGGATGACCGTGGGAATGCAGCTGTGAACGATCGTGGCACCCGGGGGCCCCAGATGCACAAGGCCCGTTGTCGGAAGAGACCTAGGCAAAGGAGAGGACCTAGCGGAACGACCAGGCCAGGCCAGGCCAGGCCAGCGTCGCCGGCAACCAAACAATAAAACTGACGAAATGTGGTTTGAACCATCGAACCATCGCGCTACGAGAAAGCCCCGCCAAATTGATGTTGACAGGAGAAAGCTGAAACAAACATATGGCATGCGTTAGCGCGGCGGACGCACACTAGGCGGCCAACAACCAACCGAACAGCGGGATGATGATTTGCAATTTGCGGTGGAAAATGACAGCAATTAGTGGGGATGGTCTGACGAGTGGCGGCAGTGGATTGTAGTGTTTGGGGAAAGCAGAAGCTTTGGCCGGTTTTGGGAAAGCCATTACAAGATAGTTTGGAATGACGAAAAAACAATAATTCAATCGCAAAAGCGTTCCTGGAGCTCGGATGCTTTTCTCGGCCATCCCTCCATTAATGTGTTGCAACATGCAGTCGCGCTGCTCGTGGCGTGATGGGACTGTCTTCCACTAGACCGGTTCTTAAGAAACGAAGAAAAAAAAACTCACAACGAGAAAGTCCTTGAATCTCCAGACTCCACAGACTGAAGCGATCATGCACGAGAGAACCATGCAGACAATGCTCACTCCGATTGCCGCATAAGCCAGGCAAAGAATGGCCACATCCAACGCATCACGCCAAGAATGCACACTTGAGCAACACACATTGGGCACAAGCGGATGGCAATGCATATGAGTAACGCACGGACGCAATGCCCTGATGTCCTTCGACCCTGTGGTCTCGTGCTAATGAATTATTAAGCACTGTCTGCTTGGCCAGCCCGTCCATGCAACCGTGTAACCGCCATCAACAGCACCATCACCATTACCACCACCATCACAATGTACAAAGATCCAGTACTTGATCCTCCCCACAGCACCGTCCTCAGCGAGAAGAATGCTGCCGATTGTTTGACATTGTATTGCGGTGCGGTACGGTGCGTTGCGTAGGCCCGAGTCTGTCCCGTACACACCCCGTTTCATTAACACATCCACGGGCGGAATACGCATTCCAGGAGATGCAGCAGATGTCACTCCTACACTACCCGTCGTCCTCCCCCAAACCGCACCGAGAGATGCTGATGATCATCGAACTCGGTCAGATGTGAAGTTTAGGGGCGTAAAGATCGACATCGGATGCTCGCGAATGAAGCACAGCAGCAGCTGCAGCCGGTTCGCAGATCCGTTCATCTTTTCCGGTCCGGATGTGCTACCATCCACCCGTCCCACCGGTTGTCTCCGTCTGGAACGCACCATCAAACGCTGGCTTCCGCACGACTCATGAATGGCATTCTTTTCTGCTGACCAGCACCAGCCAAGCAACTTGAAACCGACACGTTGTGGTGTCGACACTCGGCATCGCGTGCTGAAGGCCGCTGCTGCGCGTTTGCTTTCCGACTGCTTCAGACATCGTGGAGTCTTCTCGAACTTTATCATCATCTCGCGCTGATTCGCCTTTGTAGGTTTGTCTTCTTGATAAGTGTTGGGATAGAAGCAGCTACTGAATAAACGCGCCCTTGACGCTATGAATCATTGCCCAGTGCCGACACTTCCTCTCACGCGCTGACAGCTCGTCCAAAAATTCAAAGATCTGATCATCCATCCATTCCTCACTGGACTAGTACCAATGCCTTTCGTCCGGGGCAAAGGTTTGTCTAACTGGATGTACTTTCAGGGATGGGTGTTTTACGATCAAAACAACACATCGTTCAAGCGCCGAACAGGCCACACACAGGCGTCGCACTGTCGAGGGGAAAATACCTCCGCGTACACGCGCGCCGTCGTGATTCATCGGACACTCTTGTGGCTGGATCGCTCGCTCACATAAACACAATCCCTCGTCGTAGACCTAGCCCTTCCCGTACAAGGGCGAAGGCAGCAAACGCGCCATCGTCAACATCATCGTGCATATGTCTCCTCTCTAAACAGCATCGCGTACTCGCATCGTTCCCTTTTGTAACATCGGCTCGCGCGGAGCAAAAGTACACAAAGGAAGGAGTTTACATTAATAGCTGCTTCATTAGCGGAACCGAACCCGGGACCGGGACGACCACGGACCCCACCACGGTGTGGCCCTGGTATGGTAGGTATGCTGTTTGGTCCTCTGAGTAGCATCATGGCTTGACGCATGGTGGTGTGCACGTTCTATTAAACACACAGCATCGTGGCGATTACATAAATATTTACACGACGCACAGGGCGACCTCCACTGCCTCTCAGCTCTCGAGAGCGGCAAACACAATACTACTTGCAACAAACACAATTCAAACATTTCAAATATTCTGCCAGCCTGGTTGCACCCATCACATCCCCCCCGCGGCTCCCGCACTACAGCACCGAAAGGAACCGAGGATCCGAAGTTTGTAGGTTTGTAGCAAAAGTCTCGATCGATAACTGCCCAGGGTTTGGAAAACCAAGGGACCAATTGTCCGATAAGAATCCGGAAGAGTGGTAGCGAGATGATGCTTTCGTGTGGTCTGTCTCCACGAAACATTATCCAATTTCATTAGACCCATTCACCCAGCTCTCGGACTCATTTCCTGTGGTGAGCTAATATGAAAATGAGCACATGGCCAGAACCATCTCCGGGGGCCTCCATGGACTTGCCTTTATCTTCCCCCGAAATTTCTCAATGATGTAATGACAATCTATGGTCATCGGATAAACGAAACAATCTACATGGCATCGACGTATCACGCATACACCGCAGTCACTGTCTTAACAGTGACCCGCCCCGCCATTATGCTGTGCCGGGCAAGTGAGCCGACCAATGTCGAAAAATCTAATCAGGATGCGATCGATCACCGAACGGAGTCCCCGCCGTCCCCTCTCGTAGAGATGTGGAAAAAATCCCAAAACACACACACAGTGGGGTGGTGCGGTCTTGTGCCACTCTCTTTCGGCAACGGTATCTTCCGCCGCAGCCGGTACACATCACCGGCAGTCTGTCGTCTGGTGGTGGTAATGGCAATTGGTGGCACACAACACGAACGAAGGCAATTTCCGCGACGCGACGGAGACGCACATCCTTGTGCAGCTTCTCGCTCCGGTCGAGCATTGATCGAGGCTTGCCGCCGGAAACGTACCGGATAGGCAGAGATGGGAGAGAGAGAGAAAGGGAAATTCAATTTCCCCATGATATGCGGCCGGTCCCGATGTCGGCGTTACACGCCTTTTCTTCCTCGTTTTGATACCGCCTTCCTAGAGATTTGCTATCAAAATACTTATTGGATTTGCGATTGCGATTTTCGGATCGATTCGTGCTCTTCTTCTCTCCTTCAGTTCCGTTGTTGGTGGTGTGTTGGTGCATCGTTCGAGTGAGGAGATAAAGTTACGTAAAAGACTCCTCTGTGACACCTGTGTGATCTAAACGATCGTCAGAACAGGATCAATGGGTCGTAATACATTCTCTATCGTGTGCTATTACAAGAAAACACCAAGAACGAAAGAGAACAAAGATGACACACAAGAAGTATAACTATGATGCAAAATGAGTCGGCTAGCAACACATTTGTTGGCCATCTGTTGGTATCCGTAGTAACTGGACTTATCTGTCCTAAACCCCTCAACTGACGCTTCCTCCAAAAGGGTTCTAAGGTTCTAGTCCACGTTTTGAGCTAGGGCAATCCACGAATTGCTAAGGAATGTTGCCGCCACTGTCGCCTACAGTCGACGAAACGGGGCACACGAATAATCGTCGCGTGTCATGGCCGTAAAGGAAGTAAAGGGTAGTCGGTTAACCCTTCAAATGGACTATCAAACAGTCCACACCTCGATGTCTCCGGAAGCGATCCGGAATTCCAAGTTGCCTTTAGTACTCCGATCGTTCGTTCCAACGGTTCCCCAATATCTTCAATTCCAATTGGCATTCCAACGGGAATATATAGTGTCTCGGTTTGGGGGACCAGAGGAGGACGATTAACAATTTTAGGCAATCCATCAACCGACCGGGCGCGCATTCGGCAGTCACACTTCGGACACCTTCCCCTTTTTGGGGACTGACTGACTACCGGGATGGCGTCCCCGGTGGTGATGCGCCCGGACGTGTCGGAGTGTAGCAGCAATTATGGATAATTACAATTTTGGACAACCGACCGACACACACAGTGGTGCGCATTAAGGCAATCAGGCCCTTTTTGCTGGACGGAGGGAAGAGAAATTTGGAAGCTTCCAGCTTCGATGCAGCTGGTGCAGCGGAGAGAGGGGAGAGAGGAAAACACGGTCGACCTAGTAGCAGCAAGAGGTGGCTGACTAGCTTTCCCGGCACTTCGGCACAGTACGCAAAACGCACGTGGTCGTCGTCCACAGCTCTCTCAACCGTTTCGTGCGTGCTCGAATGTACGGAGCAGCGCTGCTGTAGCTGCGCGAGGATGGAATCGGGGGGGGGGGGGGGGGGGGGGGGGGGCAAACATGGAACAAACATCACATGCCGGCATGCGTCGAAGAAAGGGGGGGGGAAGGAAATTTTAGAAACCTACATACAGAGATCGCGCATCGGAATTATGAGACCGCAACCGATTTTCGCTGTTTATCACAGTTTACACTGGCCAAACCAACCCACCCCGCTCTCCCTCTCCTCCCGCGCCCTCACCACCCCTTTTTGACCGGCTGGAGTGGATCGGTCTTGTGGTCCATCGCGCCCTACTCCACCATACACAATACACACACGGCCCGCAGCAGCTCACGGCCACTTTCTCTTCGAGGCGCACCTCCCAACAATCGAGGAGTTGATCGCTACACGGATCTTCACGATCCTTCCTTCTCTCCCGCTCGCTGCTCACGCACTCTTCTTCGTTTGGTTGCTTGCTTGGTTGTTGCTTGCCATTTTCACGGTTTTGATTGGTATCGATATTCTAAAAATATCCTCTCGTTACCCAATCGCCACCATCTCCTGACGGTCCAGACGGTATCCACACCCTCCAGAAGAGCACCTTTCCCCCCAACAAATGTGGATCTTCTTGCGGCATTGGCATTCCGCTAACCACCGGTAAAAGTGTACTTCTTCCCCGGCACACTATCAGTGCAAGTGCCGGACTACCGGTGGTGCTGAACCGGCAGCCAACCTGGACAATAAAAAAAAAACACGCTCACAGCATGAGCGCGTCTCGTCGAGGGTTGGTTGTGCGTCAAATCGGAGAATGGCAATGGTTATCTGTGCGAGTGGTTGCTAGGCACTGCTCAGTCCGTGCCCTCCGTTTTCCCGGCACGGAAGAACGCTCCAGCCGCCACGAAACCGCTCGAGCGCACCCTTGTTTTGACGTACAATTGGCGAAACGTGCGGATGAGCATGAGCCGATTCTAAATTCGGCAACCGAAATGGGAGAAGTCGGTAATTTTTTTTAAACTCTCCCTCTCTCTTCCTAATGTTTCTACAATCGTGCATTTTTGCTGCTGGAATGCTGGAATGCGGGCCAGCAATAAAAGCTGTCGCCACCCGAGCCGCCAGATCCGGCCAACCATCGCTGCTTTCCAAAGGAATTTCAGTGCCAGTTGCAATTTGGTAGGTTCATTTTATGGCACATGTTTGCTGGATATCTATCACTAATATCGACTGCTATAAATCATTCTCAACTGTAGCGATCCCGGGATTCAATTGAAATCTCGGCATCTCGGTGGACATCTTTTCTCATTCTGAGTCGCGCTCACTAACATAAATTCTTAATGGATCCATTTCTGATTCCAAACCGTACAGAGAGTAATTAGGCGAGTTGAAATGTGGTCTCTGTTCGTCAACGTGCATGCGGACAATATAATATACTTATTGTTCCAGGAAGCCCTTCCTTGATCTTGGCCTTATCATGGTCTTATCAGTAATCAATTCGTGGATGTCACACTTACCTAGAATGAAAAGAGAAGATACAAGAATTTATTAGTTAAGTAAAAAGGTGTGCTTGTTGAAGGACTAAACTAAACGTTGTAGAAGGAGGAAATTTTGGTTTAAAAAAAAGTTGCTTTCTTCTTGTTTCCAACCCTGATAGCCGCACTTCCAATACGAGATTGTTTTCCCAACCTTTTTCCTTCCCCTTCCCGAGAGAACAACACCGAAAGTGAGTCTCTTTTCGCTCGCATTCTCGGTGGCAGCTATTTTTAACTAAACAAACCCATTTTTCCAAACACCACATATTACATACGACCCCCCGCCTGGCGATGAAGTGCCCGGGATGCGTAATGCTGCAGAGCCAGCCAGTACCATCCGGGGCACTTGCCGCGTTCTAACTCGAAGCCAAGAAGCAGCCAGTGGCGAACCCCAGAGCGCGTAGAAAAGGGTTCAAGGGAATATGCGCGCGTGTGTGAGTTCGACGAGTACTTCAGACTTCATTTGTTCCATCCAGAAGCAAGATCGACCCCGTCGCCGCCGGATGTGCGTGCGCCAGAGATGAGAAACACGAAATGATTGATATGACCATGTGTGCCGGATTGGTCTGTGTGTCTGTGAGTGTGCCTGCCTGCCTGCCTGCCTGTCCTCTAGCATCTCTCTCATCCTCTCTCCTAAACCGTGCCACCGGTATTAGGGGGGAGTTTGGAGCGTCCGACCTTCCGCCGGGAACGGAAACCACTTGATCAGGAAGAACGGGCGTGTTGTTGGACCACTTGAAGGCTTCGCGCTCCCACGATACCCGGGACACGACCTGGGGGCGACCTAAAGGGGGTGAAAAACATCAGGAAGGGTGCGCAGCTGAAGCCGAGAAAATCTTCACTTCTGCGACTTCTACGGACGCGAAGGTTACACCGTAACGCACCGGGCCGTAGATCAGTCACTGAAGTGGCTGCCGTTCATCAAGATTGACGGCGTTGTGCCGGTGCTGGCGTGAACACATACGCACAGTGCACACATGGTTTAACAAAATAACGTCTCCTCATTATTATTAAGAAGGGAAGCTGTTGTGCGAAAGAGAGTCTAACATAAGACTGATGCAGAAACGTGTCCAGGATCCACAACCATAAGCAATCAAGGGTACCACAGGGCCCTCTCTCTCTCTCTCTCTCTCTCTCTCTCTTGGAAGCGATTGCGTAGGTGATTGACCTTCACTGATCACGGGGAAAGATGCTAAACATCGATCAACGATTGCGAGACCGAGCGAACGCGAGGCAGAAACACACTTGACGATAGTTTATGATCAATCAATGTGTAACACACCTCACCTCCCCCCTCCATTCTTGCTTCGGTGGCAAGGAAAATTCAGCGAGGTCAGCCGAAATTACGAAATAAATCATTGGTTTGTGGTGGATGATCGAGTTGATTTAAGCAGTAACGAAAAAAAAAAAACACACGAAGCCGACGACCACCACCATCCATGATCCATGATCCTGACGTACTATATCACAAACATTCAACGTGCTGACTGGCGATTCGTTTGGACCAAGGAAGAAATGTTTCTAATCCAGCGGGAGAGAGCGAAAAATAGGAAATTGCTCGCTAGAATTCGCACAGTAGTGTCACATTTCCAAAACCCTGCCCGCCCCTCAACAATTTGCGAATTGAAAGTCTAATGTCCTCTCCCTCTCTCTCTCCTCCCTTTGATGTGACCGACCAACTATTGGCTGGTCGCCTGTCGCAAAAGTGAATCATCCGGACCCTAGTGAGTGCGCGCCGCTACCATATCAGTGGTTCCGATCTGACCCTGTCTGCCGCCACGTTCGTTTGACCAGGGACCATTATGCTTAATTACCAGCGTCGTGCCATAGGCTTGGCTGGGCAGATGAGCAGAGCAGAGCTCAAGGTGAGATGACGACACTGTGCGCTGCTCTGCTCTGCTCTGCTCTGTCCAGTCCCATCGCGCGCCGGCGAACCGGGCACACGAATTTGCTCGGACTAATTAATCAAAAGTCTCACACCCCGTTCTGGCCCACCTACCCAACCCAACCCTTTTCTGCTTGTGTCGATCCTCCGTGACTCCGGCAGTGGCCTGATTCCAGCCTCTCAGCCGCCGCGCGCTGCTGCTTCTTGACCTTCTTGACCTCCTCCTCCTCTTTCCGGATGTTTTCTTTTCCTTCGTCCTTTTCTTTTTTGTTGTGCTGTTTGCTGGCATTAATAATATTAGGGCAAGGCACAACAAAAAAAAAAAAACACTCGCCACCGAAAGGATCGCGAGGCGGAGAGAAGCCAATTAGAGTTTTGGGACTAATTTGCTCAAAGTTCTTGACCGGAGCACGCAGCGCCCCACCACAATCCATTCATTGCCAGCAGAGCCGGGAAGGGAAACATCGCATCTCGAGCAACATCATAACCGTGGCGATGATACGGGGGGAGGGAGGGCCGGTGCACGATTCGGTTCTCGACGACGAGCAGATAACCTCACTCTATTTACAACTCGAAGAAGCCTCGCGAGCTTCGATTGTCGGGCCCCGGGGGTCATCATCAGCATCCTCTTCTGGGGGGTGTGAGGCAGTACCTACTCAGAGGTTATCGCCCGGGGCACGTCTCGTACAATCTAGTCTCGAGGAGCGCGCGGACACTCGGTTGCTTGCTCAACCAGCGCGCTCCTCCAGGAGCCCGACAATTTATGTACATTCGAACGATCTCCGCAACACCTCCAGCAGCCACCCAGCCAGCCAAGCCCAGAGACCAGAGGCGATGATAGGGCTGCTCGGTGGACGCCTGAAGATGGACGACGATCCGCCATGGCTCACTGGTTGGCTGGCTGGCTGGCTGGCTGCCTGAATGTAACCCGATGGGTCGAGATAGGAATGCAAAAACCGCGCACCAGAACCCGCGGGTCCAGAGCCAATGTACATTTATTTATATTTTATTGCCACTATCTCCTCACCATCACCGCCCCTCTCTCTCTCTCTCTCTCTCTCTCTCTCTCTCTCTCTCTCTCTCTCTCTCTCTCTCTCTCTCTCTCTCTCTCTCTCTCTCTCTGCGCCGAATGCACGAAAAGATGCTGCTGTGGAATGTGTGTCTCGCGGTGGTCCTCCGCTCTGTCTGTCCAGACACGCACTTATTAATATGGAATGAATATGACCGGGGGCAGGGTTGGCTGGCTGGTTGATGTGTGCATATGGAGTAGTACTTAAAATGGAATCAAATAGAACTGCATGGTAAGCGTGGCAAGAGGGAGTTTAGACCGACGATCGCGCATTCCATTAGCAGGCGAGCGGATTCTCGTCGTCATCGTCGTCATCGTCGTTGCATACTGAGAGAGACTCCAACCAGTGGAACGTGATCGTCCCGTTCAGGGCATCGAAAAGAAGAGACACGCGCGTGCACGCTTCAAGGTTAGACACTGGAAGGTCCCCACACCTTCGGAAGTGCTGCGTCCTTCTTTTTCTTTTTGGCGATCTCCAAATATGCGCTACAAGCGAGCGATCCAGTGATCTCTTCCTTGCGATGACGTGTAGCCTTGCCTGCCTGTCCTGTTCACGAATTCTACCGACGAAATGGCTCCATTACCGCACGACCGTCCTCCCCATGGGACCACCCTCTCTCTCTCTCTCTATCTCTCTATCATCCAAACATCCACTTCTCATTAGCGCCGGATCCGTTCAAGCATAACGGGGAAACGTGATCCCATTTCATCATCAGCACAGAGCACTTGCTGCGCACTGGGCCTCCCTCCCTTTAGCCGCCGTCGCGCGTTGTTGCGTTGAAACAACAACAGCAACAGCACAAAAAAACATCCAAACAATCATCCGAAACACCGCTAACGCAGCTCAGCAGCAGCTCTCTAATCGCGGCTTGGATTCCGGAGAAAGAGATGAGTCGCTGGCGACGATTGCGCCGCTTCTAGGAGCCGCTGGGAGCTGATACGAAGAAGAACAGCAACTTACAGGAGGTCTTCTCTCTCCATGACTCATGCCCTATTTTTAGCCAGCGAGAAGTGGCCGCACACCAGAGTCCGCCGTTCGTCGCTCCATCGCCCCCTCTGTCTTCTTCTCGTTTATGCTGCTGCTGCAGCAGCAGCAGCAAAACGGGTTATTTGCAAAACGATGCGCAGCATGATAGTACGCAAGGCGTGCGCGCTCGCGGATGAAACGGATGATGAGCTAATCTTGTGCTGTCCAGCGTTGCACTCAGATCAAGCAGAAGCTCCGCAGCCGATAAGCGAGCTGTTGGGCTCTCTCTCTCTCTCTGTTGCGCTATTGGTTAGTCCTTTTTTTTGTTTTGTTTTGAATTCGATTTTTCAGGAAAAGAACATGCCATCATCATCATTCCAGAATACACACCGCCTGCTGTTTGATGGTGATAAGGGAATTCTTCCTTGTCAAACCGGAGCAAGCAGCCGAGTGATGTGGAAATGTGCTTCCGGAGAGGAGGAAAAAACGAAAGGCAAAATCGAGGACCCAACCGCCGTTCGCGTTCAAATGGGAAATCAAATCTTGCCATTAAACGGTCATCGATCCGATCACGGGCGACCGACGACTGTTGATAATTGTAATCAAGGAGCTTCTACTGCGGGTTCCACCCTAGCATAGGGCGTGCTGGCAGGAACTTTCTATTTTCATCAACACAAAAAAGGGAAGAAATAAAGCCGTTCCAGAAACCCCCTTCACTACTCAGCACAGCCCTATCGGGCGCCCATATTATCCGTCCCTCAAAATAATCATACTTTGCGCGAAACCAACGGCATATGCAACAGGACCTGCGCGCCTCAGAGGAACTTTGATTCGAGAGGAACGTGCGTAGCGAAATCGAAGCGCAATCCCCCCGCCCGGACGGTGAGCCCCGGTTTTTATGGTGGAAAATTACATTTCACTACTGGTGTAGCAGCGAACGGGGCCCACTCGATCGGGGAAGATCGGGCGCGGATCGCGGAGATCTTTCACTCTGTGGCGCTTTGCGTTTGCTCTCGATCAGTCAGCAGCTGGATCGATGATGATGATCTCTCTTGGCACAGCAGCGGACCCACGGTGATTGCGTTGGTAACAGCGCTTCCCCGCCCCCCCCCCCCCCAATGCTCACTGAATCCGGTGCGAAAAGCGAAAGCGTCCGGACAAGGAATCCAGCCACTCTCTGTTTCTCCTTCTCTCTTGGAGATGGATCTCGGCGTGATGGTGATGGTGTTCCGCAAAAATCGGTGGCGATTATTATTACTTTTTTATGATTGTGTCACACTTCTTCGCTCTCCTTCTCTCTCTCTCTCTCTCTCTCTCTCTCTCTCTCTCTCTCTCTCTCTCTCTCCCTCTCTCTCTCTCTCTCTCTCTCTCTCTGTCTTTCTCCCGTGGTGCCGGGAAATATAATAATTTTAATGCTTCGCTGTGAAAAGTGCCACCACCCGAGGGAACCATTATCATCATCGGAAAACAGGGAAAAAGCTGATGACCGATTCGCCGAGAGCAGAGTAGTCGCAGCGCGCTCGGTGTGCCATTAGAGGAAGAAGGAAACATTAGGCGAGCAAATGACGCCTTCAAATTGCCACACTCGGGGCTTGCCATTTTACGCCACTTTCAGCAGCGAGCACACGACGTCTCGATGGGTAAGGAAGTGAGTGAGTGGTGTCCACTCGGAAGAAAGGCAGAAACTCTACTCGAAACTTGGAAAAGACATAAATGACTCACGTTATTCAATTGGTTTGACGCAAGACGTTGCGCTGCTACGAGCTTCTTTCAATTTTCTTATCGATCGAGCTCTGGCTACGTCCACAGATTCGTAGTCCAATAATTTGGAAATCAATGACGATACCGTGTCCGTGAGGATTTTTTGCATTTTCGGGGAGGATTCACGTGTTGGAAATTCTTGAGAAGAACGTAGTTTTGACTCGATAACCCCTTGATAGTAACCAATAAAAAAGTAAGAACGTAAGGTTCTTAAATGTTATTACCATACATATTCAAAAATCAACATGTCAAGCGACAGAACTATCAGTTATCAGTATAATTTGACAATAATTTGCCTTGAAGAGAACATGGTCCAAGATCATCGATAAGATGCTCCATAAAAAAAGCGTTGAATAGCAATGGTTTATTGCTCCAATTTAGTCTCCAATTTGCAGTAGTGTAGCACCTTATAGAGAAATAGGACTACAATAACACAGCCACAGAGCTGCTGCTCGATCCTTCTTCGATTCGAGCTACTATCTTGACTTGAGGCCCATAATTATCGGATATTTTTTAACGATTCGCGCCGGTTCGGAACACATGAAACGAATTCCACCTTTCTAGTTCCAATCATCAGCTCCGTAGAATGCAAAGTACTCGTCGGCCGTGGTGTGGCCACGGTAGAAAGTAAGGAAAAGGTGGCAAAAAAAAACCTCGGTAACTTCACCATTCCCTCAGCTGTAGGCAACTGTGCTGATTGCGTTTTTCGTAATCTTCGCGGTTGCCCGACCAAAGGGGGAGCAGCGCGCGCAACAAGCAGACCATTTCACTTTGATGAACTCCACAAAATGGGGAGCGCGGCCACCAGTCAATTTGTGTCACAAACTAGCGTGGCTTGATCCACTTTTCACCTCCATCGCCAAGAGGCTAGCGGTGGTTTGCGAAGCTTTAGATAGCTACGCTATTCCATCGGACCAGTACAGGACTTCATCTTAGGCGCGGTTCGTGATTAACGCAAATAATTTAACATTCCAACGCAGACAGATAAGGTCTGGGGAGGGGTCCATATCACCTCTCGTACAACGCATTCGCTGTTGCCTTAATAGGCAGTCCTGATAGGATTGTTTGCGTCCGATGCGCCGGGGATGCATTATTCAAATCGAAAGCGATTGCTGGAGGACTTCTTAAACATTCATTGCACATCGCAGAAGCGATTGTGATACGTGCCATGGCGCCCGGTACCACCATCACCACCGTCATCGTCATCATCATCATCATCAGTGCACACGTCAAGGTCAGCGTGATTCGCACAAAAGCGAGATCCATGACACGGTGTCCGGACCAAATGATAATGTTGCATGCGTTCTCGCGCAACAGGGCAACCGTGAGAGGGAGATACTTCCCACATTCCTTCTCTTCTTGATGTCCGCGAATGACATGCCGAAACAACAGCAACAACAAATCTCGTCTGTCACTTGTACGTTTTGCGGCAGAGATTACCGAGCACCACTAACACGCAACGTTACGAGGGCGGTTTTCCTTCATTCTTTTCCCTGGCCTGTCATCGCTGCCCCTCCCAAACCAGTGGCTACGTCGTCCCGTGGTCTTCTCCTCCTGGTCAACAATGACAACACGCGTCGTAACCTCGAGGGGGAGAAGTTGTGTCTTGTAATTTTCGTTTGCGGATTTTACGGAAGTTTTGTGACAGATTGTGACCCCACACAGCCACACCACGGCACACCCTCGACTCCGAACCGGACGTACCGATGATTGATGAGGCGGCCGCGAACCACCAACCAAACATTGAAACGAGCGGAAACGGGTGGGGCACGTTTCGCAAAATAATGAATTCATGCGCCATGCCTCTCGAAGAAGGAGGCAAAATGCGTGTCACCGATGTTACGACGCGAAGAGAGGAAAGAGAGGCAGCAACAGATGGCCAACAAAAAAAGCGGTGCATGGGGAGCGCGCCGTCAATTTTCGCCAAAGATGAAAGCTTGAAAGCATCATTCGGACGGATGGGGAAGAGCCGCGGAGCTGGTCCGTTTGGTTTTCACTTGTAAGTCTTGAGGAGTGATGGTGGTGCAACAGCAGCAGCGAAATGTTTCGTGGCTTCAGTTTCGCTTCGATAAGGTCGAACGATTTGCAATTCACTCGCCGCTGATGACCTCTCACCCCTACACTCTTCGGCAAGTTGAAGCGCCCTTTGCCGCAGCCAACCGTATCCGCCGGGGGGCTGGCAACGATTTGTGGTGGAAAAGAAACCAAAAAACATCTCCAAGCCAACCCAACGAAGCGTATGAAAAGCAGCCATTTTACACCAAGCACCAACAAAAAGTTGCCAAAAAAAAGGAGAAAAAAGAAAACACCGAATCCATGGCTGTCAAAAGTGATGTCCTCCTCCACTGGCTCTCTCTCACTCATGTGCGTGGGGGTGAAGCGGGCTCGAGAGGTGCTGCAACATACCAAGAGAGATGC
The DNA here is from genome assembly GCF_943734665.1 of Anopheles aquasalis. NCBI lineage: Eukaryota > Metazoa > Arthropoda > Insecta > Diptera > Culicidae > Anopheles > Anopheles aquasalis. Next base: position 11,914,353 of record NC_064878.1, on the reverse strand, counting down.
GTTCGCTTGCTTGGCCTCAGCGGCGCAAGACTTTATGGTGAAGACGCCACCAGCAACACATCAAGACGCTTTCCTGCTCCGCATGCAAAGGTAAGCGATTTTGATAAAAGATGGATGTTCGCCACTGATGCCAAGACTCTTTTTAACCACCACGTAACCCGGTCGGCCTCCGGAAGATGCGGATTTCGATCCACTTCCTGGTACTACTGGACGAGTTGAGTGACCGTACTGAGATCGAAACCACCTTTAGCCTCCAGCTTTAGCACTCTTTGACTCTTTAAGAAATTCCGTGAGAGCAAGACACGATACGTTGCAACTCCGATTAGCCGTCGCACTCTCCTCCATATGCCCTCTTCTTGTAACTAACGTCTACCCCGTACCAACCAGCACATCTTTATGCTCTGCACTAGAACGAACGTTGGAGAATTGAGTTAATTGAATGATTGATCCACCGAAAGTCAAACGGCAAGAGATCGGGCAACATAGAGAGCCCAGCGCATCCCAAGGCAACAGAGACCGCGATTGTCCGGAACCCGGAGCATTGCGGAGCAGTTGTCCTTTGACCAAGCCCTTCTGTCAGCGTCCCCCCTTCGTTAATGAGGTAGTTCGAGGAGGGTCGCGATATGTTGGCCTGGTCCGGCTACTGCTGGTCGATTGAATTGATTGATTTATCGGAAGCAAAATGAAAATTAATCGACCAAAGAGGGGCCCCTCTCGCGGGGCCGGATTTCTCTGCAGAGCGCCGTTTATGATCGCAACGCTAAGGGCGGGGGCTAAGCATAACGCGTTCCATCACTACTCACCGCGCAGACCGACGATCAATTGGATGGGGAAGGGGAAGTTGACCGCGAGGCCAACCAACAACGACAACGAGAGTAGACCTACCTCGTGGCGATGGATCGCGGGAGCATCCGAATGAAACAGACCGTGACGCGTGTGCCTCCGAGATCGGGGAGAAAGCACTTTTACAATCGGTTACCACTATAGACGACGCGGCATCTCGTCATGTGAGGGCATGCGGGACTGACTGACTGACTAATTGGCTCATCGAAAGGCAGCAAAAGCTAACCCTGGGGCAGCCGAATCCTAAACTCCCTGTCCGGGGTAATAGTGCTATCACTGGCCCTCCCCGTTGGGTCAAAAATCGTGACCAAAGGTCTTCGAATTCGATTTCATCGATTCGACATCTGTGATGGTGGCTAACTTTCCAGTGATAGGACAGCTCTGTTCCTGTATGTGTTTCCCCTTTGGAGTTTTTTTTTTACTCACACCCCACACTCTTTCTCTGAACTCTGTTTGGATTGAACATCAGCGGACAGCGATGATGATGGTCCGCCGACAGTCGCTGACGATCAATCAAAAGGCCGTTTCTGAAGACCGTTCTCCATGTGACAACAGGACGGGCGTGAACCGGGTGTCTTTGCACCCCATGCCCTCCCTCTTCTGAACGGAAGCCAGTGAACCATTGGCACACGGCCGCCACGGCCATCTCCCCCCGGGTAACGCAATAAACTCATAAACTCAAACATTAATCGGACGAACCCGCACCCTCCGCCTGCATTGTGCTGGAACATGGATGCGGGCATTAGAGGCGAGAAGAAAGGCGAAGAGCCTCCTGCAAACCCGCTGGTCTGGCTGCTGCTGGAGAAGAGTCCTAATCGAGTGCGTCGCATTCCACGGCTAATTTGAATAATTATCTCAGTTATTGCCAGTTATCTTTACGACACATCGGGCGGCGTCGTTACAAACTGTAGCTGTGCTGGCTGGCAAGCCAGGAATGACTTCTCTCCATATTTCCGGCAAAAAAAATGAAAAGAAACTGCTATCGCTTTGCTGCTTGAGACCTTAGACTAAGCTACCAGGCTGGTGAAGTATAAATTGCGTTTATAAAATTTCGTCGTTTCGTTGCGATAATAAAATTTCGTTTAAAATACGAAGCATTGTGCAGAGCTTCGTCTGATATATTCCGATGATGTCCATCAGAGAGAAGCGACCAAGTACCTCAAAAATCCAATAACCAACTCCAAATCCGGAAGTCATTGTTTTAAATATCAAGTTATCAAACTATTCAAAACCTCATAATATTCTGTGCTACAGCATAGAGCTATACACATTAGAAAAATTGATAGATAGTCAAAAGGCTTTTTACAAATACTTCTCAATACGGTTACAACACAATGTAATGACGATGAACATCGAATGTCATATTTGGTTCATTAACTGCGTAATTATAGTGCCCTCCCCCGAACGGACTTGATGCACATCAAAAGCTCCCATTAAGACCGAGAAGCATAATTGAATTTGCGTCGCCTTGATTTCATTTCCAACATTTTCGAACAACCCCTAGCAGAACGCGTTCGTATGATGTTCCTCTGCATGTTTTGGACCCACTTTCTACACGCGATCGTTGATGAGTTGCCAGATTTTCGACAGTGTATCGCGTGCTTTCTCTGTTTCTCTTTCTCTTCCATATCTCAATACGTTTCGGGCTAGATAAGAACGGGTCGATCTTATGGATGTTTAAATAGAACCCGAGCATGCTCTTGGGCACCACTTCTTTCCGTCGGCGATTGATAGCACGCAACAACCGTTTTTTTTTTAAACACTTTGTCGCTCGCTTTGCCGTTGCTGGTCGACAGTCTCTAAACGCATTGCCACTTGTGAATGGCTCTATTTCGTTGCCCTAGAGAACGACGTGGTAAGTCGTGGTGTCTCTGTTTTATCGTTACCGAGCTATCGGGGAACATGTGCCGTGCCATGCCATGCCTTTCGCCTAAATCACAGTCCGCGTGGCGTCCACTTGAGAGCCGAGAATTTTACCCCCCACTTCGGAATAGACCATAACACGCGATGAGTTGCCGTCCAGGAAGAGACACGCCTTGCAGCAAAAGGGGCAGTCGGATAGGGATTGACACTTGTTGTTGGCATCGCGTTATCGGTGTCGGGAGGCAGGTCTGGCCGTCTAATTGGGTGCTTACAACCCGGGCGAAACATGACCGATATCTGTGTGGGGTGCTGCGGTGACTCGCTGTTTTATGGCATCGCCATTATTATGTCCAGGATCTTCCACGGAGATAACGATTCTCTCCTTTCCCCGTCGATATGCCCTCCATCATCCATTCATAGGACAACAGGAGGGCCGAGTTCCAGCGCACCTTATAAAACGGCTCGTCGACGGTCGACGCGTAATGACACCATGGACGACGTGCCGCAAACGAGGCGTCTCCGGTTGTGTCATTCGGGAAGAATTAGCTTTTGCGGAGGCGGAATCGCCCGGGGCGTCGTTCCGAAGCGCCAACACGACAAGTAAAGTTGGTCATAATTCAACTTCTGTTGGTGTTTCCTTACAAAGACGCAACGACCAAGGGTGCGTCGAATTCAATGATTCCCTTGAAGTTCGTGGTACAGACTTGCTTCCCGATACTCAGGTTCCACCAAATTGTTGAAGTCATAAAACTCACGAATACTGTGGAGTTGCAGTCCTCCGATTAGGACGCCAGTGTTTTCAAGTCTAGACTCGTATATTCAAGAACCTGCTATTGACTCCAGTTCGGTCTGAACACGATCCATATATTTAATCGCTAGAGTCGTCGGCTCTCGTCAGGCGTTCGTCAGGCGACCCTAGACACGGACACTGAATCGACTGCCATCACCAGCCGTTGTTGAATCAATAACAGTATTTTATATCCTCGAGCAAACTTCCGACATTAGCCATCAATGCGAGGGCGGTCTGCTTTATCGGGAAGGTAATAACCACTACCACTCAGAGCTGGTGGGACGGACGTAGTTGAGCCTTCAGACGATAATCGAGGCGCTTTGCTGTTGATTTATGCTGTCTCGCAACTTTCGATGCGCGCACTTTATCGCCTAAGGACAAAAATATCACGGATCCGACTATCCTGATAAATACATTTCCACGTTTCTTTTACAACCGAACTCGGTAGAGGCTTCACGTAGGCATCTAATAAAACATTAGATGTCTCGGAGGTCCGATATCTGAAAAATGCTAACTTCTGTTGGACCGCTTTACAGTAGATCAGGTGGATTGTAGGAAGTAATGTGCAGCGTTTGGCGACATAAGAAAACAGGTACGGGTAGTCCATCCAAACCAGAATTCTAAACACCAGAACACAACGATACCTGCCCCTCTTGCTACCAATGTCCATCGTCCGTCTGTCCGCATGTCTGTCTCGCTCACCTTTTCTTCAGGTCGCGACAAACAGCCAAAATGGTAGCTGCTAGTTGCCGCCCCTTGTGGACGAGATTCTTTTGTTAAAAACCCTTACCTTACCCACCCCAAGGACGTCTGTGTGAGGCAGGCGAAGATGCGCTAAGCGGAATCGGTGGAATTCGGAGCCGCGCGACGACGAGGCAAACAATGACAACGGGGCGATTGGCTCGGCGTCGTCGAGAATGAGGATATGAAGAAACGCGACTCATCGAGAACCATAAAATCGCGACGACGCCATGGAGGACAGTGTTCTCTACCTTCTCTCAAGGTCGTTACCGAATTGTGTCTGTCGGTTGGTCGGCTAATGAAGGTCGAAAGGTAGCGCTGGCTTCGGTAAGCGCTCCAAGTCGCTCGATCTTTTAAACTCCACGATCCGGGCACGCCCCGGGTCAGTTGGAGTAGGTCAGAGGCTCCTTCCCGCGGCCAACAGCGCCACACCGCTTACAGCAATCGTGGAAAATCCGCCATCATGCGTTGCCCAGACGGGCACCAAAAAAATGAAGCTTTCCCTTTTTTCATGCTCTGATAACGACGAAAAACATGAAGCATAAATATGTGTTGGGTCGAGCGAAACAGGGAGACAGAGAAAGAAAGAGATAGAGAGTGAATCAGCGGAACTCCATAGCATCGGTGAAATTGACGCCGATATGGCCGTAGATTGGAGATCGTCCCGCACTTCCTCTACGCACACGTCGCCGTCCACTTTTCTTTCCATGTTTTCCTCCAACTGGAGAAATTGAAATCGCCACGATGCCACAACAGTAGACACAGACAGTAAGCGTGGAGTTTCCTCTTCTGGGCGCGGTCATCACTACAATCTGCTTCATTCGGAAGCGCGACTATCTCTCCAAGATATTCCTTCCTTATCCATTGCACATAGCAGCGACAGTAAGGTGCTGATAGCTGATAGGGACCGTGACATGACTGGGATGTAGACACTAACTGAGACTTATAAAGACGGAAGTCAGTTGAATTTCTGGTTCCAGTTTCCGTTAACATCGAATGTTTCGGTCGTTTTCTATCCTCAGGACCCTCGGCAGAGGCTTTTCCTATGATAATATTATCTCTAGTCAGTACAAAATTATCTGACTGGTGGTGCTGCAGGTCAGGTCTCAGGGCGACAAAACCAAAGCTGCAGCGCAGATGTTTGGCCAAGTGGACACCACAAGCGAACGAGAGAACGAGGAAAAGTGGCTTCGCTGGGCCGTTCTACCGTTCGAAGCGGATTTTTTTTTATGATTTAGCTGCTCCCATTTCCAACATTAAACAAAATGCAAAGAAAACAAAGCAAAGAAAAAGGGTCCACTGGGCAGGCTACGTGTGTGAGAGTAGCATGGAGGCAGAAGCAGAAGAAGAAACAAAGCGCACTTGAGAGGCCCATCCACCAGTCAAACCCTCATCCGGACATTTCGTGCACAAACACACATACAAACACAGGGGTGGGAGCGATTTGGTTGGAAATTTGCAGACCGAGAGAGCATCGCCCGCGCGTTGCCCAGCATCCCGATGAGAACGACGAGCATACGCAAACACATAGCAAGCGGGTGAAGAAGAACGCTGCATCTCCACACGTTATGCTGCTGCTGCTGGATGCTGCTAGCACCACCACCACCAACACACAAAACGGCGATGCTCCGTCTCGCTCGCTCCCACGAGTCCTGCTGATCCTGTCTCGCACCCAACCTCACGCACACACGGATGCATGCACGCACACTGACGCAAAAGTGGTCGCAACAAACGCATCTCGTCGGAGCGGAGGCCCTTTTATGCGCGCGAGGGCGTTTTGGGTTTTCGCGTGGGATGTGTCTCGGACGCTTTTTCGCATTTCTCTCTCGCTCTCTGAGGAGAGGGAGAAAGGAAGAAGAAGCACCGTGGAAGCCACGGTGTGTCCGGGGACTTCATTTTGAAATCACAACCCCCCGCGGAGGGGGAAGTGAGGTGGAATGGGTGTCCTGGAGAGGCGACCGGGGACTGATTGATGTGGCAGACATGTTGACAAAGACCCACGGGCGAGGAGGGTGTCACTTACCTCATACTTCAGCCCGGCCAGACGCAGCCAGGTTTCCACCTTGAGGCAGAACGGCGAAATGGAGGGCAGCATCGGGGTGCGCGTGAACTGGTACAGGTAGACGACGTCCTTCTCAAAGTTCGCCTTGTGCACCGTCGGTTTCACCTCCTTCTCCTTCTTGGCCGGAGCGGCCGCGTCCGAGCTGGTGGCCGCTTCGCCACCTTCACCACCAGCGGCGGCCCCGGCGTCACCACCTTCGCCTGCTGCGGCGGCCGGTTTTTCGTCACCACCGGCTACCTTCTTGTCGTCACCGCCTGCTGCGGCATCGGTGGCCGCCGCGACTGGCTTTTCCGCGGCGGATGCGGGGGCTGCTGCAGTGGCGGCGGCAGCGGTAGCCGCCGGTTGCTCCACCTTCTCCTCGCTGACGACCGCAGCGACCGCCGGCTTGTTTTCAACTTCCGTGGCCATAATGATGTTTCTGATTGTTCCTTGGCTAAAACCTTCGAGGTTCACTGGACTAAGCTGAGAAGCACACTGTGGTTTTTCACACGCGCACGCACTTTGCTCGTAGCGGTCTCACTAACGGGCTCCTTGTCACTTCCAGACGGGACAAAGCTCACGAGCAAGCTGGGGGTGGGTCGGTCGGTCGGTAGGCGCGGTTGGTTGCGCGCGCTAGCACTTTATGCGGGAGCGAAAATGGGCGACCGAGAGCAATCTCCTCGACGATGACGACGACGACGGGAGAACGTAAGAACACACTCGACGGCAAGTAAGCACGCACGCACGCACGAATAAAATGCACGTACAAAATATATAATCTGCGTATGTGTGTAGGCAGGAAAGTGATTCCTCCTTCGTTCAAACACGCTCGAAGAATTCCTGCAAGTTCGGAAAGAGAGAGAGAGAGAGAGAGAAGAAAGAGAGATTAATATGCGAGCGAGATTATAACATTCTTGGAGGAGCCAGCCGAAGCATCCAAGTGCACTGGAATACGTTTCAATAAAGGGCGTTTTTTTTTTGGATTCTGCTGCGGTTTCGGAACGACGATAGCGTCCCCTTGCTGGTATTACCCACGCACTAGCACAGGCCCGCGGCCAACAATTTGCTGGCACTAGGGACACAAATCACTTGCCAATTAACGAGATTAACAGATGAGATGAACAAAAAACAACTATGGATTCTTTGTGTCCATATGCCAAGTCCGGAGGCGACTTTGCAGATTTTGATCTCCCGCTACCGACACAGCGTTCGCTTGCAAATTGCCGCAACTGTAGGCACCAGCAACGGAAATGCTTCTTTACTTTTCCTGATTGTCCTGGACTGGAAATATAAGAAGCACCGAGCACAACGGAAAAATGATCGTCGACACGAGTAGAAAAAAAATCTAGCAACCGGAGCACACGCAAATTTCGGTTTTGTCGCTTGTACGCTGCGCTTCAAATCACCGCCGAACTAACTGCGGCCCGAGGTGCGGTGGCTCCGCGCTGGTGCTGCGCGTCGCCTAGAACCGAGCTAGGAGAAGGGACGCCACCAACCGTCAACCCCGGATCAACGCCCGCAACGCGCGCGCCCTCCTCTTGTCGAGTCTTCACCACCAAGCCACGGATTTTCCACCGGAGATTCTTCAAACCCGTTTTCCTTTCGCCCACGGCCAGGCGGTTCCAGCCTTTTCTTCCTTTGAAACTCCCACACACTTTCACACACATACACACACACATACGCACCTTTTGAATGCGAACAAAGCGCGTGGCTGGCGGCTGCTGTTGCTTCCTCGAAATTCAAAATCTTTCTGAGGAAACGTTGCGCTCGGTGCGATGGCTGAAGGTCCCGCTTGCTGCGTCGCGCTTGCTTCATTCATCGGACCTTTCCTTTCATTCATCGGACATCGCGCTCGCGCACACAGCTAGGCATACGGGTAAACGCTCTCGCGCGGCGTCGCCTTCTAGGGGTGCGGTAGCCGCACCGAACGGCCAAAAATCATCAGCCACCGCCGGGTCGGCTGTGGAAAGGAGACATGGGAAAAATGGTGCGTATTTCACGGCCCTCCGCCAAGAGATTCGCGAAAACAGTTCAATTCGGCCATTTAAATCGCCAACGCTTTTAGCGGAAGCAGGGCAAGGGAGTGCGGCAGGCAGCGAGACCGTGCAACGTTGCCTAGCAACGGTTAGGGCGCGGCAAAATGTCTCACAAACACAGCCATAGACAGCAAATGACCCGGTCAGCAAAGGTTCCCATGAAAATTATGGCAAGCACAAAGTTGGTGATAATTTTGGAACATTTTCCTGGTACAGCTTGCTTAATTCTATGATTAACGTAGCAGCTTCCGAATATCCTGGCCCAGACGTTTATTTAAATTTTATCTGTAAACTCCTCGTACCAAAAACCATTCAAATTTCAATCTTAAAATCGATCTCCGTGGTTTTAAAAATCAATTAAAAATGTACTCAAACGGGACCAGAGTGGTTCTATGCTTCAATCGAAAATCGATTAATTACCGCAGCACCCAAGTGATTCGGGTGCGGGCCTAGGCATTCAATCCGAGCCGAGAGCAACCCGTATCGATTTCGCCACGATCACGCCCCGATATGATGAGTACAAATAATTCAATTGCCAGTCTAATCATTCCCACGGTTAGAAATTCCTTTCATCCGTTAATGACTCTAATAGGATGCACCAGCATGTGTGCCTGCCGACGAAGGTCACGGAAGGTTTTATCTTGCGCTGCTGATGTATAGTTTTTTCGACCGTTGGCACGATTATGTAGTAGCTCGAAGAGCACGTGGCCAAAAACCAACCGCCAGATATCACCAGTAACTGCTCCTGTTATTCTAGGACAATCCAAATCCATAACATCTCGCAGGATCGAGGAATAAGTTTTAATTAGAAGCTTCGCTCGCACTAAGCTGCGGGATGAATTCCATTTAAATGACGCCAGCAAAGCTGCGTAATGTTGCTGATTCTCAAACGAACAGGTTCTGGCTAGTATCACATACCTTCGTCTCGATGATTCATCGAGATGCACGGCAAAGATAAGACCGGTATTGCATTGTTTCAAACCTTGATTGACTTGGAAAGCTCGATGGCTTGTGATATCCACCGTTGTTTAAGTTGTGA
>NC_064878.1:11795000-11897500 GCF_943734665.1 Anopheles aquasalis | reverse complement strand
TAAAGGTATATGTTGCTCCATAAATTTCAGCGTCCTCTTTGATGTCTTCTTTCAATTTTGACAAAAAGAACCGTTTATCTTACCAACAGAAGATGATGATGGCAAGTGCGATGCTGGTGGTGGTTGTCGGATAGCTGGACAGGAACAGTCCATGTTTGTAGTAGATCTGTGAGACGCGCGAAGGAAGCGTTGTCGGCTGTGACCCTTTACGCTCGGGCCTTTCCTTGCCGGCAGCGGACAGTCCGCGATAGGTGGAGGTACCCGGTACACTGGACGAAGCAGCCTGTGCCAGCGGTGGCTTCCGGGTAGTGGTGGTCGCCATGGTGCCGTTTGCCAACCGCACCGGTGTCTGCTGCGATCGTTGATGGGGCAGATGATGATGATGCCCTTGGGGACTGGACAACACACGTTGCGTGGTTCCGTTACTCCACCCGCTTTCGCCGGATGAGCCCGAAGCAGGATACAGTGATTCCACACTGGAGGAGGCCGTCATGGCCAAACCGCGTAACAACGCGTCCTTTCTACTGTATGTGACCGCCTCTACACTGACGCTCTAGAGTCTAGATCGAGTTTATCACAACCGTTTTCTACTCCAATGTTTTGCGAACAACTGCCCGCCACTAGTTCCCTTTGTTGGGGTTCTTTTCTCTAAAAATAGACACAAGGAACACTGTACGAGTTGTTCGAGCATTGCATTTCACACCATACGACCACTGCCGGCGGTACACATGCGATTTGATGCAGGATCGTTCCTGGCCGAGCCGTCTCATGCACCATCATCTCGGTGGATAAGGTTTTGCGCCGGATCACTTGTTTTGGTCGCATTATCTTGACCCCGGCCAAGATGCACTCACTATCGCTCACTCAACACAATACACATGGAACATGCAGGTGGGTGCTTCACGATGCCCGTCGGAGAGTTTGATTTGTTCCCTTTAGGTTCATCACCTCCAAGATACGGTCAGCGGGTTAATGCTGAAATTAGAGAAGAACGAGAGCAAAATGATGATCGTGCGGGTCGTGGGTCTTTCACTTCACGTGAAGCAGGAAGCACCGAGGACAGAGGACACTTGCCAACCGGCAGTTTAACCAGTTACACCGTAATTGCAACACAATGGTGACTGCGATTCGATTAGCCGGTTGTGCTCCAGCACTCTAGATTAATTTCCGTATCTCTTTCGATAGGGATGAGGCCACACCAGACCTCAACAACGGAGGGCACGAAGTTTGTTATGGTTTTCCGGCGGAAGGGCAAAAAACATGGCAACCAGAGCGCCCCCCTTATTCCGGACATTCTGGAGCGTTAACGTCTTCTGCACGCGATACGCTGCTGTGCTGACGATGGTGCGTACAATGCGTAATCAGCGCGCTCCACTTATGCACCGATGCAGGGGCCTCACTGTACGCTTCCTTCCGCAACAAATTGCGCCGGAACGGAGTTACGGCGAAAGATGACGACCGCGAGGTGCAGGTGCTACGGTGGATGGTTACAAAATTACATAATTTGGTGTCCACATCATCGCACCGCTACCAGATCGTGTACGCTCCCATCTACCGGATCATCCCTGTGGGGCCCCAAAGCGTGTCTCGGCCGTCTACGAGTGCTCGTTGCTGCTCCGTATCGTGGTCGTCCTTCGTTCGTGCTCCGCCTGCCGTGTGTTATGTCGATAATTCTGCGGTGCGGTGATAATTGAGCTAACGGCCCCCCCTCTTCCCCACCAGCCTACAGCCTCCGGTCACCGCTCTCGGGCTCGTGTTACGTTCACTGACCGATACCGTGGACGGCGATCGGCAACACCGAAGGAAAACAACAACCAATCCTAAACTCACAGATTTCGGGCACAGGAAAAGGTGATTCACACACGGCACACAGTTCCCGGGGTTTTCCGTTGCGCCACTCACCGGGACCCGGTCAAAATGTATTCTTTGGTTACGAGAGAAGTCGAAGCACGATTTAGCAACACGATTAAAATGCGGCCCGCGGCAAAGATCCCCATTTTTCGATGTTCCGTTTTGCGACTCCAATTTTTATTATTTTTGTTTCTTGGAGCATACCGAAACGTCATTCGGGTTCCCCGTTGACACAGAACATTTTCTCGCTCCTTTTAAGAGTGTTTCTACACTGCGCCAAAATTTTCGCTGCCAAAACGAAACTTATAGGATTCCCATAGAAATCTTTCATATTCCAATAGGAATTCTATGGGAATCCTATAAGTTTCGTTTTGGCAGCGAAAATTTTGGCGCAGTGTAGAAACGGCCTAAGACTTAACAGGAGCGCGCGCCATACAAATTCTCTCCTGTTAGACAGTTTCTACACTGAGCAAAAGCTTTTGATGCCGCGTCAAAACTTATAGGATTCCCATGTTTTTTTTATTCTCATAGTTACGGCTCATACGCTTAGTTTCGCTCTGTGTACGCTATCGTCTAGAAACCCCGTAACAGGAGCGTGAAAATGTTCTGTGTCAACGGGGTTGTCATTCGGTGCAAGAAAGTAAACTCACAAACGAAGGGCATTCAAGCTAGTGAGAAAAATGGACAACAAGGCCGAAAAAATTGCTGCTGCGAGAATAAAGGTAAACAGCGACAACGAAAGCGATTGCGAAGAATGATTTTGGCCGGATTTGCAATCCCCGCCCATCGGTCCCTGGGCTGGATTGGGGTTTTGCGTGAGGAGAATCATTTCACTGCAATCCGGCCGGTCGTTCGGGATAGTTCTACGAGAGGTGCCTGGCGATATGTTTTGTTCTATGAGCCCCCCCCCCCCCCTCCCGTCGTCGGAACAAAACAAACGTGACACGTCACCGTCTGTCCCTCGGCGATCGGCGGACTGATAATCCGTGCTGTTCTCGTTCCCCCGTTGCAGCTGAAGCAGTACCAAACGAGGCGAAAGGATCGACCGGAGACGGAGACCAACCAGACGGAAGAAGAACCGACACCCCCCGATCGGACCGTGTTTTCGGAGCCACCCACGTCATCGGCCGCCTCGTCCACAACCAACGAAGTGGCCGCCTATATACCGCCACCGAATCAGCGACCGGAATCCGACAATCCGTACCGTACCACAACAGACCTTTCGCACTACTTTGCGGCCACCACCAGCAACGATGGGCCAGCCGAGTACCCGTTCGGTAACCAGCTATCGTCGGTGGCGGCCGGTGTTGGTGAACTGTTTGGAGCCGCTGAACCACAGATTGCACCGATGGCGATGCCCGCCACGCGAGAACCACCCGCGATCCCGATCGATGCGAACGTGTACAACATTAGCAAAATCTCCGACGAAATCGGTAACTTGATCGCAAATGCAAACGCCGACCTCGGGCCACAGAACACGATCCTCGAGCTGGAATCGGAAAAGGCCGATCTCGGGCGACAGTTAAACGCCGAGAAGCTCGAGAACGACGAGCTGCGATTGCGGCTGCGCAACAACCAGTCCCTGGTCGATGAGCTGCAGATCGAGATCGAGCGACTGCGGGTGGAGAACAGCACACGGGTGACGGTGGAGCTGGGACCGCTGCAGGAACAGCTACAGCTACAAATCCAAGCGGTGGGCGTGTTGGTTGGCGAAAAGGCGGAACTGACCTCTTCGCTGGCCAAATGCCAATCGTTGGTAAAGGAGCGGACGGTAGCCTGCGAGGAGCTGCACAACCGGCTAGTGGCCAGCGAGTCCACGGTAAAACAGTTGTCCCGCCAGCTGGAGGAAGTGCGCAGTGAAGGACAGCGGTATGAGCGGCTAGAGGAAACGATCGGCGCCCAGGTCGCTGAATATCAGCGGGAGGCCGAGCGATTCCGCAAGCTGCACGACGATCTGCAGGAAGACTTGGCCGAACTGCGACAGAAGCTGACCGTTCGCAACGAAGAGTACCAAGGGGCTCAGCAGGCGCTTGAACAGACGCGCTCGGATCTGGCACTGGCCCGGATACGGATCGATCAGCTGAGCGGTACCGATGCCGAGGGGCACGAGGACAGCAACGCGAAGATCGAATCGCTCACCCAGCAGAACATGATCAAGGCACAGCAGCTGAAGGATCTGCAGGAAATGGTGAAGCAAATCGGCACGGAGCGCGACCAGAGCAACCAGCAGTACCAGAGCTACGTGTTGCACCTCAACAAAGAGATCGCTAACCTTGCGGAAAAGATCGTGGAGCTGACGAATGAAAACAACAAGTTGGCGAAGAGCGAAGAAGCGGCCGTAAGATTCGCGAACGAGCTGGAACGCCAAATACAGCAACAGTTGCAGCGACAGCAAACACTGACGGAAGCGGCTCGAGACACGACGGAACCTCGCGATCACGAACGACATGAGGACGCGGCAGAGTACCGACAGAAGCTCGAAGCACTTCAGAAGCGCTACGACGAGCTGGAACGTGAGTGTGATACGTTGAAGGTAAATCCGTACCGCCTACAGACGAGGGGCACTGGGTGGGTTTAATATGAATCCGTTTTCTTTTGTAGGGCGGAATGAGCGCAAAGGATGAGGAACGGAGTCACTGCGAGACACTGTTGAGGCAGTCGGAGGAGCAGGTAGCGCTGCTACAGCTTACAGTCGAGCGATTGCAACTCGATAAGCCGGATGTGGCGAAACTGTTGGCGGAGATAGAAAGCGGAAAGGTGGGCGCATCGCGTGCCGTCACACAGAACCGTGAGCTGAAGGAGCAACTGGAGGAAATGCAGCGTGCATTCGTGCAGATTGTAAGTAAAAGTGGGGCGGATCACATTGGTTGGCGAGTGTTTAACGAACTGCTCTCCTTCCGCAGAGCAATGATAAACTAAACCTGACCGATCAGCTGCAGACCGAGCTGCATCTTGGTAAGGAAATGAAGGCAAACTACGGCCATCTCGAGACGGAGCTAGCGACCATCCGTGAACAGCTGCACTACAAGGACGAAGAGATGATCCGGTTGGCGCACGAGAACACCGAGCTGAGTAAGCAGGTGCTACAGCAGAGTCAGGAGATCGATCGATTAAGGTACTACGAATCACGCTCGAACGATGCGGCTACGCTGCAACGCGAGCTGGAAACACAGCGTCACACGGTCGAGGAGCTGGAGCGACAGCTACGCAGTACCTCGCCGCCATCCGAGCACACGAAAATGAATGGCGTCGAGTCCGAGGATGCACCACCGCGAGCAGCAGTGGCGACGGAGGCGGAAGATCGTGATGCGGAGCGGCATGAGATTGAAACTTTGCGGCAGGAAAAGGAAGAGCTGCTGCGCGCACTGAACCGTTTCCAGCAGGATCGTGCGACTGCCGGTAGTGATCCGGTAGCGGAGAACGAACGGCGAACCGGCGGTGAACGGTGTTCATCGATTGTCAGCAGCATCCCGACGCAGGAGGCGATGGAAAAGCTGCAGGCACGCTTCAAGCGTACGATGATGGAGGTAGCGGAGCTAACGGAGGAACGGCAACGGCTCGAGCATCTTGTGATGCAGCTGCAGGGAGAAACGGAAACGATTGGCGAGTACATCACCCTCTATCAGCAGCAGCGTCGCATGCTGAAGCAGAAGGACATGGAGCGTGATCTGCAGCTGCAGCAGCTGGCAGACGATCGGGAAATGATGAAACTAAAGCTCAAAGAGCTTAACTATCTCGTCCATCGTTTGGTGCACGAACAGCAGGGCAATGGTGGTGATGCCGGCGGTGTTGAGCACCATCATCATCATCACCACGATCACAGGCACACAGGCATTTCCGACCACGGTGTCGACGATAGGCCAGGCTCGCCTGCCAGCGCTACCCATTCCGGATCGGAACATCCTCCACCAACACCGGCAATCGAAGCGATCGCAAATGGAGAGGTGGACGAAGCGCTGCCAAAGGTTCAGATTAAAGCAACCGAAACGGCTGGCCGGATCCTATCGCTGCTGACCGACATTAAAGAGGCTAACATACCGTACGGTAGTGGGGTACAGCATTGTTCCTGCTGCTCCGGCCGGCTTGAAACGGTGTAAGCCCGTAGTCCACGACCGGGTGTGCCCCCCCGACCTCTGTTTATTGTCTCCTTTATGTCTACAAGTGCTTATACATACATAATTATGTATTTTATTGAACGGTTTCTGTTCCACCTGCGTTCCTGTTTCCATCTTCTCTTCTATTCATTCCCTAAGTCCGGCTGGTCGGTCCCACCCTAGCGGACCGGTATAAAGCCAACGACACATGCCTAGCACCGTTATTGGAAAAATAAAATAACTGTGTCCAACAAACAGCCGCAAATGGTTTATTTAATTTTACTTCAGAAAATCGAAAAATTCAAAAGAAACGATTATTCCTCGTTGGCAACACTTCCGGAACCGGCCTTTCTGAGAGTGTTTCTACATTGCGCGAACATATTCCCTGCAAGACGAAAGAAAGATAATCCTTATAGGATGCTAAGGTTTTTTGTAGGCTGCTAGAGAATTTGTATTGGCTGCTATAGCAGCCTATAAAAATCCTTAACATCCTATAAGGATTCTATAGAATTATCTTTTCTTTCGTCTTGGCAGCGAAAATTTTCGCGCATTGTAGAAACACTCTAACGGGTTGCCGGGAAACGCGCCGATAAACACATCGCCAAACCGCGGTTGAGATTCCCTTCTGCGGATCTGTTTTGGTGTTTTTCAGCTATTTTCCTGTTGCGATCGAATCGCGATAATGGTGATAAGGGTTTCATGAAAGGTTTTGATTTAGAAAAGAACCGTAAATCCCAGTAGTGGCGATGCTGCGTGCCTTAATTGCCCTGCTTGTTTTTGTCAACATCATCGAAGGCGGTCAACAAATCACGGTCGATGAGAATGGCTACATCATGTACTGTCCCTGCATGGGTACGTAATTAAAGAAAAGTGGAATGAAACTGCTAGCTTGCTGATTATACCAGATAGTTAATTGTTGTGAATGTTAAGTTAAAAAGTATTCAAGCTTAAGTTAGGTTTCTGTCGTCGTCTAAATATATCCCATATGGTCTAGTGGCTAGGATATCTGGCTTTCACCCAGAAGGCCCGGGTTCGATTCCCGGTATGGGAACATATGATCCTTTTTTTTTGTTATTGCTTTTCATAATTTTATGTTCCCTCTCATGTTGCTCAAAGTTGGTTGGTAATATACATGTATCTCTCTTTTTCCTCTCTGCAGGACGGTTCGGGAATCAAGCTGACCACTTTCTCGGCTCGCTCGGGTTTGCAAAAGGCCTGAACCGTACGCTCGTCCTGCCGCCCTGGGTCGAATACCGTAAATCGGAACCACGCTCGGTACAGGTGCCATTCGATACGTACTTTAAGGTGGAACCCCTGGAAGCATTTCATCGCGTGATCACCATGGAAAGCTTCATGGTTAACCTAGCGCCTAGCCTGTGGCCACCGGAGGAGCGTATCGCATTCTGTTACACCGAACGGATGGGGCTCGATGGTAGCACCGGTCATGGGTGTAACGCCAAGAGCGGTAACCCATTCGGTTCCTTCTGGGACACGTTTGCGGTCGATTTCGCCGGGTCCGAGTTTTACGGTCCGAAGCTCAACTACGACGTACACCATGCTGATCGGATGGCGGAACGGTGGAACGAGCGTTACCCGGGTAACAAGTGGCCCGTCCTGGCCTTCACTGGAGCCCCGGCAACGTTTCCAGTACAACGGGAAAACCTCGAGCTACACCGCTTCCTCCAATGGTCGGAACGATGGGACACCGAGGCGCGACAGTTCATCCGCGACAGCCTTCCCCGGGGGGCCTTCATCGGTATCCATCTGCGGAACGGCATCGATTGGGTGCGGGCCTGTGAGCATGTGCGCGAAAGCTCAAACCTCTTCTCATCACCCCAGTGCCTCGGCTACCGGAACGAGCATGGCCAGTTGACGGGGGAAATGTGTATGCCATCGAGGGACACGATCGTCCGGCAGTTGAAGCGTCGCATCAAGCTGCACCGTGAAACGTCACCGGACAATCCGATCCGGGCCGTGTTTGTGGCGTCCGATAGTAACCACATGGTGACGGAATTGGACGAAGCGCTGCGCCGCATGGAGGTAACCGTAGTGCGGCATCCCGATGCCGATCCGCATCTCGATCTAGCTATCCTCGGACGGGCGAACCACTTTATCGGTAACTGTATCTCATCGTACTCCGCGTTCGTGAAGCGGGAGCGCGACTCCAAGGGATTTCCCTCTTCCTTTTGGGCTTTCCCGACCGAAAAGCCTACCTCGAAACCGAAAACGCCGGACAGTGCCGGCCAGCACGAGGAACTGTGACCGCGTTAAGCTGCCAGCGGTTGATAGGTAACTTAATCTCACCGAATTTCGGAACTGAATAAAGAATACTGCAATTTTATCTCAATAACCTACGTGCCTTTGTGAATGTCCGAAGAGTTGTGACATGATGACTACTAGCTTGGTAACATCGATGGACGCATGTAGTATTGTTAGGGTTGTAAGGATAGTTGGAGCCATCTTGTTGGGCAAGGCATACTGTGGTGCTGACCAAACACTCCTACATATGAGATTCCTAATCCGCTTAGCTGTGTTCGCTTTGAGGATAACGTGAAGCCTCGGTGAAGCATCACTGGAACCAGTGCGCTGCCAAAGAGCAACTTTATTGCTTTTACAATTACCTTTACAGCAGCGTACTGGAATAAGTAAATGTTTCATTGAAGGAGAGTTACCGACGTTCAAAAATAATAAAGTAGCGCCGTTTATACGTTTTTTGCCAATTAAATGAATTCTAACAGTCATCACTCCATCGAAAAGATAGTGAAGCAAAGAGGATGTAAACTTTCTTTTGGTGTCGTCAATGCAAAATGCTGGCGCAGTTTAGTATATGGAAGTGTAAAAGTTTTTCAATTTCACTGCCGCGCTTTGTTGCAGAATGCACGCGAATTACACGAAGAACCGAGAATAAGAATCTACCAATCGTGCGAGCGATTGTGCAACCGTCTTAAATGCACCGAGGGAATCCTAGTGCAATATTCCTTCAGCATAAATTGATTGCCTGAACTTTGTAATTGCTTTTCAAGATGAGAAGTAAAGCACGACTGAGTAAGACAATTAAAAGGAGCAATTTAAATGAAATGGCAGCGAAGTGGCACAGCGCGACCAGAAGAGCGACGCAACACCGATTCGATTTCGATTGTTCACTTCCGTATCGACTGGATAAAAAAAAATCCTTTCTGAATACTAGAAAATCAAATCAACGATTTATTACATGGAATGAACAGGACATTCAGCTTCCTTTACTGAAGTCGATGGACTGTTCATTTTTGTGTTTCAATAAGATTGTTTTAACATTGATACAGTATAACACTGTTCAGTCGAGTTCAACGCTTGCGCGCCAACGCATGGTTTGCCCTCGCACGATTTCATTCGACTCTAAACATGTGATTGCCATGTTTGAAGACGAATTTGGCCTTTTCGAGAATCATCTAGCATGTTCCGGGACATTCTTCTCCTTCACAAATCTCGCAAATGTCCTGTTTGTCTCCACCGTACACTTTAATAGCGTTGTGATCTGGGAACAGAAAACAGAAACTTTCTGGGTAAACCACCGGAAACAACCGTTCACCGTTAAACAAACACTGTGCTAGTGCTACTCACTCGGTTTATAGAAATCGTGCACCTTGACATAGGCCGGCCTTTGGAGTGCCACCTTGAAGCGCCTGTACGCAGTGATCTCGAAACAGTTGTTCTCGGCACCCATGTTGTCGTAGTACAGCACAGCAGTCGTAGCACCGTAGAGGATTTCGACTTTCTGCAAGTTCGATTGTCGTGCTCATAGTTATAGTACCGTGTGAAACCATCGGCCATGCTGTAGGCTTACCTGGATCGGGTTGATGCCAGGTTGTTCAACAATCAAGCTATCCTCTGTTACGTAGCCACTCGGGAAGGTCACCTCCACCAATGCCATGCTCGATCGCTCATCCGCAAGCCTCGCTATGAAGCTGGTGCAAATGTGCAACTTCAAGACAGCATCCGACGTCGAGTTCAATTGGTTTACCGTCAGGTTGAAGCGGTTTTTAAAGTTCAGCAAATCCAATCGATACTCGTAGGCCACCTGCAACATTCCGAAACCAAGACCAGCGATGTCCAACGTCAGCTCCGACACGGTGCTTGGTATGCCACTGTAATGTAGTTTGTCGATATCGGTCGAGGTAACGCGGAAGTTGGTTTTGGCGCCTGCATAAGTCAGCTGGATAGAGAAGTCGTTTCTTGACGGTGATATTTGCTCCGCCAACTTCGTCAATGCCTGTAACCCGATGAAGGTGTCCTGGGTGTGCGCAAAGCTACCGGTGGAGTATTGCTGGTCTACCAACCACCGCATGATGGCAACACCATCCACATACTTCCCGGCCCGGACGAAGGACAAAAGCGCATACGCGGTGGTTTCGATTTGGTTCGAATCTCTAGGCCAGTGGCGCTTGGCATTGCTTTCAGTGGAATGCTCTATAAGTCTATTCAATGCGGTGTTTTTAAGGGGATGATCGTTCAACCACAGAGCATAGGTAGCGATGGAAAGATCGTACGGATCGGTGATGTTCTCCAGGTGATTTGCGATATACTGCATACCACGTTTGATGACTGTTAAGCGTTTGTATACTTCGTTTCCTTGCTCAAGAAAGGCAATCAGCACGTATGACGTCAGGGCGATGCTTTGCCGCGATCCAGTCTGCATGTCACTGTAGAAGATCGGACCAACTTCGACGAACGAACCGTTCTCTTGCTGTCTGCCGGATAGCCAGTCGAAGGCCTTTGACAGCATAGCTTGGTCTATCTCATTTAAGTACTTTGCTGCCGGAATCATGGATTTAGCGACGAATGCTGTGAGAAAAACGCTTCCTCCCTGATCCTTCCAAACACCAAACGAACCATCTCGTTGCCGGAATTGCATTTGCTTCTGGTAGCATCGCAGCAGCAGTCTGGTTGCCTTTTGCATGATGGTTGTTTCTTGGGAGCCGATCGTCGTTAGATAGTCCAGCACGATAACGTTGGGCACGAAATGTATCATATTCTGTTCACCACTGCCGGCTGGACTGCTGAGCAGGTTACCTAGGTTTTTCACGACCTTCGACAGGACATTAGCTGAAAGTTGGAAGTTGGAAGTTCGCGCGTTGAGCAATCTGGACACACCCATTCCGGTTCACACTTACGGATAACGAAGAAATCGATTTTCAGTGAACTGGGATCGGCTTTCTTATTGGTTTCCAGCTGGAAAACAATCGATTGATTAAGATATGTTTCATGCGAGAAGAATCTCGTGATTGATTTGCGTTTTACTAAACTCTCTGGTAAAACACGGACGATCTTTTCCAATCCATGCCTCTCAAAACGTATCGAAGAGGTTTCCACGCGAACGAGCATTTCCCCGAGATGGCGTGCTTTCACGAGAAACGAAACCGGAATGCCAACGTCCGGTGGAACAATGTATGTCTTGGTGTAGCTTGCCTCTGAGGATAGTGGATAATGAATATTGCACGTTTGCCCTAAAAAAAAACCCGGGCTTAACCCTGCTTACCTCCCGCAGGTCGACCAACGAACTCAATTTGGTTCGCCACGTTATGCAACGTCACATCAGCAAAATACTCAGCTCCGAGCGTATTGAACAGTGTAAACTGTAGCAGTACCGCTTCGCCGCGCTTGATCGAGTACGGTAGGTTGTCGACGATGTAGAACTGCCGCACGGTGGTGAATTGGATGGGCTTTTTCATCATTCCAAGTCCACGGACTGGATCGATGGAGAATCCGGTCACGTGCCAGGAAGTTGTTGTATCGGGTACCGTTTCTATCAACGTGCTGCTTCCTGCCCGAGGTATAGTGATGTTCTTCCACATCCAAGACTCTAGGAAGTTCGTCCTGAAAGGTACAGGAACGGTGGAACTCCTGCCCAAAACTCCTACTCGGCCCGTTTTGTCCTGTACTGCAAAATGTAAAGAAAAATGTCCAGTATGCGTGTTGAAACATTACGCACTACGTACCTCTATTTATTTTAAACTCATCCAGAGTGCGAACGAACAGACCCATACTCTTTGGAATAGTTAAAGAAAATGAAAAAAATGGCACAATGTTTATTCCTTTTGAACTTCGTGAAGTAACAATTTGCTGTACCGGCAAACTTACATGAAAATGCTCAAAATCGTTCGTTTCCGTCGTATGCAGTTCATCGATAAACTTCCAAATGTCTTCACGAACGATGTCATGCTCTTGGCCATGCTGCAGTAAACTTTGGTCGTACGATGCTAGAGCTACGTATGCCCTTTGGGGACCGGTAACTAACAGTTCAATTTCACTTCCGGGACTTACTTCGTCCTCTTTCAACCGCAGTTCAAACTACGAAGCAGCGTAGATGAAAATATAGAAAAGGATAATAATGCAGAATGATTATGTAGTTGTTAATCACGTATGCTCTCCAGCTAGCATTCATTACGTTGTTTGAAAACTCTTCAAACTCGATATCGGCGTAGTCATCCACAATGATGTTGTTAGCTACTGTAACAACGACAATTTTCGATCTGGGCACCATTTTGCCCGACGCTACCAACTGGAACCGGTATTTAGATAGCTGGTTGAGGCGAATGAATCCTGCGTCGACGATGCTTCGCTTAGAAACAACGTAGTACGCTAGAAACGCCATGGGATCGGAGCAAGTGACGTCGATCTTGAGTTTTTGGTTCAAGCTAGTGTTGCTGAAGAAGAATGTTATTCGAACGGTTATTATGTGAACTAAATAAATGATGTTGCGTCAAGATACTACCTGGAATTTGTTTGAATTTTAATGTAACTGTCTATCTTCTGCTCCATTGGTTTGATAGTCTCCAGCAGCACCTCCTGGTGATCGAGAGACACCTGAAAGGACCAACCGGCCAGTAAATGAGCGACAAAAGGACACTCGTTAATATTATTCATCTACCCACAATGATATCGATTGGATCCGTTAAAGCGGCTGGATCAATCGGCAGTTCGATAGTGCCAGTATCATCACTGGTGTAGCTTCGCTCGGAGTCTATGGCCAGTTCCATTCCATCTACTCGCACATGTACAGTAACTCCCTTCGCTGGAGTTCCATCATGGTTTTTAGTCTTCAATTCGTACGGGAATGTTGAGCCGTCAGGACGATGCTTCATTAGCGTTACTTGATATTTGCGTTTGTACACCGTAAAGTGATGTTCCTTGGTAACCGAGCGATCTGAAATGGTAAAAAGCCGAACATCAACCTATCTGCGCTCTGTCGCGGATGATCATGTTGATGCACTACTTGTGTATTGCTCGATGAAAGATACGTTCACTTTGAACTCCTGCTCAGTGTCTTGAATATATAGTCCGTTGGCGAAAGGGAGGTGAACCTGCAGTAGCCCGTTTACATCATATTCCTTTGATAGTTCCAAATTGTTATCTTCGTCATAAAGCTGAACCTTCGCTCTACCGATAACGGGTTTGCCGAAGTAGTAGTTGGCCGCTATCGTAAGATTGAGCGCCTGGTGTTCTTCGAGTGGAACCACCGTAGGGTGAACGTGCAGCTCGAACGTGGATAGTACGTACTCCTTCACTACGAACGATTTGGAAACCAATTCTTCATTGTTTGCCTCGACTTTTATGTTGTACTTTCCCAGAAGAGGCGATGGAGCTATGTCCAATTGGCCTTCAAACACTCCGTTGTACAGTGGCGCATTGGACCATTTGCGAATGTTGTTTCCGACCGAGTCCTGTACGGTCACAGTCACCATTCTGAGGTCTGATGGTGGCTTCAGATCGGGATCCAGCACAATCACACGGAACTGAACGCTATCTCCTGGTTTGTAGACGGGCTTGCTGAGTTGTATCAGTCCCGAAATGGATTTGGGTATGTACTCCAGCTCAACTTCTTCATTGTAGCTGAATCCAGCCAAGCTATTGATGCTAAGCTTGTAGTAACCGGCAGCTACATTACCAGGAATCTGTGAATACGAGAGAAGGAGGTGGACGGTGAGGAGAAGAGATGGGATGGGAGGAAAGAAGAAAGGAAGAGAGACAAAAAACAGAGATTAAACCAACCCGCAACGAGTTTCATACTGGCCAACAAACAAGTGTACCTCAAACGTTATCATCTTGTTTGCTCGTCGCACAAACGCTGATTTGGTGAGGTTGAGCAGCGTTCGTCCTGCCCCATCATGACCGTCTAGCCGTACCAACAGATCCACTTTGCCCTGTTTCTGCTGGATATTGTTTAACACCACCGTGTAGTTGCTGCTGGGACGTATAGTGTTCGGCCCAACAATCAGCACTCTACGTTTCGGGATGCAAACAATTAATGTTGTGGTTTGGGTTGGGAGAAAAGTTGTACTCACGCTTGGCACACACTTATCAACGACAGTAGTACTGATGCCGCGCAACAGCCTTTGTACAGCAACATTTCCTGTTAGTCTGCGACTAAACACGTCTGCTTCTAGATTCAATCGCTACGGCACTGCACCGAGAGACGATCGCAGAGCACATTGGCGTAATGATGAACAGTCGGGGAATTCCCGCGTTGGAGCTTTGCTCGCCTTACGACGGGGTGTTATCAGGGGGACGGGTGAAAGGTCATAATAGCATTACTGAACAGCATACTTGCAAGCCGTAATGGGCAGCGTTCCGATTATGTTGCTGATTAGGTCCGTTGCTCGCCATGCAAAATGTGCCAATCCGGATGGTGGAGGCTTAATGTGCGCCTCACCGTTTCGTTTCTGCCAGGGATCTAGTGATAACCTTACTGGTTCACTGCACACGCTTTAAAGGCCTCTTTTTTCCGGGGGACTTACAAATGAGCGTTTGCCTCAAAATCACCGGCTAAAACCAATACAAGGATGTTGAAGGGTAGTTATGAAATGTAATGTTGATTTGGATATTCTTAACCATAGATAAATTAATCCTAATTTAAGTTGTAGTAATTATTTATATTAAAATCAATAAAATAAAAGCTTCATACGATTTTTATTAGAAGTGTTCAAAACTTTCCAAGAATCACAGATGAATTGTTTTGTTGCGAGTCAGTTCTCTTTTTGAATTATCCTGCTTTCATGTGTCATGGTTAATATACGGAAAAAGCCCGAACGTTAGCATGGCCATGGGATTAAGATGAAAATAAAGACCGCTTGCGTAAAAATAAAAACTGGATCAGAAGAGAAACCACTTTCCATTTTTTTCTTTTATTATAAAACCAAAACATATTGAAAACACCTCTTCTGGAGGTGCATTAGCAAGTCATGGGGAAACTCAGTGCCTTATCAAGTCGGTTTTTCCCCCTGGGCCAAGGCTATAGACCGATAAGGATGATGGAACCATTGAGCCCGAGAATGCGCATCGCTCGGCATAGTCGTGATTGGGTTATTAGTGGTAACGGTTGTGCGATTCGTGAGCAAAAATGTGGTCGCGCAAAAGCTTCAGCTTTTGTATGGTGCTAACACTAATCGGTTTCACCCAAGCGTAAGTATGAAGCAGTGGCAGCGTTGAAAACAGTGTAAATGAGGGAAAAACCGTCTGTTAATGACTGATTCCCAGATTATTGATTGTTGGACCCAAGTCCCTGCGTGCCAATCGAGACTACACGGTGGTGGTCAGCAACTTCTTTGGTAAAATGGCAAAAGCAGATTTATTCCTGCGTTTGGAAGGTCACGATGACGAAGGCCACACGCTGCTTAGTCTGAATCGGTCCATTGATGTGCGCCTAAATACAAACAAGATCACATCCTTTAAGGTAGATCAAAAGTGGAACACGGTCGGTCTCGTTTGGTTAAATACATTTTATTTTGCACTTTCCACGTCGCTGTAGATTCCGCCTATCCAAAGTACTGGTAATTTCAAAATCACAATAGAAGGAGTACGAGGATTCGTCTACACCGAAGAAGTTGAGCTGGAGTACATACCCAAATCCATTTCGGGACTGATACAACTCAGCAAGCCCGTGTACAAACCAGGAGATAGCGTTCAGTTCCGTGTGATTGTGCTCGATCCCGATCTTAAACCACCATCAGGCCTCAGAATGGTGACTGTGACCGTACAGGACTCGGTCGGAAACAACATTCGCAAATGGTCCAATGCGCCACTGTACAACGGAGTGTTTGAAGGCCAATTGGACATAGCTCCATCGCCTCTTCTGGGAAAGTACAACATAAAAGTCGAGGCAAACAATGAAGAATTGGTTTCCAAATCGTTCGTAGTGAAGGAGTACGTACTATCCACGTTCGAGCTGCACGTTCACCCTACGGTGGTTCCACTCGAAGAACACCAGGCGCTCAATCTTACGATAGCGGCCAACTACTACTTCGGCAAACCCGTTATCGGTAGAGCGAAGGTTCAGCTTTATGATGAAGATAACAATTTGGAACTATCAAAGGAATATGATGTAAACGGGCTGCTGCAGATTCACCTCCCTTTTGAAGAATTGATTCTTTTTGGAGAACAACAGGACTTCAAGGTGAACGTCTCCTTCGCCGAGCAACATACAAGTAATGCATTAGCACGAACATCCGCGACGGTGTGCCGACAGTTTCATTTTCTGTTTCTATCATTCCAGATCGCACGGTTACCAAGGAACGCCAAATTACGGTGTACAAACGCAAATATCAAATTATGCTGGAAAAAGAGAGCCCTGCATTCCGCCCCGGCTCACGATTCAAATGCCTTCTGAAGGTTGAAAACCGAGATGGAACCCCCGCGAAACGGGTTAATGTGTTGGTGCAAATGTATGGTCTGGGGTTATCAAACCCAGAGCAAAGCTATACGACTGATGATGCAGGTGAAATCAAACTGCAACTAAATCCATCCACGTCTGCAGAGTATATTCAAATCACTGTGAGTAGCTTCACAAATTTATATTGTCTTTGGTCGATATTCTCTACGTATATGCGTTTTCAGGCATCAATTGACGATCAAGAGTTGTTCGACGAATCTATAATCAAAATGGAACGGAATGTGGAAAAGTTCATTGCAATCGAATTAAAGGACAGGTAGTTTCTTGGCTCAATTTCGCTGACAGTGCAGTCAGTTAACCGTTTGATTTCGTTTGCAGATATGTTGCACTCAACCATGACATGTCATTCAAAATCACTTGCTCCGACCAGTTGAAGTTTTTGGTATATTACGTTATCTCCAAAGGAAATATCGTGGACTCCGGTTTTGCTCGGCCTACCAGGGTGTCCAAGTACACCCTGATTCTAAAGCCAACGGAAAAGATGATGCCTCGAGCGAAAGTTGTCGTTGCAACAATAACCAACAACATTGTTGTGTTTGACTACGTTGACATCGAGTTCCATGATTTCCAGAACAAAGTAATTGAAAATTGCACGGAATCATATATTTATGACTGGCGTTTACTAAACATTATCACTTCTCCTTTGGGCAGATTGATATAAGAATCGAAGAGCCCCAAATCAAACCGGGAAAACAAATTGAGTTGAAATTAAATGGACATCCCAAAACATATGTAGCACTGGCGTCCTACGACGAGAGCTTACACCAACACGGTGATGGCCATGATATCATGCGCGAAAATATATGGAAGCTATTTGAAGAATTCCATGGGGTACCTCTAAACGAACACGACAAGATTCATGTAAGTCAATGTCGAAACAGATAACAGTTCTATTCTAATAATATCATGTATCGTAATGCATTTTCAGAGTATGGGTTTATTTGCTAAGACAATAGACGATGTGACAATAGATACAGGCAAGTAAAAAGTGCCACATTGTTGCTTAAATCTGGATGTTCGTAACTGGGTTTCTTTGTTTGATGTTACAGCCAATGACAAGTCAGCTCGTAATGGTGAAGCTGGTGGAGGGGGAACCGGGAAGAGTACCGGGATAGATCTGGTGCAGAAATTAATTCAATACAGAACCGACTTTCGGGAGTCTTGGTTATGGAAAAATATCACCCTACCTCGATCAGGCCGTACTCAACTGATAGAGCAAGTACCTGATACAATCACTTCCTGGTATTTGACTGGATTCTCCATCGATCCAGTGCAGGGCATTGGAATCATCAAGAAACCGATTCGCTACACCACTCTGCAGCAGTTTTACATCGTTGACAACCTGCCATATTCGATCAAGCGCGATGAAGTGATAGCCTTGCAGTTCACTCTGTTCAATACACTCGGCGCTGAATATATTGCTGATGTAACGATGTTCAATGTAAGGGATGAACTTGAATTCATTGGTCAACCAGCAGACAGTAAGCGAGCTTACAGAAAATTCGAAGCCTAATTGTTTCTAACAACCACTTCGATCTTCTTTCTTTCCAGCCAAAAATTACACTAAAAGCGTGTCCGTTCCACCGAACGTCGGTTATCCGATTTCCTTCCTTGTGAAGGCAAAAAAGCTTGGTGAAATGATTGTCCGAGTAAAAACATTGATAATGCTGGGCCAGGAAAGTGACGCGATTGAAAGAGTAATTAAAGTCACGCCTGAAAGCTTGATGGTAATGATATCCTGTGGTTTCACTAATTATACAACACGCTTATACTCTGCTCAACTCTTCATTCGTATCTTTTTTTTTATTTTTTTTTGATATCCTGTGGTTTCACCAATTATACAACACGCTTATACTCTGCTCAACTCTTCATTCGTATCTTTTTTTTATTTTTTATTTTTTATTTTATTTTTATTATTTTTTTTATTATTTTTTTTTTTTAGATAACAAATGTGAACTCGATGTTCTTCTCCTTCAACGAACCAAAAAGTCAAACGTACGAAATAGTGATGGATATCAATAGGAAGTTTGATTTCAATTCGGTTAAAATTGACTTTTCTCTCACTCGTAAGTGTTTATACAAAGTTTTAGTCGTAGTTAACCCAATCTAAGATTGTTTCAAATATTTCAGCGGACATCCTTACGGATGTGGTTAGCAACTTGCAAAACCTGCTGGCTGTGCCGTCTGGTTGTGGAGAGCAAAATATGGTCAAATTCGTGCCAAACATCGTGGTGCTGGATTATCTTACAGCAATTGGATCGAAGGACACTACTACTTTGAACAAGGCAAAAAGCTATCTGCAGACCGGATACCAAAATCAAATGAACTATCGGCAAACAGACGGTTCTTACGGTGTATGGCAATCTTCTGGAGGCAGTGTATTTTTGACAGCTTTCGTAGCAAAATCAATGCAAACTGCGGCGAAGTATATCTACGTGGACGAGTATCAGGTATCTCGAGCTTATGATTGGTTGTCTTCGAAGCAGCAATCGGATGGCCGGTATATCGAAGTAGGATCAATCGCTCACCGAGATATGCAGGGAGGACTGCGAAATGGAATAGCGCTGACAGCTTACGCGATGATTGCATTTCTGGAAAATGAACAACAAGGAACAAGACATCGCACCGTAGTCGAGCGCGGCATGATGTATATTGCTGATAAACTGGAAGGAATGACAGACTCCTACGACCTAGCAATCGCTACTTATGCCTTGTGGTTGAATAAGCATGGTAGGAAATCACGTGCACTAGACAAACTGATTGGACTTTCGCAAGAGACTGCAAACGGTACCCAACGCTACTGGCCGAGGGGTGCGCATGAAATCGAAACCACTGCCTATGCGCTGCTATCGTTTGTAGAAGCTGGAAGGTACATTGATGGCATCGCAGTCTTGCGCTGGTTGGTGAACCAGCGATATACAACGGGTGCTTTCCCTCGCACCCAGGACACATTTGTCGGTTTAAAGGCGCTGACGAAGTTGTCGCAGAAAATTAATCCCTCTAAAAATGACTACAATATGCAACTTACGCACGAAGGTGTGAAAAAGGAGTATCGCGTTGACACGAATAGTGTTGGAAAGTTTATGTTGGATGATCTACCGCAAACAACCAGAAAGATATCAGTGAACATCGCTGGTCAAGGATCTGGGTTCATACAAGTGGCTTACAAGTATCTCTTGAACCTTGTGAACTTTGAAAGTAGTTTCAAATTGGCCGTCAACAAATCGGACACAGATTCCGAAGCTGTTTTGAAGTTAGACATTTGTGCCAGCTTCATACCCAAACTATCGGATCAGCGCTCGAACATGGCACTGGTAGAGGTAAACCTGCCGAGTGGCTACATAACGCGGACCGATCTCATCCAGCAAAAACCAGGCATCAACCCGATAAAGGTGAATGGGTGCTTTTATTCCTTGTGAGAACAGCAAATAACAGTTTTGATGTAAATGATTTTTTAGAAACGGGAGATCCTCTACGGGGCCACGACTGCTGTGCTATACTACGACAACATGGGCGTCGAGAGTAACTGCTTCGCGATCACTGCCTACAGACTGTTCAAAGTGGCTTTAAATAGACCAGCTTATGTGAAAGTGCACGATTATTATCATCCGGGTAAGTAGAACATGAATAAATCTTAATTTGTGTTTGGAATTTGTACATTTTAACCGTTCCCTTTTTATTCGTAGACTTCAACGCGATCACGATATATGAGACCACAAGACAAGAGGTGTGTGACGTCTGCGATCCAGGAGATTGTCCACCGTCCTGTGCAAGCGTTTGAGCACATCTTCCGATATGCTATGACGATGACGTTCGTTGAGGGAGTAATGGATCTTTTAAGCTAGAGGGATCAAATAATAAATATACAAATGCAGCTGTTAGAAGCATAATACTGTGTTTATGTTATAATTCGTTTGTTCCTCTTCGCCGATAATTTTACATTGGTTTACCTTATCAACATTACAGGACCGGGCTTTTTATGGCGATACGTTTTTGTTTCACTTGTAATTTCGGTTTCTGTCGCTCCGGTAACACTTTATCCGGTAACTTGCTTCATTCGGAACATCGCATAATAGAAAAAGGTATTGTTTGTGCAGATCGTCCTTAAGCGGAAGGAGAACATAACACTTTTGCCCCTTGAAACTGTAATACAGTCATTCATCATCAAAATTTGAATCAAATATTTCATAATATAAGCACTGAATTTATGTCAATGCTGCCTTTCTTACAAGGATTGGTTTTTCATGATGCTACATAGAATATTTATTATAAAGATGATTATAAAGGCAGTGTTTTCTCAATGGATTCTACTTCTGACTGTCTCAATGGATTCTACAGCAAACATACACGTACGAAAGAAACTGTTAATAACACGATTTTAAGGTAATTTATTTCACAAAAATCATTCGGATTACTTATTACCTAGAGCGTCTTGTATGCATTGCTTTTTGTGACATCCAAGGTTAATGTTTTCGCCCACCACTTGAATGTTTGAAAATATCTCAGCTAAAACGGTGAAGACACCGGATCTCGGAGTGTCTATCAGCACACACATTCCAGCGACGATCACTAATCCATACTAGCTTAGAACATTTGAGACTAAGTGTGGTGCGGAGATCAACCATAAGATTTAATCTCGTTTTGATAGCATATTGCAAAATAGGCAGTTCGTAGCAAAATAAGCAGTATGTGTTTGAGGTTTCCTCTTTGTCGAAAATATTGTTCTGACGAGGCTCGGACAGCACAATTCTGCCAAACTCCGACTTGTGACCCGGGTGCGCCGGTTATCAGCGGCATAACCGGCATGGGATTTCCCTAACGATTATCTGCTACATTAACCTGGCTGAACTTGTGCGATGATAAGGTTGTTGTGCATTACTAGCTAGCAGTACGGACAGTTGCGTTGGAAGCTGCTGTGGATGCGGACGTTTGAATCTTGGGTGATCAAAATGTCGTTCCGTACGGTAATTTTTTCATTTCTGATGCTCGTTGGTTTTAGCCAGGCGTGAGTATGATCATATTCTCCGGGCAATACAGGCAATGTTCATGGCGTATGGCGATTTTAATTGTGAATTGCAGAGTACTGATCGTCGGGCCGAAAACATTTCGTGCTAATCGAGACTACAAGATGGTGATTCACAACTTTTACAAAGGAGCGAATAAGGTTGATCTGCTGATGTGCTTGGAAGGCCGTGATGAGGAGGGAAACATTCTGCTGAACATTACCAAATCTACTGACGTACGGAAAAATACAAACAAGCTGGTGTCCTTCAAGGTTGGTTGAATCTGCGTGACGTATACTGGTCTGGTCCAATATCGTTTGCGGAATATTTACTGTTTTGTTCACAGATGCCCGAGCATGTAACGCCCGGCTATTATAAACTCACAATCGATGGCCAGAATGGTTTCGCGTTCAAATCGGAAGCCGAACTGATCTACCTGAACAAAACCATTGCGGCGTTAATACAGTTTAGCAAACCCGCCTACAAGCCCGGAGATAGCGTCGAGTTTCGTGTGATTGTGCTCGATCCCAATCTGAAGCCACCTTCAGAGGACACGATGGTGAATGTGACTGTAAAGGATTCGATCGGTAACATCATTAGTAAGTGGTCCGATGCGCCATTGTCCAATGGAGTGTTAGAAGGGGAAATGGATTTGGCTACTTCACCTCTCCCGGGAATCTATAGTATCGAGGTCGAGTCAAACGACGAGCAATTAGCCTCCAAAACGTTCGAAGTGAAGGAATACGTATTGTCCACGTTTGATGTAAATGTCTACCCAACAACAGTACCTCTCGAAGAGCACAAGATGCTCAATCTTACGATAGAGGCCAACTACTACTTTGGCAAACCCGTTATCGGTACCGTGAAGATGCAGCTCGTTGAGGAGAATGTTGTTTTGGAAAGCAATGCATCCATCGGCCCATCCATCAGAGAGTGGGATGTAAATGGACTGCTGCAGGTCAGCATCCCTTATGTTACGGTTTTAAATAACGTCGACGAACGGAATATCAATTTGAACATTACTTTCACCGAACAATACACAAGTAAACGCACAGCAATCAAATGGTAGGTAGGGAGAGTTTTACGCTAACATCCGCTTGTTTTCACACTTTCAGATCGTACGGTTACCAAAGAGCATCAAATAACGGTGTATAAACACAAATACAAAGTTACGTTGGAGGAGAAGAATCACGAATTCCATCGTAATGCGCCGTACAAGGCTACTCTTCTCATTGCTAACCAAAACGGTACGCCTGCTGCTGGAGTTGCTGTGCAGGTGCAAGTGGATGGTCTGGATAATGCCATGGTTTTGAACAGTACTAGCGATAAAAAAGGGTTTATCGGTTTGTATTTTGAACCCCCCGCATCTGCCGATGCAGTGAATATTACAGTAAGTAGAATCGTATTTTTTACCTGTGCATTATGTTCACCACTTTATTCAATTAAAAAACGCGTTAGGTAACAATCGGCGAGGAACGGCTTCTCTTTGAAACGATCAAAAAAGTCGAACATTCAGTAAATGGGAATATTGAGATTGAGTTAAAATCACCGTAAGTAATGCTACAACCCCTCGTCAATTATATGTACGAGCCCTTGCATTCCCATACGCTACAGCGTGTTAAATGTTCTAAATCCATGCGAATGTTATGATAACACGTCTCCCATTTACAGTGCTCAGCTGAACAAAATGTTAAAGGCGGTCGTTAAATGTTCAACAAGGGGCAGCTTTTTCGCGTATTTTGTGATTGCAAAAGGCAACATTGTGGACTCTGGCTCGTACAGTCTCGGCCAGGTGACTAGACACTCGATCCAGTTCAATGTCACCGAGCCCATGGTGCCAAAGTTCAAACTCGTCGTGGCGACCGTATCGAACAACATTATTGTTTACGACTATGTGGATGTGGTGGTTAAGGAGTTTTTAAACAACGTAATGAAAGATGAAGGGCGAGACTGCGCCTTTGACGAAAAGAGCTGATCAGTAATTACTGTATATTATGCGTTACGCTCTATTGCAGTTCGATATCCGTATCGTCGGAGACAAGAGCGATACATTTAGACCGGATAATCAAATCGAGTTCAACTTGCTTGGCCGACCCGAAGCTTACGTTGCGCTGGCATCATACGATAAGAGTGTGCTGCAACATGGTAGTTTACATGACATTGGACTAGATGATGTTTGGAGGGTATTTGAAGGATTTCATACGCCTGAATCGAACAAATTCGATGTGTTTCAAGTAAGTAGTTCAAGTCTCTTATACCATTTTTCGCCAACTTTGGGTAACATAGCTTGTTTAATCTGCAGAGCATGGGTCTATTTGTTCGAGTATTGGATGAACTGCCACTCGAAAGAGGTAAGTGAGGCTGAGTGATGTGTTGGCAAACCCTAGGCATCTATCTATTTATCTACTATAGAGAGGCTTATACTGAAAAATCGATTACCTCTCCACATTCCTTACAGCACCGCTGCGATCATCACGAAAGACAGTGCCGCTCGGTGGGACTGCTGAACCACAGCGATTAGTTGCGTACAGAACCGACTTTCCCGAGGCTTGGTTGTGGAAAACCCTAGCCCTGCCAAGCACGGGACGAATCACAATTGTTGAGCAGCTGCCTGACACGACGACCTCATGGTATCTGACCGGTTTCTCCATTGATCCAGTGTACGGATTTGGTATAATCAAGAAACCGCTGCAGTTCACCACCGACCAGCCGTTCTACATTGTCGACAATTTGCCGTACTCTGTCAAGCGCGGTGAAGCGGTTCTGTTGCAGTTCACGCTGTTCAATACACTCGGTGCGGAGTATATGGCCGATGTAACGATGTACAATGTAGCGAATCAGATCGAATTCGTTGGTGCGAAAACGAAAGGTGAGAACGAAATGACAAAAGATGAGACCCACCTGTCTCTGGCGTACTGTAGCTCTTCATTCCTTCTATGGTTTTGTTATAGGGAACATTTTGAAAAAAACCCTGACCGTCCCCCCAAACGTTGGAGTTCCAGTAGCATTCCTCGTGAAGCCAAAGAAGCTGGGAGACATGGTGGTCCGGTTGGAAGCTTCAATTATGATGGGTGCGGAAAAAGATGGGGTTGAACGGCTTGTCCGGGTGTTGCCGGCCGCTTTGGTGCACACACGCATGATCTCGAATCTGGTCGCTCACAAAACATACACGAGTGAATTAATTGACATTCCTCTGGATTTTGGCAGCGAGCCTGAAGTTGATTCCATTGTGATCGACTTTTCCGTCACCCGTAAGTATCGATACGTGCTAATGGTGCTCTTGCTGTTTCCACTGGCTGCTCTTCTCCTTCCTGTAGCGAGCGTTCTTACCAATGTGATCGAAAACTTGGGCAAACTTTTGGCTGTTCCGACTGGGTGTGGGGAGCAAAATATGATACGCTTTGTGCCCAACGTGGTAGTGCTGGACTATATGCACGCTACCTCGTCGACCGAGTACGCCATCATGGAAAAGGCAAGGAGATATCTGCAAACGGGATACCAGAACCAAATGAGGTATCGTAAGCAGGATGGTTCGTTCGGTGTCTGGAAGCATGGTGTCGGAAGCATCTTTCTTACCGCGTTCGTTGGAAAGTCGATGAAAACGGCAGCAAAGTACATCTATGTGGATCAATACCAGATGGGCATGGCCTATGCTTGGCTAGCCTCGAAGCAAAAAACAAACGGTAGGTTTGACGAGGTAGGCCCAGTATTCCATACGGACATGCAGGGTGGACTGCGTCATGGGCTAGCGCTCACATCCTACGTAATGATTGCATTCCTCGAGAATGCACAACAAGCGGCTAGGCATCGCACCGTAGTCGAGCGCGGGATGAGGTATATTGCAAGCAACATTCACGCCACGAGCGATGTTTACGATTTGGCCATCGCAACGTACGCCTTGTGGTTGAACAAACACAGCGAGAAATCCCGTGCCATAAACCGACTCGCCGAGCTGTCGACGGAGCAACGGAATGGCCAACAGCGCTTTTGGTTCAGACAGTCAAACCAAATTGAAACCACCGCCTATGCGCTGCTAGCTTTCGTGGAGGCCGACCGGTACACCGAGGGAGTTGCCATTATGCGCTGGTTAGTGAACCAGCGGTACGCAACGGGAAGCTTTCCACGCACCCAGGATACGTTCGTCGCGTTGAAGGCGCTGACAAAGTTAGCAGAGAAGATATTTCCAAAGGCCAATGACTATCTCATCCAGCTGGAGCATGCACAGGAGAGAAAAGAGTTCACTGTCAACTCTGCAAACATCAGCTTTGCCTCGGCTGAAAGAATACCGAATACTGTCAAAGACCTGAAGGTGACATTCACAGGTACCGGGACAGCTCTGGTGCAGGTCGCCTACCAATACAGCACAAATTTGTTGCAATCCTCCAATCGGTTCAAGTTAGAAGTCACTAGAAAACACACCACTTCCAGTTTTGTGTTGAAACTACTGATTTGCAGTAGCTTTGAGCCGGCGTTGTCGGATGAGCGCTCGAACATGGCGCTGGTAGAAGTGAACTTACCGAGTGGATACGTAGTGGATGGCAAATCCATCAGCGAGGCAACGACCGAGAATCCTATAAGGGTAAGTGTTGCTTCAGCAATGTGGGAAGCGCATGAGTTGATCGAATTGCATTTTTTTTTTACAGGAAAAGGAAATTCTGTACGGTGCGACGTCGATCGTTCTGTATTACGACAATATGGGCAACGAACGCAATTGCTTCGTGGTTACGGCTTACCGACGGTTCAAGGTGGCCCTCCGGCGACCGGCATACGTGAAGGTGCACGACTATTACAACCCAAGTAAGTTGACACCACTGTGGCAGGGAATGTTAGTGGGTGGTAACTTATTTTTCATATCATTTTTAGGCTTTTACGCTATCAAAGCGTACGAAGTGGACCGACAGGAGCTCTGCGACCTTTGTGACAGTTCCGAGTGTTCCTCTACATGCCATCGAGGGTCTTAAGATTGAATGTGCTTGATTTCAGAAAAATAAACCTCATTGCAAGATTCTCATTGCAACTAACCGCAAAAGTATGCTGACGAGAAAATGCAGAATCATATTTCGGAACGCGTTAAAAATAAAATTGTACACATTAACGAAATGCAAAACAATAAAAGGTTTTGCAGAACATAATGTTCAAGAATGGCTAGAGGTTTTATTACGCGCTACACCGTCTTAACACACGCATAAAATGTTAATTTGGGTCCGAAAAGGCTCGTTTTTGACGTTTTTTTGTAAAGAAACCATTCAGCTTAATGTTTTCATAGTGATGTTTTATTAAAATACAACTTTTCGTGAATATTTCGTTGTACGCTGGGGAAGTTTTGTTAGAAACTTCAATCATGGCATCAATTTTACGAAGGCGTGACTTCGAAAAGGTACTTCTTCCGGTGTCCATCGTAACTTCGTGGTGGGTTAATTGATATTATTCTGATAGACTATAAGGTTATATGGGTAGCCCCGTCGAGTTTTTTTTCTGTTGAATTTCTTACTTTTTGAGTTTTGGTAGATTTCTTTAAAAGATGAAAAATCTATTATCAGACCGGGTTCGTCGCTTAAATGGGCAAGTCTTTTGATTCAAACCAAAAGCGGCTAATTTTTGACGATTTGTTTGCAGAAAACTATCTTCCTTTACATATTTTTGCAAATACCATAATTAACTGCAACTTTTCAAGTATATTTGGTCGTATTTTGGGGACGATTTATTAAAAAACTTCATTAAAAACAATTTTTTTCCCGATTTTACTTAAGAAAACGAGTTTTACATCAATATATTTTTTGCCATATATTTTTTTTGTGAAAACTTAACGGGGCTGCCTGGCAAATAGTGTTCAGATTATATGTTCAAAATTTCAATTCAATCGTTCTTGTAGTTTTTATGCTACGATGGGCACCGAGCAAACTGATACGTGAACGACGATGACGAGGGTTATCAGTTCGTAGATTCTGCCAGAAAAGCCCCGTGCTGTGTTGTATCAATGGAAATACCCGAAGTACCGGAACCGCTGTTTCGCGAGAGCGTGCAAGTGATAAGGAGACTAGGGTCCTAATGCAGCGTTTGTTAAACTGCACGCTCCTAAAAGCCTTCCCATCTGCGTGGGATGAAACCGCTTTCCGGTTAATCCTGTTCCAATAAGCGAAACGCTTATCTACTGTTCCCGTTACTGTGGCAGCAGTACAATGTGTAATGTGAATTGCAAAAAAATCACTCAAGTTACATTTTTTCATATTTCAAGGAATCTTTTCCGATTGCCCTAGCGCGTTATACAATTTTGCAAGTTCCGGTGAAATTTTCGACAAACACCGTAATAGCAAGATGACGAGAATATCCAGAACATCATACATTATTTGCTTAAAATGATAACAACAGTTATTTCATATGACTATGACAAAGATTATTTATTTTATCGAAATAAATCGTCGGGATTGTTTTTTAAATTAATTTCTACCACCATGGAGCAACAAACTCTGGCCTTCGGTTATTTCCGAGGAGGTGTTGCGTGTCCCTTGACCGATTCAATTTAGCAAATCTCCGTTCTGCTCGTACCACACGGTAACGGCGATTAAGAGCTCAAAGGATTAAACATCTATTTGTCATCACAGGATCACTAACATAGACAATCCCCTTTAGGACAGATGTCACAAATCTCCGTTTTGTGTATATCGTAAACGTGAATAGCATTATGTTCTGGAGAAGAGAAGGAATCGGCGATTGCCAACATTAGTGTCAAACATAACTTTTATGTACACACTGATAACAGAAATACTTACTGGGGTTGTAATAATCGTGCACCTTCACGTAAGCCGGTCTTCTGAGGGCTACCTTGTAACGCATGTACGCCTTGATCCAGAAGCAATTAAGCTCGTCGCCCATGTTGTTGTAGTACACCACAACCATAGTTCCGCCATGTAGATATTCAACGTTCTGTAAAATTTCGTGATAAGTGCCATTGAAGACGATGCAGTGAAAGACATCCGCTCAATAACTTGGCCATTAGGAACTCACCTGAATTCGCTGAGCACGCTTGAGTTCACTATTGGATTCGGTGTCTGCTACATAGCCACTAGGAAAAGTCACCTCCACCAGGGCCATGTTTGAACGTTCGCCTGGATTTTCCGGTAAAAAGTTGCTGCAGATTTCTAACATCATCGCGGACTGGGAGGCCACGAGTTGTTTCTCTACTGTTATATTGAACCGGTGATTAATGTCGATCAAATTCAAAAGGTACTTGTAAGTCACTCTTAAAAGTCCAGAATCTTTACTGGTAACGTCAATTTTTAGCTTCCGTACACTATTTGAAATATCACTGTAAGATGTATTAAGTGAAGGTACTATACTAATCGTTTTCTTGATTCCATCGGTCTGAAGATTAATCACGAATGCATTTCCGGTCTGGCTGCCCCGTTTACTGAACATCCCAAGTGCCTTGAGGCCCACGAACGTATCCTGAGTTCGCGGAAAGCTTCCCGTTTCATAGGTTTGATTGAAGAGCCAATGCGCTGTGGCTAGTGCTGTTGTGTATTCCTGGGCCTCGACCAGTGATAATAGAGCATAAGCGGTGGTTTCGATTTGGGATGTGTCCCGTTGCCAGTATCGTAGATTTCCGTTACTTTTAAAGGTGGAACTGCTTTTAAGTTTATCCAAGGCGACGGATTTCTTGATATGATTGTTCAACCATAGCGCATATGTGGCGATCGACAGATCATACGAGTCAGTAATGCTGTCAATGTGTGTTGCAATGTATGCCATACCCTTTTCGATCACCGCAGTATGGTTAGCGGATTGCGATTTGTATTCCAGAAACGCAGTCATAACGTAGGACGTCAAAGCAATTCCGTCTCTTAGTCCCCCTTGCATATCCTTATGAATGATATATCCTACTTCGGCGAATCGACCATCCGGTTGCTGTTTGGTGGCCAACCAATCGAAGGCTTGTAATGTGTGTTTTTCATCCACTGTGATGTATTTCGATGCAATATGGAAGGATTTTCCCACGAAGGCTGTTAGAAATACGCTTGATTGACTGTTGGGCCACACTGCGAAGGAACCATCAGCTTTCCGGTACTTCAGTTGGTTCTGGTAACCTGTTCGCAGTAGTTCCTCGACCCGTTCTGTGACAGAAGTTGTATTTGATTGAGTGGCATACAAAAAGTCGAGAACTACGACATTGGGTACAAAGCGGACCATGTTTTGTTCCCCACATCCAGTCGGAACACTCAACAGATTTTTCAGGTTTGGTATCACGAATGTGAATATGTTGGCTGAATGATAAGTTTGAAATTAGTCGTAGATGTTTACTTACATCACAGTATAGTGCTGATACTTACGAGCAATAGAAAACTCGATTCGCTCTGATCCAGGATCAGCTTCGTTGGGAATATCCAATGGTATTTCGAAGGATTGTTTTCCGGAGACATTAGATGCGATAAGCTCTGTTTTCACGTCAATTTGTTCTACGCTTTCCGGTAACACTCGAATGACTTTTTCGATCGCGTCGTGACCCAGACCCAATGTTGCCATCGCTGTAACACGAACAATCATTTCCCCTAATGTTTTTGGCTTCACCAGAAATGACACCGGTACACCGACGCTTGGAGCAACAGGTAAAGGCTTTACGTAGTGGGTGCCTAAAATATATCAAGAACCACCGAACCAACCGATCCGAGTTTGATTGCCCAAAAAACAATCAACAGCTAGTGTCAAACTCACCGTTTCGAGAATGGCCGATGAATTCCATTTGATTGTGTACGTTATGTAACGTCACATCACAAGTGTATTTCCCGTTGAGTGAGCTGAATAAAGTAAACTGCAACAGAACCGCTTCACCACGCTTGACAGAGTACGGCAGGCTGTCGACAATGTAGAACGGCTGCACGGTGGTGAACTGTAGGGGTTTGTTGATGATTCCAAAACCATGAATAGGGTCGATGGAGAAACCGGTCAGGTACCAGGATGTTATAGTGTGCGGTACAGTTGCATACAGCTCAGTTTCCCCTGATGAATGTATTCGTTCGTGCTTCCACAGCCAATTTTCCCTGAAGTCAGTCCTCCATTTAAACTGTATGTTTGCTTCGAATAAA
The DNA here is from genome assembly GCF_943734665.1 of Anopheles aquasalis. Taxonomy (NCBI): domain Eukaryota; kingdom Metazoa; phylum Arthropoda; class Insecta; order Diptera; family Culicidae; genus Anopheles; species Anopheles aquasalis. Next base: position 11,866,767 of record NC_064878.1, on the reverse strand, counting down.
TTGAAACTATCGTCTTGGCGGGCAGATTTATCATTTGCTAGAAAAATTAGATTAAGTAGAATCAATATGTTGGCAGTCGCACGATTGAGACACTGACAAATCGTACCTTCACAAATCGCGTTATTGCTTTGTGGAACGCTAAATAATCCCATTCTCTAAAATCGTTTTCGATATTTCTCGTTAGGACGATGTGTTTCATATGCTATACAATCAACTTACGCCAAAACAGTCCAAATTCTGCAAGTCATTGCGATGGGACCCTTCAAGTAGTTTCCAAACATCTTCGCGAACGACATCATGGTATTTGCCGTGTTGGAGCAAGCTATTGTCGTACGATGCGAGAGCCACGTATGCTTCAGGTAGGCCATTAAGCACAAGCTCTATTTCACTGCCGGGTTTCACTTGCGTTTCATTATCCTTTATCGTCAGGTCGAACTGCAATTCATCAGTACATGTATGGATATGAGCATTTAATTGAGCAAGGAAATCGAGGTAGAAAAGTATAGCATGGATCACTTATTACTTTGTTGGCAAGCTCGCCAAACTCGATCTGCACTGAGTCGTGCAACATTGTGCCATTTATCACCGTCACCACAATAATTTTCGCTCGAGGAAGCATGCTGTGAGTCGGCTCACTGATGGTATAATTTCTCGTGGTCTTTCCATTTCCAGAAACATATTTTGCATCAACAATGTTTCCTTTCGATAGAACGTAGTATGTGAAAAACTTCATTTTATTAGAACATTTGACTAGGAGCTTAACTTTGCTTGGAAGTCTGAAAATGTTTCATTCATTGATTAGTTTGTTTGTTTGCGCGATGGAAGATATCAAAGTATTACCCAGGACCCAATGCAACGCTGATGTATGGGCCAACACTTTTTTCGCCCTTTTGGACTTCGGTGTTCAACATCTCTTTGTCAGCATGTAAAACCTAGAGGCGGTAAAAGAAGAGATCGTTAAGGTAAGGGTGAAGCAAGGCGATAGCATGCCAAGCACACATACTCGTATCATTTGTGACGTTTGAAGTAAAGGCAGACTGATCATGCCCGCCTGATCACTCGTCCCGTCGAGAATGTGTTTTTGAAAACTTCGCGGGGACACATTCCCGTCCTCAATCAGCAAATTGACTCCTTCTGCTGGTGTACCATTATGATGCTCGACCTTTAGTTTATGTTGAGGGTATGAATTAGGCATGAACTTTTTCTCCAGTTTCACCCGGTATTTGTGTTTGTACACCGGAATCGGATACTCCTGGACAACCGTTCGATCTAAAAGAGTAGAAATCGACATGTTATGTTGTTGCGCTTCTAATGTAAGCCGCGGTAATGCGTTATTTTTACGCACTTGTGATTTGCTCAGTAAATGTGACCATCACATTCACATCTCGCTTAGCTTCATCATCTTCAATATGGAGATGTTCGGCAAAGGGAAGGTGTACCTGCAGCTTTCCGTTTATAATTGTCGTTTTAAATTGCGATTCCAATAGAGGTTTGTCGTTATCGATGTACAGATCTATCATAGCAGTACCGATAACAGGTTTGCCGAAGTAGTAGTTGGCCTCTATTATAAGATCAAGCGCGTGGTGCTCTTCGAGGGGAATGACAGTTGGATAAACGTCCACACCGAACGTGGACAGTACGTACTCCTTCACTTCGAACGTCTTGGAAACCAATTCTTCGTTATTTTCTTCGACTACGATGTTGTACCTTCCCAGAAGAGGCGATGGAGCTATGTCCAATTGGCCTTCAAACACTCCGTTGTACAGTGGCGCATTGGACCATTTGCGAATGTTGTTTCCGACCGAGTCCTCCACGGTCGCAGTGATCTTGAGGCCTGATGGTGGTTTAAGATCGGGATCGAGCACAATCACACGGAACTGAACGCTATCTCCTGGTTTGTAGACGGGCTTGCTGAGTTGTATCAAACCGGAGTAGGACTTTTTACGATAAGCCAGCTCCACTACTTGACGATAGGCAATGTTGTTCACGCCTTTGATTGTTAGTCTTCCACTTCTCGCTGAGTGAATATCTGGTATCTGCAATAACCGTGCCGGCCCGAAATGAGCGAAATCTGTATGTTGTATCTGTTGAAACCTATTAACAACGAGCTAGTATACCTGGAATAGCACCTTTTCAAGTCCGTTTGATTTCACATTCACATGTTTCGGTTTGGCGAGGGTGACGGCTCCAATGTCTATACTTGCCTCTAAAGTGACTACTTTGTTCTTCATATTGAAAATTGTCACAGCGTAGGTTCGATTGGAGGTAAAGTAGTTTGGTCCAATAACGATAAGCCTGGCAAATAATTGGAAATTATCTCCTCATCGCCATCGTATTCTACTCCGAAGGTAGTTGATTCTTACTCTTGGGCCAAACTAACGAAGATTAACGTTGCACAAATGGGTGCGATGCGTAGCCCCCACATTTTGACCGCACAGTTCAAACTCGCTGCGAGCTTGCTCACAACTCACGCTTGCACCCTCGATGGCTGTTGGATTATGACTGATCCTCTGCTGGCACGATTGTCTAAATGAAAACATTGCGTTGGTGAGATTGATGTTCTGGGAAATACCCATCACTGCTTATCAAGGGCCAAGACCTAAACATTGACCTTCTCTTATCATGTACTTAATTTCATTTTTTTTCTATTTCGTTCAACCATTTCGCAAGAGATGTCTTGCATGTGGTATACCTATTAGAAGAACTCTGTTTGCTAGAATAGAATGGGACTTCAAGCTTGGCAGGAAGTTTGGCACGACTGGTGATTGGTTTTATTGCTTGTACGCCTCATAAAGTAAGCTAGGTGGGTGGATCTAATATAAACGACTCTTTTCGTCCCAGTGTCATAAAAATAGAGAGAGAACGTTCCCGCTTTTTTGTTGTTTAATTGGTTTGTCAGGACTGTAAGAAGCGTGCTAGAACGCCTCCTTGGCTCTCTCATTGTCCATCGTATCGATGTTGGAGCAAGAGGTACATTCGACATTTGTGCTCCATATGTTAATCAAGTTACTCGCTGTAGAAAGCGGAAAACCCGAACGAAACTCTTTATTAGATTGACTGTCCAGATCGTAGAATCGATCGTTACATGAAAAAATCGGGGTGTGTCGAAATCGTGTTGAAAATGAGAGTTATAACCGCAGACCGCACACCAGCTTTACAGCGTACAATATCAGCTGCACTAGAAGATTCATTGCAAATGATAGACGTCGTACCACTACACTAGTAATGCGGTCTATTAAAGCAATCGTTTCAGTGCGGTCCGGCTTGCGTATCGCCGCCAAAAACGGCTCCTATCGATAAGGAAGTTGCTATTCCCCATGAAAATGTTTATTCGCCTCCACCCTTGAACCCTCCACTGAGAAATATTGGAAAACCTTCCCTACAGTCCTGCCCGTCATAAGATTGAACAGTGATGCTCGGATAGAAACCTCATGCGTGTCATTGGCTGCAAACACATCTTTCAACGAAGAAATAATAAGAAAACTGCTTATACGCTTGGTAAAATATGTTACGGAATTAGGAGATTTTGTAAACATTTTTTATTATTACCACATTTGCGTTTACCCCAAAAATAATTGCCAACAAAAAGTCTCGTTTATACATTTTTCATTCGCCTACGTATTTATTTTTTCAAACGACGCAGCACTCGGACCCATTACAGGTTTCATTAGCACTTATCATGACGCAACAGTATATGATATCAATTACTGCAATATTTATTTTCCTTTTCGTAAGTATTTATGATTATTTGAATATGCAATCTACAGAAATGTTCTATATTTTACCCAACATGGTATTTGCATGAATCACTTGCATCCATTCCTGTAAATGTCACACACATCCTCTTTTTCTACGGTGTAATACACGATCGCCAAATGCTCTGGAAAATAACCAAAGTTATGCAATAGAGCAAATCGTCCATTTCTAATAGATAGTAGTGATACATACCAGGTTTGTAGACATCGTGCACCTTTATGTAGGCCGGCCTCCGGTAAGTTACACTGAACAGCCTATAAGCAGTGACTGTGAAGCAATTATTAGCGTAGTCCATTTGCTCATAGAATACTTCGACTGTAGTTTTACCGTACAGGATTTTGGTTTCCTATAGTACAAAATTAAAAATATTAAATGAAATAGATTATGGTTGCACCCCTGGCCTACGCTTATCAGCTCACCTTTATCTTATTAACGTCCGTAGAGTTACTGATAGGATTGCTATTAAGTACATAGCCACTCGGCAAGTTCACCTCTACAATGGCCATGTTCGACGGTACTGCTCTATTTTCTGAATTAAATCTACTACAAACGTAGAGCTTCAACACAGTCGCGGATGCAGTGTTCAGCTGCTCCACCGTCACATCAAATTGGTTTTTATGATCCTTCAAATGCAATTCATATGTCAATAATATCTGAAGAAGTCCCGTACCAGTACCGTACACAGTTAAATTTAGTGTTTTCTCATTTTTTGGCACTACAAACTCTTTCATTAGAGTAGTTTTCATACTGGGATTGATGCGATAATTGGTTTTTTCGCCGGAGTAGCTCATTTCGATTGTGTAATCATTTCTCGTGGTTGATATGATATTTGTGAAGTTTGCTATCGCCAACAATCCAAATGAGGTGTCGAAACTATTTTGAAAGGTTCCTATTTCATAGATTTGATTCACAAGCCAGCGCATGACTTCAATACCATCCGCAACTCGATTTGCTTCAGTTATTGACAGTAGCGCGAAAGCGGCCGTCTCAATTGGACTTGTAGTCGTATCCCAGAAGCGCTGGTAATTGTTGGTAACCTTGGTAGATAATTTGAATAGTTCGTTTAATGCCACTTCTTTTAGCTGATGGTCGTTCAAATACAAGGCGTAGGTCGCGATAGACAGATCGAAGCTATTACCGGTTGTGTTAAAACGGTCAGCAATGTATGCCATTCCTTTCTCAATAATAGCCTCATATTTGTTGTTTACTTTTTGCAGCTTCATAAATGCTACCATTACGAAGGATGTTAGGGCGATTCCATTCCTATCATTTGTCTGGAGATCTTTATAGACGTTGGAACCGTCTTCCATAAATGAACCATTGTCTTGCTGCTTGGAAGCCAACCATTCGAAAGCCTTTGAAATAACATCTGATTGAAATGATATTTTGTCCGGATAATACTTTTCAGCCACAATCATCCACTGGACAGCGAACGCAGTCACAAACACACTTCCACCTTTGTTTTTCCAAACGCCGAATGAACCATCCGCCTGACGGAATTTTAGTTGGCTTTGGTAGCCTGATTGTAGCAGATTTGCTGCCTTTTTGAAGATTTCGCTATCTTTCGTACCCATCGCTTCCTCGTACCTGAGTATCACCACGTATGGTGCAAAATTCATCATATTTTGATCCCCGGTGTCCTTTGCAGCTAGGACAAGATTGTCTATGTTTTGGCTAACCTTTAAAACAAGGTTTGCTGGAACGATAATCTGCTATAAGTGATTGTTTGCTTCGTTAATATACCTTAGCTGCTACTTACGCGAAACGTGCAGCAAAAGTTTAGCTGTGCCTGGTACGGCTTTTCTATTCAAATCCAAACTGATCGGAAAGAATGAAGAACTGGACGAGTCGTGCCAGAAAATGCGCGTAACTGGAATTTTTATAATTATGTTATCTGGTAAGACACGGACATGCCTTTCGATGGAATCCAATTGGTGTCCTTGAAAAGTTGAAACCACCACATGAATGGTCATTTCTCCCAGAGTTTTGGCCTTCACCAAAAAGGATATTGGAGCGCTAGCATTAGCAGGGACAATAATCTGTTTTGTTTCAGTTTCCGCTAGGTTGAACATGAAAAAAAGTAAAATAATTAATGATCATTACGCATAAAATATAATAATTAACGGTTAATTTGCAAGATCCGCATTTAGCGTTACCCTCAGGAGATACTCCGACAAACTCGAATTGGTCGTTGATTTTTTTCAGTTGCACATTGGTATAATAGTCGCTTCCGAATGAGTTGAAGAGCGTGAACTGCAACATAACCGCTTCACCACGCCTGATCGAATACGGTAGATTGTCGACAATGTAGAACGGCAGCACGGTGGTGAACTGTAGGGGTTTCTTGATGATTCCAAAACCATGGACAGGATCGATGGAGAAGCCGGTCAGGTACCAGGATGCTATACTATCAGGTGTAGGTTTTCTCAGTGTGTATGATCCTTTCTTTGATAATGTGATATTCCCCCACAGCCAGGATTCGTGAAAATCAGTTCTATATGAATATAGCTGGGCTAGCTGATACTGATTCGGTGAGATATCCGCACGTGCCGATTTATCTTCCACTGTTTTAATACACAAAATAACTGAATCTAGTAAACAATCGCCAACTGCAGTGATGCTCAAGAACATACCTTCTTCAATCGCCAGATTTCCCGCGTCTACGAATAGGCCTATACCCTGAAGTTTACGAAAGACGATGGAAAATTATAACATGGGTTTGTTTTATGACGAAATAAAAATAAAAATATTGCTCTCACCCCGAATAGAGTTGTATAAGTGTGTGGATTATGTTCCTCGAACATATTCAAAATATTTTCCCTGCTGATGTCGTGATCTTGTTGTGGTTCCTGGTGAAGTCGTTCATGTTGTAGCAAGCTTTTGTCATATGACGCCAACGCCACATACGACTTCGGGAGACCGGTGATTAATAATTCAATCGTGTCATCTGGTTTTAGTTCACGTTGATTACCCTTTAGTTTCAATTCAATCTGTTGTTGAGGAAAGATAATACAAATAATGAGCCTTTGAAACGGGTTAGAGCAATGATCGTTTCAGTACATTGTTGGTAAAATGTTCGCTATCGATGGTTACGACGTCGTATACGAATGTGTTACCTATTACGGTAGCAACGAGTACACTGGATCTAGGAATCATCTTGATCGTAGCAGATTTAGATAGGTTGATGTCGTGAGAAAGACGGCTCAAAATTTTTACTGCACCATAATCAACGACTTTTCCTTTTGATACGATGTAATAAAGCACGAACGTCATGCTGTGTGAACAAACTACTTTTAGCTTGAGAGATTGTTGCGGATTCAGCCTGAAAGAGAAGTCACATTTTAGATGAATCATTAAAATATAATACTTATAATACAATATTTTGAAATTGTTTACTTAGCTTTCGGTGGTCTTATTTCCAAAAAATACATTTTGCTTTGTGCTTTTCTTAGTGTGTCGCTTAGTAGTTCTACCTCGTCAGACAACACCTAGGAAAGTATAGAAGAAATCATGTGCAACAGTTCTGGAATGTATAACATTGTTTTGAGTTTTTGACATACAGTCATTTCGATTTCTTCATCAGATGAAAAACGACTCCATCCGCGAAGCGTGATGATCCCATGAGCGTTACTCGTACAATTTTCAACTTGATTTCCATCTTTATGTTTGAGTTCCACTTGTAGCGTAACAGCTTTAGCTGGTTTACCATCTTGGTACTCAACCATAAGCTTGATGCCATTGGATGTTTTGGGGTTAAATTCAGGAACGCCTAGTAACCTTACTTGGTACTTCTGTTCGAAGACCACAATGTGAGGTGTAAGAGATACGGTACGATCTAAAATAATAGTAAAAAAAGAACAGGCACTATCACTGCTTTAGCGTTCTTAAGATTGGCAATACTTTGAATTACTTGTGTGCTGCTCGGTAAAGGTAACATTCAATATGACATTATGTTTGCCATCATCAAACAGTAGCTGGTAGCTGAGCGGTAGGTGAACATGTAGCTTTCCATTTACATCATATTCCTTTGATAATTCCAAATTGTTATCTCCATCATACAGTTGAAATTTCGCTCTACCGATAACAGGTTTGCCGAAGTAGTAGTTGGCCGCTATCGTAAGATTAAGCGCGTGGTGCTCTTCGAGGGGAATGACATTTGGGTAAACGTCCACCACGAACGTCGACAACACGTACTCCTTCACTTCGAACGTCTTAGAAACCAATTTCTCATTGTTTGCCTCAACTGTGATGTTGTAAATCCCCGGTGGAGGTGAGGGAGCTATGTACAATTGTCCCTCAAACACTCCATTGTACAGCTTCACGTTGCGCCATTTACGTATATTGTCACGGTTCGGGTTTTTCACGGTCACATTCACCACCTTTAGGTCTGAGGGGGGCCTCAGATCGGGATCGAGCACAATCACACGGAACTGAACGCTATCCCCTGGTTTGTACACGGGCTTGCTAAGCTGGATGAAGCCCGAGAAGGACTTGCCATTGTAGTGCACGGAAACTTCTTTTTTATAGACAAGCCCTGTCTTACCATCGATTGTTATTCTTCCGCTTTTGGTTGATCGATTATAGGGTATCTGCAATAGAACGTTTCAAAATGAGCAGAATCTCCAACAGTCCATCCCTTTTGAACTGCATATGACTAACCTCAAATTTTACCTCGCTACATATTTTTGGGGGCACGACCACAGGTTTTGTTTCGTTGAAAGTGACGGATCCATTGTCCTCAAAACATTCCATACTTGCCTCTAGAGTAACTTCTTTGTTCATCATATTGAAAATCGTTACCATATAGTTTTGATTGGCACGGAAGGAGTTTGGTCCAACAACGATCAGTCTGTCATAAAACATGAAATTACATTCTGTTCGCTTTCGCACTCTATTCTCAGGGTGATTGATCCTTACTCTTGGGCCAGGCTCACGACGATTAACGTTGCACAAACGGTTGCGGTGCGCAGCCCCCCCATTTTGATCACTCGGCACATACTCACTCGCGAAATTGTACGTCTGTTCTCTCGCCGGCTGTTGGAGTTGAATTGAAGTGAGATTGCCGTTCTCGATTCCGCGGACCATACGGCCGTGGTGTTATAGTAATGGGTGTGTGTAGAATTAAAAACAAAATGATTCGTTCATACGAAAGACTGGGGCAGGAAGCCTGATAGGGCCCAGTTGTTGTGGCATCTTTGGAAGGAGGTGCATAAATCCTTATCAACGCTAGTTCGAGAAGTGTTTGAGCGAAGTGGTTTTTTAGCTTGATTTTCCATTAATTTATAAAGTTAACCGGCCAACAAGCACTTGTGCTGATCTGAGCAAGCTGCTCTTTGATCTCATCCTTGTTTCGATCCCGTCTATCCAATAATGATGCGCATAATACAATAAATGCGCTCAATTTTCAACCGGCACTTCAACTATAACTAACTAAAAACCGGCATTTCAACTATAGGCGCAAGGATGAAAATGGTGACTCAGGAATAGTTTTATAATATGCTAATGCAATCGGATAATATAATATGATCACATATAAGTCCGCGCACATCTCATAGAAGTGTCCCAAAGCATATGAAGGAAAAGAAAAGGAGATGTTGCATAAAGCGGTATCTACACGATCCAAATTCTGATGCAGGGTAAGAGTTGAACTGAGTTATGCTTAGCTAACGATAGAATTTGATGAGTGTAGAGGTTGTGTTATGTACTGTGAGTGTACAAGATTTCGAACATAAGTAAGTAACTGAGTAGGCTATAGTACATAACGAATTTGGGCGTTAGTGAAGGTTTGTTAACATGAACTACAAAGAGTTCCTCTCAGTTGATCCATTCATATCGCGCGATGTTCGAGATATTTTAGCTCACTGCTGAAACTCACCCCTGGTGTCATTGGGGGTTGTTGTTATCGAGGGATGGAATGCCTGCTCGCTACTGCGCAGGCCCACGGCCAGGGCGCACCTTCTCCAAAGGATATTCGGCAGGGTTGCGCCACACTCTGTCGCTTTTGACGTTACCGCCACGTTCCGATGACAGAAGGATATTTTCCCAGAAGGGGCGTCGTTCCACCCTCTGGGATAGGGGTGCATTTTTTCCCCCGACGTCAACGTCATGTGTACCTGCCCGAAAGTGAATGCAAAAGGTCGCCTTGGTTGTTGCGGTACCGAAGCTGCTTTGTTTTGATTCGTTTACGGTGCATCCAATTGGTTCTCGGGGTGCCGCTGCTACTTCTCGCACCAAAAACAGGACAGTTTCCTGTGCATTTGCTCCGCGAGCCATTCGACGTACGATAAGTTAAAGCAAGAAAACAATAACAAAACCCCCCCCGATCGCGTGGAACGTGATAACACGAATCAAGTGCGCCCAATTTGTCCATCAGGGAGCTGGAAGGCGTGCTGAGAGGGAACTCTGTTGTTTTCTGGACCCCCCCCCCCCCCCCCCCCCCCTGTTAAGTCGAAGAGGAAAACAAATCACCAGGTTGTGCACCTGGCCCGGAGATAAGCAAAAAGCGGTCACTCAGCGGAACATCACCGCAACGCGGATCGATACATCGATTCTTCCACCGCGTGTCTCGTATCGTGTATCCTGGCCTCCTGCTACGATGGGTGCTGCTAGTGGGCTACTGCAACATTAATGAACCACGTCATAATTGGTGCACCCCTTGGCCCTGGACTGGCGGATTTGGACAGTGGAAAAAGGGAGCGGTGTGCGACGCAATGCATCCAGTGCATCCGGTGTGCCAGCAAAAGGGCTAAACATCACCGTCAAACACACTTACAATCGTCCAAACAAACGCTAAGACGGCACTGATTGTAACGGTGCAACGTGCTCAACGATCTCAGCAAGCCAGTAATCAATGTTTCAGGTATGCTCGCTACCGAAGGTGGCACTGCCAGTGAGTTGGTGGCCTTTCACGTGTTTCAATGATTGATTAATGCTTTTCGCTTCTTTCTTCCCCCTCACCGCCCGCTAGACATGCCGGCTCTGGAACCTGAGTATCGCGAGCGTACTAGCGCTGACGCTGTCCAACGTGTTCCTCACCGTCCGGTTGCTGCACAGTGGCGACTGCAATCAGTCGCACGGCGGGGCCGGTGGTGGCACCGGCACCGGTGCCGAGGACGGTGTATCGATGGTGGTACCGCGTGCACCCCTCCTCACGCCCGCCACCTGCCTGGAGTATGTGCTGGCCGAAAGCCAAGCGAACGGAACGGATAAGGCGGTGTTCTCGGGGCTCGATTTACGGCTTGGCCGTTGGGATGCGCGCCGGTTGTACAAGATCTTCGATTACGCCGTGGTCGGTGAGCGGTTCCCGGAGCTATCCACCGGCTATACCGTCTGTCTGGCGACGCAGAGTTCGCTGGAGAAGATCTACTCGTTGGTGCAGGTGGCACACCATTGGTCGGGTCCGATATCGGCCGCCATCTTTGCCGCCGGGAACGATGAGCTGTATCTGCTGCAGCTCTACCTCTCCTACCTGCGGCTCTGTTTCCGGCCGATCCGGGAGCGTGTTAGCTTTCATCTGGTGCTACCGCGTGACCGGATCGCTACGCATCTGCGGAGCGTTCATGTGGCCGACTTTACGCGGTTCGATTGTGGCAAACCGGAGGCTACGCTCAATGAGCTGCTGCAGCGCCGTACGCCCGATACTAGCAAGTGGCGCATCAAGAACCCGTATCCCCAGAACCATCTGCGGAATGTGGCACGGAAGGGGTGCCAGTGCGGTTACGTGTTCCTTACCGACGTCGACATTGTACCGAGCGTTAGCTTCGCCGAGCAGCTGGACAAGTTTCTGCGTCAACGGGGAGCGGTCGGTGCGGTCGGTGGGTCCAGTAACACCAACCAGCTGCACCAGCACCATCACTACGCGCACCAGCAGCTGACCGCGTTCGTGGTGCCCACGTACGAGCTCGATGAGAGGGTACGCTTTCCGCGCAACAAAACCGATCTGATCCGGTTGGCGAACAAGGGGCTGGCGCGACCGTTCCACCATAAGGTCTTCATCTACAACCAGTTTGCGACCAACTTTTCCAGGTGAGTGGTGCCGAACGCACCTGATCGGTGGACGCCAGCTTAGCATTCCCGGTGCTGGACATGCTGACTCCGGGAGAGATGGAACACGTCACGAGTTGCGGCCCCCGGGTTCTGGTTAGGGTTATCGCGAAGCCAGCTGGCCTGGGTGATTGTCGCCGTTTGCGGGTTTTTGTTCTTTTGCTTTCGCAATTTTTCAGGCGCAAACTGCAACATTGATGCCAACGCATGTTGGTACGTGACCGACGTTGACGAGGGTTATCAGTCCATAGTTCATTCTGGCAGGAACGGCCGATGGCTGGATGGAATTACCCGAAGCCACCGGAACCGCTGGTAATGATAAGAAGGTTGCGAACGGTGCTACGAAACACCACAAACTGGAAGCGGTGATAATGTAGACCGTATTGCTAGTCTGACCGCTTCCAAGACGCGTGCGTAGCGTTTGATAGCAAGTGGACAGTAGGAATGAGTGCGATTATGGCACGGTTTTTTCCACCATAATGCCTTGTTCAAAGTATGCTTTGTAACTATTATAATAATAATGATCCATCTTGGCTCTTTGTTTGATTCAGTGTGCTGCAAAAGTCTCCCATAGACGTACAATTAATGAAAAGAATGAAATGTAACAAATGACCCGATTCTCCTAAATGACCTCAGTGACGGCCAGTTTGTCTGCCGAAAGCAAAAATCGATCGAACGAGCCAGCAACGGCTTTGCTTTGGAAATATGAAGTTATAGGTTCCAGATTATTTACATAGCGCGTGTGGTGGCCAACGGGAAATCCGAACGGCGTCCTCGCGCGATTTTGATAGCGCCCGATGGCCTCTCGCGGGTCGTCACTCTGTGCCAGCGCATTGGCGCTGCTCCTTATCGCTTTCCGGGTACTGTTGCAGTACTTGGGGATTCCCCGAAGAGGTCAAGGAGCAGCGCTAGCTGTACGAATGTTAACGCATCAATTCAATGGAGATAACCGATGACCTTCCTAGTGTGCACGGAAATAGCAATCGCAAGGCGAAAGGTCTTCTCGTGATTGATGTAAGCGACGTAACGTTTCGTTGGTAATCTCAAAAATTAAACGGAACACATTCACAGCACATTCACTTATTCACGATTTCTCTTAAGGAGTGACTTCGGTATTTTCGGGCCAAAAAAGGCCCGTTTTTGACGATTTTTTGTGACGTAACCATTCAATTTTATGTTTTCAAGTAAATAGTGTATTAATCTACAATTTTTGAAGAATATTTGGAATTGTTTTGAGCAACATTCATTGAAAAATTAATCCATGGCATCAAATTTTGGTAGGCATGTCGTCGAAAAGGTACTTTTTACGGTGCCCATCGTAGCGACATGACGGGTCATCTTAAATATAAAAATCGATATTCGTTAGAAAGATTATAAGTTTATCTAGGTAGCCCCGGAGAGTTTTTGTTGATTTTCTTATTTTTCGATTTTTGACAGATTTTTGAAGTTCAAAAAGTGATGCTTTTTGCGATTCTGTAAATACGAGCTTTACATAATTATTTAAAAACAAGTATCAACAATTTTTATGAAATCTCAATGGGGCTACCTGGCAAAAATTGTGCAGATTATGTGTTATAAATTTCAAATCGATCGGTCAAGTAGTTTTTACGGTACGATGGGCACCGACTTTGAAACCGTTGGTTTTGGGAAACGCTCTTCAAAGTAGCGGGCTGCATGGAGCCTTGTATGAAACGCGGATTTTCAAAAATCTATAACTTTGTCAGTTTTGCTTCGATTGGCCCTAAAATTTTACATAATACTTGTTTGAATTTAAATATGGGGTGGGTTAGATTTAACTGGGTTAGATTTAATTGTAATTGGGTTTCTCCCGATTCCAAATAATACTCTTGAAAGGATCAGCATTCGGGGAAAAATGTTAAAAATATGTGTCTCAAAAAAAAAAATTAAATACCGAAGTCCCCCCTTAATCTTCACTTAGATAGCATTTCCCCAAGATCGGGGTTAGTAAATTGGTATTTTTACTTAGTTCCTTCGGGAAGATCTTAGTCGCGAAGGTCTTAGTTGTGACTTTGCTATCGAACAGTTAACGCCATCTCAATGAATATCATACTGGCTTTGGCGTCGGAGTTCGTAACCCCCCTTCCAGTCCAGTCCATACAGTCAGCATTCTGCTATTGCCCATTTACAGTCGAATTACCGAGTGGCTGTTCAGCGACGGTCCACCAGAAGTGAACTGTGGCCATGATGGGCTCAAAGTATGGGTTTTACGATAATTTATGCTTCTTCGCGCGACGGCCGTCCGGCGTCTCGAAGTTTGCCGACTTTAAGAGCTCGTAAACCGATGAAGGGCTCTGATTTGGGCGTGTGCACCGCTCCGCCCTGAAGGGGCGACGGGAGAAGAGTTTTAAAAATCCTCCCTCCCCCAACCGGGTGCGCATTATGTTGAGGATCCTACTCCCGGGAACGAGCTGTTTGTGCGCCGAATGGCCGCGTATCGATTGCCGTGGTTTCGCCGAGCATAATCTCGGGGTGGGTGGTGGCTTCTGTTGTTGATGAGTAAGTACCAACACTGGTCCTGGTGCTCGTCTTGGCCATTTTTGCTGACTTTTACGACCGGTTAAGGAAGTTTTAATCGGTTAATGATCGATGCAGCGGTCCACGGTGTGTGGTCGGTTGAACGAACAGCCCGCACTTGCCCTCAATGGTTGATTGCGTTCTCACCTTTCGTCCTGCACGTTCCTTTTTCTTCATCTTCTCTGTTTCTCCTTTTCTCACAGATGGCAGGCGGATTTGGCCGAGAGCGACGAAACGAGGGTCTCGCACAACGTGACGAACTTCGAGTTTCTTTACGAACCGTTTTATGTCGCACCTGATACGGTGCCACCGCACGACGAGCGCTTCCTCGGTTACGGTTACACGCGCAATACGCAGGTGAGTGGAAAGGAAGGTTTTCCGGGATCTTCCCGGATTCCTTCTTGGGTTTTTTTTCTTTTATTACGATGAATGTCACTAGCCGAAGGGGACTGTCTCAGCCATGCACCGGCTATTAAATATTGTTTCATAGGAGTGTCCACAAATGATTGCAGGAGGAGGAGAGGCATCAGTATGGCGATGTCAGTTAAGAGACAAAAGAGTACAATTTCATTATGGTCATCACCGAGGATGATCTTTTTTGCGGTATCACTAACGAAAATAACCCACAATTGTTATTCGAGCTAATGCTTGGTGCTTAATGCATGCTCTTTCATTTACTTCGGTTATTTAACAATTCAACATCTGATCTATTGATTAATTAATAGAATGATGTTTGTGATTTTGGTTGGTGACACTATTGGCAAGATCACTCACTCAGTGTGGTTGCTTGCTTTCAAAAACATAACAATAACCAAACGGAGAAAAAGTTATTAGTCATATCGACTAGCTATTGCATTCGTTTCCATGCCATGTTAATCACACTTGTTTTGCCTTTTTTGATAAAAAAAAACTAGACACAGAACGTATAAACCGGCAACTAATCGTCGTGTCTTTAATCGGCTGTCTCTCTGTCGACAAAATCGTTGTAACTGCCCTACGTTTGCACATTACCTCATTCCCTTACAATCTTCACTTTTTATCGTGCTGTTCTGTTCGGCAAATCTGCGACGAGACATTCCTATCGAAAGCAAGACAGCAACAGACAAATTCTCAGAATGGATCGCTTGAAGCAGCAATTCCGTCAATCCGCTGAATGTAAAATGGAAAATGGCTCTCGTTTGGAGAGGGAATACCGCGCGAGTGGCGATAATTCTGGCGATGCGATGCTGCGAGTGCCACCTCATTGGCTCATGGAAATTAGTTTCACTCGTTTGCCGGGTACCTTGTTGGCCGGTTTTCCGCTGTTTCGGTTCCCTGTTTTTTTCCGCTCTGTCTCATTCCTTCACCGCAACGGGCACCACCTTGTCTATGCTGGTGTTTGGTTTTACGTTCCTCAAGAGGGTGGCGGATGTGAGTAAGAGTGTGACAGCTCGTAGTTCATTTCGAGTGCCACGGCGTTCCAATCGTGCTCATCATCATCATCATCATCATCGTCGTCGACGGACCAAGCATGCAGGATGCAGCCAGCCACCAGCAGCAGCTAGTTCCGTTGTGGGCAGCATACCAGGCCACCTTCTGCCTCCCCGTCAGCATGTTGTGGCGCCAGTTCTGTGCTCAAGTGCAACTGCCTCCCGAGGGACGGTAGTGGCTTCAGCTTCGAATGCCCAACGCAGCAGTACTGCTGTAAGTGGTCGGTGGAAGTACTCCGAATGTCAGTCGCAGGTTCCTGGCAACCCTATTATCCATTCTTTCGTTGTTTCCGCTGTGGACGCGCCCGCGAAGACACATAGCACTCAACAGAGGGAGGAAGAAAGAAATAAAAAAAAGAGAGAGAGAGAGAAAGAGAGAGTGCGCGAGGTGTCATACGAGCTTGCTGTTTTTATTTCATTTCAGGCACGATTTCCGTTCCATTTTTATTGGTCTTTAATTACGGACGCTGCACAATCTTTTTCTCGCTGCGCGTTGCGTTGCCATTGCTTGTGACAAGGGGGGGGGGGGGCGGTGGTGTTCACCATCGCGGCACTCCCGACACGATGGTCTGCTGGCCGGTTGATATGGTAATATGGCGAATGTCGGCGAATGGAATTGCTACGTCTTCGTCGGACTTGTATGGAGGGGTTCATAATTTTCATTAGCATGCAAATTTCCATTCTCTTGCCCTCCCGCTCTTTCGCTCTCTCTCTCTCGCTCTCTCTCTCTCTCTCCTCGCCGGTGCATAAAATGAGTTGTCATAACGTGACGCGTTCCGGTGGCGACTGCATAGCTCATCCTTCCGTATCCCTCTTCATTTTTGTTCCCGCGCAGAATAGCTTACGGGAATGGAATGCATTCTGATGAAAGCTGGTGCTTAAGAAAATCCAAATATCAAAATTCTCATATCAGCTGGTTCGTGGACTGCGAGATCTCCGCTCCATTGCCATTGGATTTTGGGGGTTGAGGGTGGGGGATGATTTTAATTGCAAAAAACCCAAGTATCACCTGTTTTCTCAAAAGGGATGAACGGTTCTCGAGGACTCGAGATGCTAGATTTAATTTGCATCGGGAAACCGACGGAATGTCCACGTTGCTATGAACATATGAAGCACCAATCCGGGATGTCGCGGATTTTTTACACATAGCGTGTGGCAAACGGGAAATCCGAGCAGCGGCCCCAGCAAAATGTTGGTAGCCCGATAACCTCTCGCGGGTCACCACTCTGGGCCATCGCTTTGGCGCTGCTCCTTATCACACTCCGGGAATGATTGGATTGTCTTAGGGTGTGTGGCAGTTCTTGGGGAATCCCCGATAAGGTCAAGGTTATCGGACGTACCATGGAATGGAGCGAGCCGATAGACATCCCAGTGAACAGGGGAATAGCAATCGCAAGGTGAAAGGTCTTTTTGCTGCTAAATTGGACAGCGATGCGTCGTGATTGACGTAACCCACATAACGTCTCGTTGGTAATCTCCAGCTCTAAAGGAAATTTACTGTAAATCTATGCAATACCATACATTAGTAGTGAAACATTCATACTTTTTACCTTTTGTGTTTGATTGCTGGATGAAATTACACTTGGAATACATTGAAACGCAGCAACTTATCATCTCAATTTCCATTTTGCACTCGACCAACTCGATTTACATTCGCGAGCCATTTCACCACTTAATTTAGAGGTGCATGGCTTTCTTAAACTTGCTTTTTGCCACCAAATCTCAACCGGTGGTGGTGTTTGTGGCCAGAGAGGTTAAGGGCAATTCCAAAATTGGTCGCAGCGATGATGATGAAATGATGTAACTTCGTTGCCGAAACCCGATGATGGAGGCGCCAGGTAACCGGTAAAATTGCATGCTTTCAGGTGTTTGTTATAGGAATTTATATGGTTAAATAACTCAAGTCTGTTAATCAATTGTTTCTGAAAAGGTTCTTACCTTTTCCGAATTATTGTGCGCATTCGCAATTGTTGAAGTCCATACATATTGAAGGTTTTGGGATTCATTTCAGGAACAATAGCTTCTATTGGTGCATGAAATGATTAATGACTGCTTAAAGGATGCATCTAATCAACTTTAAATGCCATTTTTACTTGTTTTGCCTACTTTTTACGGGACTCTTAGGATGCAAAAGTCTGTCCAAGAGAATGGTGTACCCGTATACCATTCAGCAATACATTCCTTAACACCCAATCAAGACACTGCGGCGCAAGTCAGACCAATAGGTCGATGTGATTCCGTCCGTGTTTACTTTCCGGATGATTTGTGGGAAATTCTGAATCGAAACCGAACCAGTGACCGACACGCGACGCTGGTGCAGATAGTGAAGGGTTGAACAGGGCGTTGGGAATACCTTCCACCACGCCAGCAACATGGCTTCGTTTTTCTTACACTCCTCTCATCTAGTGGGTCACCTTATCGCTCAAAAGTTTGGCGCGCGCACGCTCCCACTGGGCTAAGCCAAAGGGCGAGTCAAAGATCCGCCAAAAATAGAAATGCGCAGCGATAGCGGACGCGGCCTATCGGCACCAGCGGTCCACAGGCTGAACTTGATGGGCACGGCATGGCGGGGATCCATTGAACGGTGGCCAGCAGTGCCCGGCATCGACCGACCGGGGGTTCGATGGTGTTTGGTTTTACCCGATTTCCAATCAGCTTACATGAATAAGTTAAGAATCCAATTATGTGGCCCACCCACCGCCTTATTGCATTCCCTTTTCTTCCCTCTTCCCTCTCTCCACCGGTCGTCAAGTATCTTACTTGACACCTGACCTCCGGTGGTGACTTTGGAATGGCGATGAGAGAGGGGGGGAAGAAGGTGTTCAGTGATCCAACGTTTTCGTGGGGCGTTCTGGTGTGTCCGTGGTATGTGTGTGAGCGTTTCATTTGCTCCAGGGGGTGGGGGAAGGGACATAAAGAGAGGAGGGAAACGATCCCAACCCCAAATATCCAATAAATGGTGAAAATCTTCTCAATTTACTTTCGTGAAAAATAATAAAAAAAAATCGAAGAGAAAAAAGAAGCCGCCAGGGAAGTCAAAGGGGACAAGACAACGGCTGACACTGGGCTGCCAATGGGAGGCCTTCCGCGTGACACCAACCCTCGAAACCATTGAATACTGATGACCGTTTTGAGTGTGATGCTCTGCGATGGCTCACCTTTGCCGTCGGCCTTTGCCGTGAATCTCGCGAGTGCGGGAGAAGGTATTAGGATTTGGGTCTCTGTGATGTTTACCAGCACCCACTACCTGCATCCCCCCCTCCCTCCTTCCCGTTCTACCCCCTGGGTGGCTCGTGGCTCGTAAAGATCGTGTCGTTCGAGGAAGGATAGTAACGGTGATGGTTCGTCCTTCGGGAAACGTCGTCGTCCTCGTCGTCGTCGTCGTCGCTGCATCTGCATGTCGTGACACGTGGGGCACAACCCTCGGGCGGACAAGATTACGATTACCCCCGGGGGGGGGGGGGGGGGGGGGGGCACCCAGGAGGGCGAGTTGAGGCTGACATTCGCTGTGGACGCGGACGCGTGCTTCGAATTGATAAACGCCGACGTATTAAAACATTGGCCGGCGCAATGCTCTCCCTCTCTCGTGGGAGGGGGGCCGGCTGTAGCGAGGCTGTGGGGAGGTGAAAGTATTTTCTGAAAAGTTTCGCCTATCACCCCCGCTCAAACCACTCCGCCGATCCCCAAATTTTCATTTACCCTCCCCTTTACGAGCACGAGCAGCAGTAGCAGCAGCTTTATGGTTTCGAAGACGCGAACGTCCTCCAAGGGGTGGAGAATCGAGGTGGTGCGAGCGTGCGAGTGTCTCAGCTGCCTTCACTGGCAAGCGAAAAAGGTTTGTGGCCATAACTTCTGGAACACCCCTTTTTGCCTATTCGTTCCGTTGCCTTCTCATAAAAATCTTTCCAGCACACGGCGGTACGTACGGAGAGCTTAGAGAGAGAGAGAGAGAAAGAAAGAGAAAAAAAGATAAAAAGAGAGAGAGAGCACGCTGCTCCTGCTGTGGCTCCGGATGGCTGTCCGCTCGTTCGTTCGCTTCGCTTTCAACGTCAATAAATATTATATGATTCAATTTGTGTCACATTATGGTAGCACGATGTTAGTTTGCTTCTGCGGCCTCTCTGTTTTGTCCTTTTTACTCCTTTCTAACCGTTCCCGTTCCTGGGACACTAGTTTTTCGAGTTTTGCAAACGCGCCCCGTGATTTATGCAAAGTGTAGCGAGTGACCTTACGAGCGAGCGAGCGAGCGTTTCGTTTTTGTTTTTCGCTGTGGCAAAAATCGGCATAACTCTCGCGGGAGGTTATTGCTCGGAGTTCGAGCAGCTGGCCAGTCTGACTGGCTGGCCAGAGTGTCAGGAAGATGAAACCTCTCTCCAGACACGGTTTGCTCAGTTGGTTGCTCAGGTTACGTTATGCGTATCGCACGTGGAGAGGGATCGCACATTCGGATTCGATCCGATCGCCGCTTACTCGGTCCGGAATGATGGTGATGAGCATACGTGACTCACTCGCTGGGGTGTTTATGCGCGAACGGTTTCCACTGCTCTGCAAACACCGGAAGCAAAGGGAAGCATTGTTTATCACCGACGGCACGCCGACTGTAAATTTACGCTGCGCCCAAAAGCGTCTTAAGAAGACACAACAAAAAGGCACGCACACACCCCCCTTGGCAGGGGAAATCAATTTGTCTTCGGGTCATGCAGCTACCGATCCAGGGACCGGTGGCAGTGGCCACTAATAAATTGTGCCCTGGCTCACGCGCAGGGCTCACGAGCTGTTTGAGCGCCCGTGAATTATGAACGCGTGTGAAGGTGCTAACGTAGCGCCGGCAGGGTCTCCGTTGGCCTCTTTCGCTGATTTACTATTTATTTTCCGCACTATGTTCGAAGTAACTGGCGTTCAGACGTTGAAGACATGGTCGGGAGCGTTCATTCTTGTTGGTCTTTAAAATTCTTGCTCAACTCCGAAGAGTGGCCTCTAGAGTGGCCGTGAGAATGTTTCTACTTTTACTTACTAAAAGAGAGATTTTCTTAGCAAGAACTACTATTAATTATTCGGTAGTCAACTGATTTCGACAGTTCGAACGCAATTCCATTAGGCAAAGACAATTCCGATAGCACAGCAAAAATATTTCTACTAATCTAGAAACACGCATTGGTATGAGTCAGAGACTCGGTTAGAGAGTCGGCAACAAAAAGGCCGTTGACGAATGACGAAAAAGGTTGACGAATGGTGGCCTCGTTAGGGCTGTCACAAATCCCCCTTTCCTTCCATCGTTTTACTTCGTTCTGTAAGATTTGCAACAATATCTTCGATGGAGATTGGAGTGCTTCCAACGCCAGGGCATTATTTTCCACTGGCGGTGGCACGCATAAAGCGCGATTCGTGCGCCAAGCTCCAGATTGCTGATTGGAACGTCTGCTGCAACGGTTCTTGTTGTGATTTGCAAATCGTACTCACTCTCTCTCTCTCTCTCAGTCCACTGCAAAACCGAATTCGTTCAATTCACCATCGCCTCTCTCCCTCTGTTTCTCGTTCTTTCGCAGGTGTACGAAATGTTTGTGGCCGGCTATCAGTTCCAGGTGCTGACACCGCTGTTCACCGTGCACTGGGGGCTGCAGAACAAGAAGAGCCGACCGGCGTGGCGCGAGCGGCAGAACAACGTCAATCGCAAGTACTTTGAAGTGTTCAAGCGCGAAGTGTTTGCACGCTACCACAAGGATCCGCTGCGCATGCTGCTGCCGAAGAAGGCACAGAAGCAGCAGGCACAGGCAGGGGCTGGTGGCGGTGGTGGCGTCGCCGGTGCCATGGTCGCGATCGGTGCGGCCGCTGCACCCGGTAAACCCTAGGCTGAGCGCTAAAGTCCCGGATGCTCCTAGGAAAAGAAATCTAAAATTCAAACATAAAAGTATGTGTGTACGCCTGTGTTCGACTGAAAGAGAGGATGTATGTGTGTGTTTGTGGGTGTGTATGTGTGCAGGGACGTACTATGAACCGTAGTAAACACGAGCAGCAAACAAACGAAATAATGTAATCGAGTAGCGTGGTGAGAAACCGGAAAATGAAGATATCGTTGCGTTTCGGACGTGGACATGATAGTCAGTCCGGTCAGTCGTCAGGCGCGTCGTTGGGCCAGCAGGGCCAGCGGAACATGTTAATACGCTTGGCGTACGAAGGGGGCGGTTGATTTCCACCACTTCCAGCTGCAGTTCGATCGACAGTCGTTCTGTCGCTTAGCAGCGGTTCCATCACTTTTCCACTTTTCCGGCTCTTTTCTGTTCGTCTTTCGGTTCGTAATCAACAGTGTGTGCGTCTGTTCGTGCGCGTGGTAGTTCGGCGAGGGTGGTGCACTGTTTGACGGAGCGGGCAACTGCATTTACGAATGATTGCTGTGAGTGTCCGGTTCTGGATGGCACAGGACGGACGGGGGGTTTCTCGCTTGGGTTTCATTCGGTAGATTCCTCCTTTTTAATATATGACTCTCCGCCCTCCCCACACCCCGCACCGTGTAGTCTAACGTCTAACGAAACTCTATTGCCAATGCTTCTAATGCAAAAGTCATACTAGTACCGTAACTTATCTAAGGCTGGTTCGCGCTCGTTAATGCTTTTCCGGGTTTGTATATACCGTTTTGTAAGCCAACTTCAGCCACACATACATATTAAACGAATAAAGTATTTGTGACAGTTTTTTCGATTCGACTGTGTTAGCAAGGAGTTTCTTTTATTGATGACTGGTCGTGTGTAAGGTAAGGTAAGTTTCAGGAGAATATTAAATTATTATTTTCTCTATTTTTCACAACACTTTTCCCATGGATTAGTAAGAAAATTCATCTTATGCCATTCTTCTTTTAATGAAAACATTTTATAAAAACTTGCTTGTTGGTTATTGCATTTGTCAGTAAAACTTAAGTCTTGTATTTGTCTTTACCTAATATTCGTCTATAGTGTAACCAGTAAAACAGCAGAGATTTAAGCAGTTTTGGAGCATTTTTATGATAAAAAATGATCCAGTTCCATTCGAGAGCAACGAACATTTTCTTCTTTTCTAACGTTAAAGACACCAATGCACTTGAACAGTGACGGAAATAAGTCTCTTTTTGAGCGGATCTGTTCATGATTTGTGCCCATTTTACGTTTAATACTACAATTTCAGTCCCCTAAAGGCTAAGATAAATTTAACTACTTTATCAAAAATATTTTAAAGTTTCAGGCGCTTCTACGCAGAAGATGGTAGCTTGGGTATTTGATCCCACTGATTGTCATCAAAAGTAGTCCTCAAACCATACTTTTATGAAACATTTCATTTGAGAAAAAAATAATGTTGCAATATCTTTTTTCCAATATGTTTGTTGCCTTCAATTAGCTAGAGTTGTTTCTAATATAATAACTTACATATTGTCATCAACATTAACGCAGACAAACCGCAGAAAAGGCTTCACGATACGGATGGATTCCAGTTTGCTAACTTCACGGCCCAGAGAATCCGCCCTACCTGGTGATTAGCCATTTCCCCTGCCATTGGCACTAATCCGTCACGCTAATCTTAAACCCTAACCGCAGCCACGGCATCTCCGAAGGTGCCAGCATCAAGTGAGACAGTCAAGTTGAAGGATTTACGATCCCAGCCCACTCCCGTCCCCCTCGTTTCATGCCCAGCTCCGGATCACGCAATGGTGTGAGGTGGTCCGGGTCATTCGCTGGTAGTCGATGGTGATTCAATCAGATTGGTAATGCCGCACGAATCGAAGGATCCCCCGGCATCCTGGGGTCGGTTCCCGGTCCCGGTTCCGGTTCTGGTCCGAGTACCATCAGGAACAGGGGATTGGATTGGATGGAGGTGAGGCAGAGGCTATTTAAATTAGATTTCCATCACAAGAGGTCAATCACGAGTGCACACAATCACACAATCTGGGCACACTGGGCATACCAGGTGACACCGAATGTCTAATCAGGCACACCAGGCAGCGGACGGTCCGGTTCGGTCCGGGTCCGGTCGGTCATCTCCTTCCACCCTCGGTGCAAGTTCGCCTCGTTGCAGTCGCTCGATGCTGCTGAACGTTCGGCCGCTGCTTGTCGTGGGCCAAAGGCCAGCAGCTGATCGGCCTTGTAAGCCCGTAGCTCGCCCGACGACTCGACGAATGGGCGGGGAAAGTCAAATTAATCTGCGTGAAGATGCGTGTAAATTGGGTCAGGCGTGTAATTAATTGAAATTGTGTGACTTGCCGGTCGGTGGCGGAGCCGGTGGTCTTTGCATTTCCTAGCCTTCCTAGAGAACCGAAGTGATTTAAAATGTGGTTGTGGTGGTCGTGTGCCGGAACCGACAAACCACACCACTGTTGGTAGCCATTTGCGTCGGAATGCAAGTCACACCAGAGTCTTTGGTGGCTCGGGTTGGTACGCGTCGCAGCAGCTCTTCCAAGTTTGGTTCCAGTTAGCCCCGCGGTGACCGGACTGGCCGGATGTGGATCGGTATCAAACGGTTGCCTCTCCCCCCTCATCCTTTTCTTCTTCATTTTCTACTTCTTGTTCTGGTACGGCACCATCCGCATCGATGGCCCCGATGGCCAGACGGGAATTGCAATTTTCACGCACGAACGTGCACGCTGCGCTGCGATGCATCCGATGCAAGGGGAGGGGCAGCTTCCTGAATAGAGCTGCCGGCCGGCCAGCGCACCACCAGCACCAGAGTGCCGGGACTGAGTTTGGGAGCAGCTATTTGGTGCCAAAAAGCGAACGGAAATGGAACGGAGAACGGCCGGTCACAAATCCAACACAATTAATACCGGTCCATCATTGAAACGGAACTTCATCGAGCACTCGAGAGCATCGAGCCCGTTCGAGCTTAGTTTCTGTTCAACGGAGCGCGCAGTACGTGCTATAGCAGCAACCGAATTTGGCTGGTGCGGTCCCTGGGCAACGCCACTCAAACGATAGTTACCATCGCGGGGTGTCATCATCGGTCTGATGGTTTGCTTTTTTTTTGGTGGGGAGAGGTGAAAAAAGCACTCCGAAAACGAGCCAGCAGAGCTGTGCGAGCACCGGAAGTGCACCGAGGGTTCGAGAGGCTCGATGAGGTTGCCATTGATGGTGCGCACTCATCGCACGGCAATGCATTCTTGCATGAAGCCGAGGGCCTCTCTTCCAGTGCCATTAATCGACGGAAAGTCAAACACTCACTGGCGAGCGCGCGCCCGCGATCTAAAACCGCAATAACCGGTTGCCAGCGGTGGCCTGTGCCTAGTTCCGGATTGGCTTGTATGTGGAGCGCTTTGGGTTCGATTTTTTTCGGGGTTTTTTTCCGTCCATCCTTGCTCGTCATGCAGCGGACAGACAATGTTAGTTGCTCCTCGGTGGTTGTAGAGTGGTAGCAGATGAGTTGCTGATTTGTAGAGAGCCTCAACCAGCAAAGAAAAGCATCGCATCGAGGATGATGATCGCAGCACGATAATGATGATGAGGCGATTGTGTTTGTTTGAGAAGCCACTCGTCGTTTGAGCTGCTCAAATTAGGCTTTATCTTGTCGTGCGATTGGGTTTAGATAGGAAGAAGGCACTTGATTCGTGGTTCTAGTGCAGCTTGGTGGACACTTGTTCGCGTGCTTTCGTTTGTTTGATGTCATGGCGTGCCGTTTTTTGTCGTTCCTTTGCAGAATGACTATGAGTTGTTCCGTTTTTGGAAGTGTGATTATGGTGGACTCTCGCTGGAGTCCATACATGAAGCAAATAGGCTAGCAAGAAGGATGTTTTTTTGTTGATAATCGCTCAAAGGTGGGGAAAATCGAGTAAAAAACATCATAGGCTACCATGCGCCTCCATCGAAAACACCAAGAACATGCGCCTCCATCAGAGAGATGAATTTTAATCGATCTTTTGTATTCTCTTACAAATTAGAACTAATCGAGAATATTATCTAGTGCAAAATGCAACTGCCATCGTCAAGTGATAATTTGGGTTTTTATTTGTTGCGCAACGATACTGCAAACGTTGCTTTAGTTTTTTGAAACTAAATTTTGATTTGCATACTTTTCGAGAATAAAACAAAACGAAACTTTCAATGCTAGCAGGTCAGCCAAGGGAGAATTGTTTAGCTATTATTCTGATAAAATATTGCTTTTTCATTAAAAGAGAATACTCCGTTTAATGCAACCCATAAATCAAGTAATGAGACAATTTGTAACCGAAAAGTTTTTCATTGTGAAAAGTAACTCAACATTCTTTTGTAACCAGCATTGCTTTAATAGCGTTGCTCCAGAATTGAAAACTAAATTCATTATTCCATCACATCAATGAACCTCCAATCGAACCCTTTCACCGTTGGTCGCATGAGGGCGAAAAACTGATTCCACTCTGATAATAGTTTCCCAACGATGCCTGCGGGCAATGGTTACGCATCCTGTTCCATCACACACCCGCACGCTCTTCCACAACATTCGAAAACAAAACAAACGAAAGAGGAAAAAAAAGTCGGACCGAAAAAAAGCCTTAAAATAATAGATTTCCGATACGCGTTCGAGCTCAAACCATCGATCCTAATGCGCGAACCGCAAGTTCCTTCCTTCACCACACAGCAGCAACAGCAGCAGCAGGAGTGCGCCCGAGTTTACCGATTGAAATAGTTTGCTCCGGGCATGCCCCCGCGGCCACTAGTAGACGATACCAGCAGCGTTAACCACCGAGCTCCCCAGTCCGATACCGTGAGCGGGACGATTGTGCCATCGTGGTCGTGCTTGCAACATGAAATCCCACCCCCAAACCCTAAACCCGGGGGCGGGCGGTGGCGAGCAGGGATGAGCGAGCAAACATAAAAATGAATTAGTGTACTTTAGCTACGCAAACGTTTATTTCTCGATTCATTGCCAAGATATATTGGAAAAGCGTTTTCCAATCGCAAATCCCCTTCCGTCCACTCGTCTCTATGCGCGGCGCACTGGCACGCGGTACCGGTGTTAGAAGATACCACCATGCCATGGAGGGTGGAGGGCCGATGTGGTGTAGCACGGCCACGGCCATGGCATGTGCATATTTATGTGGATATATCGAGTGGGGGTTTTTGCTTGGTTTTCGTTTTGCTTCCCCTTTTTCCCCCGTCCCACCAACACGAACGTTTGCTTTTGTTTTCCATTTCCCTTACCTTCGCGCTGAATGATTTCACTATTTCACTGCTGGTGGCCAGGCTGGTGCTGGTGGAGTGTGTTGGCCGGTGCGATAGCGCGACATCGCAATAGACAAAAGTTTGCTACCAGATCCAACCCCGGGCCGGTTGCTGCTGCTGCATGTTACACCATTTTATGATGGTTAGTATAGAGCGGCATTTTATTGCAACCGGGCAGCCCCGGTAGCGAATGCGTGAACAGGCTGGGCAGGCTGGCCAGGAGCTCCTAGCAAGCGCTGGTGGCACTTTTCGCCCGCCGCCAATCGAAGAGGACGATGCGGTGCCATGCGTTGCGAACGTTCGTTCGATCATACGGCGGCGCACGGTGTACGGTACCGGGACCATAAATTAGAAAATATGACTAAAAGAGAAATTATTTTTGAAGTGGTCTGATGGGGCCGGGGGAGGGGTGTCAGCTGGAGGCACGATTTGGATTTTCGGATCGACGGTACGGCCAATGACAGCGTGAGTGTGTTTCGCTTGACCACAACCGACAATCAGGGGGATGTGATGTTGTGCTTTTTTCGGGGGGATTGGCTCCTGCTACATATTTGTCTTATCGATGCTGCATTTCGAAATTTGTAGTTGAAGTACCTGGCTCGTCTCGAGATGTTACAAGACAGCTAACATATGCAGTGCAAGTATGTAATATTAATTCTTAAATTTTTACCTTGCTGTTGGTAGTTGAAGCTAAGATTGTGAGAAAAAGTAGCACTTTTTAGCATGACCTTCATTTTCCGCTAGGCTTTGGAAATGCTCTCTTTACTGTACGTTGCTCTTAAGTTTGCTCTTCTGGCAACAAACGGCTTTTTCGCTTTAAAGGTTATTGATGCAGTTTCTCAAAATTATAAATCTGAGAAACATCTCAAACATTGCACCAGAACTACTGAATTATGCAAACGAAATGCAACATAATATTTGCAAGGCTGTTGAGCGACAAAAACACAGCATTGTTGGTCACTTCAATTGCTATAACTGAATTCAATTCGAAATGCATACTTTTTTTATTACTGCAATAGAATCCAACCTTTTTTTTGTTAATTTTTTCTCAACCGCGAAGCAAGTTTTGTTACTTTATTTATGGTTACTAAAGCGTCTATTGCTTAACACAGTTCTCCAACTCGGCTTCACTAATGTTTATCTATCTTTTCCCTTCCAGTAGTTTTGCATAAATTCAATCTCAATCGTTTTCATTCCAGGGCACGCTCTGCACTCTAACAGACGAGCAATCTCTCCAGAAATCGCGTTGCAATGCACCACCTGAAGTTTCGAATAATAATTTTGAGCTGGATCGGTGAGCAATACTTCTCCTTCGCGGTGTTGCGTTGTGCTGGCAACGTGAAAAAAAGGCAAACCAAAAAGTGGCGAAATATCTAAAACAGAAAGTGGATGCTTGCGTCCGCCTGCATAGATCGTGTATTGGATCGTACTGACCCCTCGGGGCGTGGGTTGAGGTTGCACGTTGCACCGGACAGCCACCAGCGCGCTGGTTGTGGTTGGTTCGCGAAAGAGGCATTACACGGTGCGGTTGCTGGATGAGCTGCGGTGCGGAACCACCCACACCACCCTGGTGACCGTCAGCAGTGGTGCAGCATAAGGCGCACGGGCATCGCGAGCCACCGCGAGGTGGCCGTTCGGTCAACGGCCATCCATTACCACCGGCAAATGCTGTGATACGAGGTGCAGCCGGCCATCGGGACCTGCTGACCGTACCGTTACGCTGTGTGAGCACGCGCTCGCGTATGTGCGGTGGCGCCGGTTTCACAGCAAATACATTTTCCAAACCAACCTCACCCTCGCCGTCGATGACACGGAACTTTGCGGAGATTGCGTTGCGGTTAGCAATAGATTATGTGGCTAAAGTGTGGCGCGCGGCACCTCCACCGGTCACCGGGAAAAGCAGCTGCAGCGAGCAGCGATAAAAAGGGGAATGGTGACGCGACCATCCATCCATCCATCCAGTACGATGGCGGCTGGTGGCATTCCTGTTGAGCTTCACAGCGCAGTCGACTCGAGTTCCCTCTCTCTCTTTTTTTCCACGCTACCATTTTACGCCAAGCCCAACACCGGTGACTGGGCGGGAGCTTGCGACTGCAAGCGTACCTTCACCATTCACACGAAAAGATGCTCGAAAGCCACTTATTAATGTAATTGAAGTCATATATTTATTGCTAAAGCACGGCCCCGAACTGCACCGGTAACGCGCTTTGACCGTCCAAGCGACCAAGCAAACGATGCGAGGCGCTCTCGATGGTGGCCATTTCATTGCCGGGAATGGAAACCGTTTTTCTGCTGCTGCTGCTGCTACTACTACTGTTGCTGATTGAATTATGGTTGGTTTCTTCTGCACACTGGTGGTGGTGCCCCTAAGAGAGAGAGCATGCATTGCTACAATCCAGGTTGCATGTGCAACGTTCAGAACATTTCACGATTTCAACCCTCCCCGGGAAGGGATTGGTAAGTGAAGGTCATGAGGGAGGGTCACGGGAATTAATAATAAATGGCTGGAAAAGGTTTTATTTTTGCTTTGTTTGGTGTTTTATTTTTTGTAAACGGAAACCATCGATGTGTATCGATCGATTCGTTTGTAGCGGGGCCAGTTGCGGGTTGTTCGATTTTGATCGTCGAATTTCACCGTCCAACACACTTCCCCAGCAGCCCATCGAAGTGGTGAGCGGGGGAAAGGGTGACAGGAAATTAATGGCAAAACAATTATCTGCGGTTCATTGCGGTAGCAAGAAGCGCTATGATAATGGGCGATTTTAATGATATTTAATAACGAAGAGAGAGAGAGAGAGAACCACTGATTTTTTGGTGAATTGTTGCTAGTTTTCGGTCGACGACGGTTTCTGTGGAAGTCGAGAGGGTATTTTTTGCGAATCATTAACCAGTGGAGGTGATGGCTGCGCAATCATTGAATTGCCCAGTAAATGCGCCCTTTTGTTCCTCAGAAAACAGCAAATGGCATCCTTAATATCATGTTGTTTCACATTAAAATTATCTGCTCAAATGGTGTTCACCAAAAAAGCGAATTAATTTGTATTATCATTTGATGAGCCAGCACCAATGATGGTTTTATTCAGCAAAGCTATCCAGGAATGGATGTTCTAGTACTCGTCAAATGTTCAAAAGTCGTACAGTAGCGTGGCATTGGCGTAAAAATAGATCTAGAATGTTTCGGAAACAATATATTTGGATAGAATCAACGTTATTAAAGGATCAATATGATATAAAACGCGTATCAGGTGCTAATGTGGACCAAACAAGTGAAACTCTTTTTGATTCCTTGATACGCAGCACAGATAAAGCATTCGTCTAAAAAATAAGGAAGACTAGCAATCTGCTTTCACAATAACCGCAAAATCTGCCAAAATATTGTAGCTTCAAAGAAGTACACAGATAACTACATAAAAGAGAGGCATTTCAAAGTTTCATCGAAAAAGAATCGAACATCGTACAGCGGGGCTCCGTTCGCCAGCTTGTCATGTGTGCGAGTGCGTTTAACAAGCGTGTCCCTCGTCCCATATCGCCTTTTATCATAACCTAACATTTGATTGAAAATATCGGACAATCTTAATTACCTCTCTGGAGCACGGTTTGGCCCAGTTTGATGAAGTGGTATCGATAGGGTTGCCCTCACCCTCTCCCCTAATGCTATCGGTGCACGAAATTATACCCCTCGGCTCTGCCAAGAGAATACCGCTTGGTTTGGTTCCAATCAACAGCCACTGATGAGATGCTAGTGCTGCAATAATGTAATTACTATACATTCGCCTAATGATTCACCGATCACCGGTGCTGCTGCATGCGGCAAACGGTGGACACGGCGTGTGTTAGCGATGGAATTTGATGAAACATTTTATAATAATGTCAATCATCGGCACTCTGGTTTGGTCTGGGCCTGGTTTTTTTTTTACCCATTTGGTTCCATTAATTTTCTCACGCCCCAATTGCGATGGATGGACACGATGGAGTGACCATAACTAATTTTCACTCTCCACATCACCTCTCGGGACCACACCAGTGGCAGCGCCAACGACAGCACCAGCGACAGCAGCAGAAGCAATTCAATTGCTCTCTCGACCCGTCCATGGGTTTCCCTATAATTGAGTCACGAGCAAAAGTGGCAGACACACGTTTGTCTGTCTGTCAGTCTGCGCGTGTGTGTGCCCAGCGGCCAGACCGATCCAACCAACCAACCAACCGGACACTTCACATCATCAATGTTGAATGATCCGAAATTCGTAGTAATGGCGCTTCGACCATCAATTGAATCGAAACGCTCACGGCACGGCAAGAAGGGCTTAGGCAAACAAAGCATGAACAGGAATATGGCACCCGCATCAACGGCAGCAGCAACAACAGCCATAAAAAAGAACACACAAAAACCCTCAATCGCATAATTGGATTTTTAATCGAACGCATCAGATTATTGTTTCCGATTACTGGGGTGCTCCACCCGTTCGCCCGGTACGCCCACCATCACCACCTCGACCGTGCATTTGTCTGGTCCATTGGTCCAGCAATTACAATTCAATTTCCACCCTGGCCCTGGTTGGTTCCGGGCCCTCTAATCAGGCTCTTCGATTAATCGAAATACCGCGGATGCGGAGGGTTGCAATCGAGCAAGCGAACATCGGGCCATTAAGCAAAAGCTCATTCCAGCGAGTGGTTTGGTTACATTAATTAAACTAATCTAATAGGAGATTATTCCCCTTTTCGGTCGCGATGAGGAGACGATCTCGTGTGTGTGGTCATTTGGCTTTCAATGCGTTCGCTTGGTCAATCATCCGCTTGGTGATGATCGAGCAGAGACAGCAATAATAGAGGTGGACTTTTTACAAAGTATTTAAATTTGCATTTGATGCAAAAAAATAATAATTTATTTATTAGAACTGGAACCATTCTAGGAGGGTTTTTGTTTAAAGGAAGCAATAGGTTTTTACGCTTAAAACCCGCTGTTTGCTAGCCTCGTAAAGGCATTCAGACTCACCGTAAAGCTCAGCAACAAGAGAAGATGCTGCACTAAGGTGCGAGCAGAATTGTCTGATCACCCACTACGAAACGAGAGTAGTAAAAAGAAATTGAATGATATTATTATGAATCAAAAAATCAAAAAGTTCCCGAGAACGAGAAGCACATTTCAAAACATAATTTCGCACTGTTTCAAATCGCAAAACTCTGCGAGGGACGCTTGTTACAGAGAGATACTTTTAGAGAAAATGTTATAGTGAACAGAAATCCAAACGTTGGCCAGACTAGATTCAATATCATAAGTTCATCATAATTGCGTAATGCTTGTTGCAGCATTATTTTTAGTGCATCTAGTGGATTGTTTTGTAAAACAAACAAACTTTTCTTGTAAAAAAAACAAAAACAAAATGCTGTTCCCGAGTACACGGAGCGAGAGAGCTCTTTCCATCAACAGTATCCTTTTTGTAACGGGGAAAATTTTAGATTAAAAAATGATGCCCCCCCCGCCCTTCCCTTTCATGTTTTCATGTTGCTTCACACCTAATGAACAACCTGGACCTGAATGGTGTCATAAAGCAGTGGATGGAACCGTGAAGTGGATGGACTACCACCACCCAGTCCCGTCGCCCTTTTAATGCAATCTTGCCGGACTGCCAGTGTCGGTGCAAAGTGCGCCAGTGTAGGGGGGCCAGTTTCCGCCGGCATTTTCATCCCAAAACGTCCGTCCGTTTTCCTTTCCTCGTGCTCGCTCCGGTCGTTCGTTCTGCTTCTAGGTTCCACAACTGAGTTCACTGCACTCACGTTTCCCATTTTCGGGCACCGTTTCTCGAGATGCGGTCACCAGCATTACCACCGAAAAGGACTGCAACGTGAAACTGCCTCTACCTCAGCCTCAATCTGCCGCGGGTTTGGTGATTGTGAGGCTGACAAGCATCAGAAGCAGGCAACATCCGGTCCGGAAGGTCCGTCGGCCGGTGTGCTCTCCGAATTGCACCGTCGCGCACTAATTTGGAGTGATGATGTCGTTTGGAAATGAACGCGTATATCCTTTTTACGCCATCGTGGTTCGCTGAAGGAGGAGAGAAGGTGTGGAAGGGTGGGTGAAGTAAATAAATTATGCAATGTGCGGGTTGTTTTGCTGCGGGATGAAAGTTGGTATAGTCTTTGCGGATGAGAAACGGACTTTGCGGTGTAACTGGGACTGCAGCACAAGCACACACATGCGGACACGGACACTCTTTCCCTTTCTAGTTGTTCTAGCGACGGACGGATTGTATGTCATTCGAGTGAGCTTATCATCATCATCTTCTTCTTCTGCGGCCCCGATGACCGCGTGAACCGTCCATCCTCTGTTGTGTAGATTTTCATCAAATTTTGTGATCCTGTTTTGGGTCTAGAAGCAAGAGAATAACAAAAAAAAAATTAAAGTAAACAAAATGGCTGGCCAGCGAATGCCCGTGGCCTAATCTAATCTTTAACATTTACGCAACATCAAACTCCGCGCACTTTGGAGGGCCTTTGACACGGATGCAGCTTCGAGCTTCCTCTCCTCCTCTCCCTCGGTCACCCTTTCAGGACTCTTAATAATACGCTCGCTGACTGCTCGCTGGTTACCATTTCATTTTCGGTCCAGAACCAATCTAGTACCGTCGGTTGGTCTGTGGGTCCATTCCGTGAAGTTCCGTGCAAATAAGCGGAAACACAACCCACCAAACAGAAACACACATACGCGAGCACACTGGCGTGCTGAAGCACATCCTTTTGGTTTCCCTTTTGCGCCGTGGCCGAGAACGTTCGTCCGAATGTGCAGCGCTCGAGCGCCAGCCGCTTTCGATGCACCGCGTGTATGTGTTGGTGTGAGTGCGCACCAGCATCCTCCTGGTGGCGCTCCAACGGTTCTGAAGGGCTTTGAAGTTTGGCAAATGTAAACAGCCAGACCATTCGCCATCGCCCGGTGACGGCAGCGTAGTGGTCGCTGCGTTGCCACTTGGGACTTCTGCCTCATTGCCCCCCTTTAGCCGGGGAAGCGCTGTGCACTTTCTTCGCGTACAGAACGTGTCGAGGACTTTGCCGAGAGGCCGGGAGGAAGAGATGTGAGGGATGTGTGTCTGTGGCAGCGCAAAAGCTGATTTGGCGGTGTGTTTATTGTTTTCTCATTGCATTTTCAAATGAAAGCCAAACAGCGAAACGAAAGACAGGGGACGGGGATGGATGAAGGGTGGTGCCCTGCAACGGAAGGCAAGTTTCGAGAAATTGCTCTCCCTCTCCCTCTCTCGAGAAGCCTCTCGATTGCACGATGAATTCGGTATTCGGGTTCACCGGGAGCATCGAGCCTTCCGGTTTCAATTGCGCGATGCAATAGAGGTGATAGTGGGCAGACAAGTGGCCACCGCCCTGGAGTTACCCCAAGAAGATCATCATGTCGGCAGCCGATGATGGCGACGACGACGAACGACGCAGATTGCGGGATATTCTTTTTAATTTCCTTAACTCACTGCGCCTCCCGTTTGGATCCTGCACCGGGGATCGAGTTGCATTTAATTAGAATAGTTGCGCCAGCGGTGCGATCTGACTCCGACCCTGATGGTGCTGCGAATGAACGAGAAATTGATGACCGAACCTGGAACGCCGGTCTGAAATGAGGTCCTAAATTGGCTTGGCTCAGGCCCCAAGATGTTTCTCCCTTTGCCTGCACCCGTAAGGAATTCAAATTACATTCAGCGCTGCGTGCGCGCCAAGTGGCGAATGGAATATGAACCTCAGGAAGTGGCTGCCGAGAGCTGGCCCCTGGCTGCTTCAATCCTTGAGCACCCCTTGACATCCTTTGTGTATTTCGGGGGGGCTGGTGTGCCTGTGTGTCCTTTTTGGATTCATGTGAGCACACGAGACAGAACCGTCAGAGGCAATCGAGCTGGCGGCTGTCATCAAGAGGGGCACATTGTGAATGTTGAACGGTGGTGTTTCCGTTGCTGCTGATGCTGCTAAGAGAGCGTGAAACGCGGTGTGGTGCAACGGTGCGGAAAAGATGCTTTTTGAATCAAATTTAATTGGTTCGCAGCAGCAGCAGCAGCAGCAGCACGGAGCAGTATCAACACAACGCAACAGCAACTTCTGAAGAGGCAGAATTTCCCATTTTTTCCTTCCCTTTCTTTCTTTCTCTCTCTCTCTCTCTCTCTCCCTCTCCTAGTCTAGCTTGATGACAAGATGCGGGAACGGTGACTCTAAACTCCTCGTCTCACCTCACCACAGACTCCGTTGCTGCTGCTGTTAATGGTTTGAAAGTTTCAGTTTTGTTTTGGAAAGTTCTGGCAACCCAGGGCAGAACGGAACGGTGGTGAAGTGTGGTTCCGTTTATTTTAAAACTCATCTCAACGTCCCCATCCCCCCCTTTCGTCATCACACCTTCTCCGCCCCGTTTCCGATTGTTGCTGTTTCGTATTATTTCACTTTTCGGTGAGCTTTAGCGGTGTTGCGATAAGCTGCTTATGTACTTCTCCATCTTCTGCGTCTGCTCCGTGCCTCCGTTGAACACTGTTGTGCAAAACGCTGCGTTACGCAAGCGTTCGAGACGAAAATGAGTTTCGCGATGATACGGAATGGGAGGGTGGTACGCCCCGCAAAAAGTCCCAGTGAATTTATGAAGTGTGATTCAGTTAGGAAACGGGTTAACAGGCCGGTTTGGTGGTGCGGTGTGAGCTTTTCAGACTCAGAACACCCCAAAAACCATCTCTCGCGTCACTTCGATAATCATTCGAGCAGCGAACATGACCAACCATCAGTGAACAGTGATGAATCAGGACTTTCACTTCTGTTTAGAATATCAACGAAGCTGTATTGTCTGGCTCTTATTCTGCTGATGAGTTCTGCTTGCGTGGCTAAACAAGTTGCGTACCGCTTTGGTCAACATTAATAAATGGTTAATCGGTTGCTCTTGGTTAATATCAATCCACCATTAATGGGCGGGAATATCATTCAAACCACTTCCGTGCAATCGACCAGATAGCGGATGGTATGACGTACTAATGCGCTTGATCTCGAGGAATAAATGTTATTTAAAAAAAAAGAAATACGGAAAGAAATAAAGAAATGTTTGAAAGAGTTTGATCTGTTCCATTAGTGTGGTGTGACGTGACGCTTCGTTGCTAATCGTAAAATATGTTTGCATTAGCTTTTTGCTTAGTTTTGAAATAGCCGAATAACTTTAACTGACAGTGCAACATGATAATTTAATAATTATAGGCAAATTCAGGAACGCATTTTCTTTTCTTTAAATCAAATATTTTGCCATGGAAATCTTCCTGCTAAAAGCCCCTCCTGAGCGTTACATGTAAAGAGTGCAGTTAGTGTAGTTCTTTGTAAACAAAAGTAGAATTGCAGTGTAGATCGCACTCGGTGAGAACGAAAGGGCATTCCATCATAAACCACCATTGAACGCATCACCGCCACCATCATCAACAACGTTTCGTGCACGGAAGCTAATCCGATTCCAGCAAACATGCGAGAACCGCCGGAAAAAAGGCGAATAATGCGTGGCATTAAATTTAATTAAAAAGAAATTAAAACTTTCAGCGACCAAAACTTATCACCGATTGGGTGTGTGCCCAGCAGAAAGAGAACACACTGAGCGTAATAAAGTCTGCGATGTGCGAATCGAAACAAAAAGGGGAGAGGAACAACGAAAGAGAGGAAAAAAACAGTAAAATGAAAAAAAGCTTTTCACTCGGTCGGCCGGACTGTCGGTGTCCGGTCTGTCCTGGTGTGTCAGACAAGATAACCACGATCACCAGCCAGCCCACATACCGCGCGGTACCGCACCGCATCAGCAGCATGCAGCTCGCGTCTACCTTGCAAATGGCCGACCGGCCAGCCAGCCAACCAGCGCCAAACGTCGCGAGCGCACGCGACAAAACGCAGCGCGTCATAAATTATGCAGCCGGCTTTTCAATAAATAATGAGCAATATTGTACATTTATCGAATTCGATTATTTATGCGGCCGTACGTAACCGTGGCACAGACCAACGCACAAGGCACACATACAATCACACGTACGGTGGTTGTTCGTTGATTTACAAGCGGACACACACAGGGCGTACGTGCGCTCCCTCGCTGGGAATCACCTGACGGTCGGTGGCATACGGGCTGCGGCCCTGACGAAACCCATCGCTCATCCACCGACCGTGTGGTTGTGTGTCCGGCCTCAGGAAGCACTGACCAGGACGACTGTGCACGTGGCAGCATGATAATATTATTTATTTTCCTTCACCTCGCGCCTGCTGGTATGTTGGTGTGCGGCCGTGAGTGTTCGCGTTCTGTTTTTCTTTGTCCAGCGGAAAGGACATGCTCGCTCGCTATCATCTCGAACGGTTGTTCGCTCGCTCGCTCGCTCGCTCGCGCAACCCCCCCCCCAAAAAAAAAACACCTCGACTGGAACGGGAGTCCATTTGATGTCCGATGCAAGCCTCGGCCGCTGTCACCACCGTCCGGTTCGACCGTCCGGTGCAATGCAAAATTCATGCCAGCCAGCCAGCCAGCCAGCTCCACCATTCCAGTGGGCAACCTTCCTTCTCGGTATTTCGCTCTCGATCTCAGTCCCGAGATGGCCACAGTCCTGCAGCGGGTTTACTTCCCGCTTTTTCAACACCATCTGACGAATCGCGTGGATTGTGCATTGTGTTTCGGGTTTTCGTTTGCTTTTCGTGGACCGGTTTTTTATTTTCCCGTTTCTTTTTCCGCTACTTTTCTTTTTTATTCCGCCTGTCACCGGTGGTCCGGGTGGTGGTGGCGGCCGTGTAAATGGTTCGCTGCCGGTTGGCAGCCGGTGGTTGACCATCCGGAAAACACGACAGCGACAAGACAGGGCATATTAAGCGATGCTAAATAATCCACACCGGTTCAGGCTGCAGTAGTGCCGTGCGCCGGCGCACTGGTAAGAAGTGCCACCAGATGGTAGTGCTATTGCGCGAGCAGACTGATGGCGGGTGATGGCCATCATGTTAAATGGATCAAGAGGTCACCCTCCGGTTCCGGTGCTGTTCCATTAGATGGCGGGTTTCGGAGAGGGAGTAATCTCTTCCGGGCGCTTCGACGCCTAGAAAACGGCTTTTCTTTACGATAAACAAATAGGATTTTTGGTGTTTTTTTTGTTCTCGAATTTCTCGAATGGCCAAGCACACTGGTGCTGTAGATAGCCCGAAGAGTTTAAAAGGGATTAATAGGAAAACATTAAAGCAATTCCGAAACAACAATTCCTTGGCTAGGACCTTGATAAGGACATTATAGAATATGTTCTCTATTTCAGGACCTATTGTTGGACTATTAGGATAGAATTCTAGTCAATAAAAATGATTTTTTCCACTGTAAAGATTGATCTCACAGAATCAAGAGAAAAATCTTCCGTCAACCACATGATTACCCCAGGAATATCACCGTCTGACTCGATCATGTTAGCATAAAAAAGATGGACATGATGTCTTCAAAACTGGTTAGAATTGTTCCGATATTTGTTTTTATTTGTCTTCATTTCAAGATTCAAAATTCAGATGTTTTACATAATTTAATCGTCACATCTGCCCACAGCGTCTCTATTCGAATGTTCTAACGAGGCATATTGACACAAACGTGTCCATTTAGGCCCTTCAAAAGCAACTACATAACGTACTCGCCTAGATAATAGTCATCCTGTCCAGCTATCACCACGCAATGAATCGAGCGGCCGTCCCAATTTCTCGGTTTTTGTTTGAACACTATCAACACCGCGCTAGAACCACGAACGGACAAAGCGAACGACCGAACGGTCGGGTGATTTTGGCACATCATATGGTTCGACAACGATACCCCAGCGCTATCTGATGCTATGCGATGGTTTCGGATTGTCCATCGTCCGCGGAATAGCGTCGAGTTATCGTGGTTTCATGTGCACCGGCCGGTTCATTGCTGTTGGTAGCTCGTTATGTTAGTGCTCGCATCGCGCCAGCACCGTAGCGGCGCTATTTGAGATGGCAGAGATTTTTGTTGCCGCGATGAACAACAAAATGGGCCCGATGATTTATTACACTTTTCAAAGCAGCTGGAAAGCAGCCCAGCGAATTGTAAATTGAAACATCAATTAATTCACGCTGCCCGGGCCGATATGAGTTTCGCCATCGCGGCCCCGATGATGATGATGATGATGACACGTGCCCGAGGGGAGGGGGGCGTATAAAGCCTATTCTTTCCAATTGCTATTTGTCTGTCGTGCAGCTGTGCTAGGGCGATAGTACAGCACTGTTTGTACAGTCATATAGAAGGTAGGGAAAAATATTGTATTCCGATCGCTGGCCGATTGCTGACTGATAAATAGTTTCAATGGACGGTTTCAATGGACAATTTTATCATGATTTGCCTGTCGAGAGTAGATCCGATCGCGAAATGGGAGGGACTCGAATCGAATGTGGAAAGGTGCGTATGGAATTGATGTTGGTCAGTGGAAAAAAAGGAACAGAATAACAGATAGAAATCATAGGAAAATGCGATTCCATCAAATATGGAAATTCTATTAAACACACGCATACACCGAGGAACGATTCCGCTTCGGTTTAGCGAGATGATAAAAAACACGATTCCGATGATGGACGCACCCGGATAAGAGAATTTTCTCCCCCCTAATCCATGTGATCGAACCATGCGATGGGCCGAGAATGCAATTCATGGTGCAGTAGCCTGGGGTAGTGGTGCATTCTAAAAACATTTTCACTTCATCAAATCTACCCCTAATGTCCGTTTTTTCGCTTGCAACGCTCGTGGTTACATATCTTGCTCGCGCTCGCGGCACAATTTAGACTGAGCGCGTCCATTTTTTGTGGTCGATGTAAGCAACAAAAAAAAGGAAATTCAAATTCCCGTATCCCGTGATCCGCATCGCGTCTAATGAAACGGGAATTGTTAGGTGGATTGGACATACGCACAGATACAGAGTAGCAACTGCCATTGTGTGTCCGATTGGAATGATCCGACGCGTATCATCGCGTATCTGTGGAATGAGATCTAGCTCATGCTGGCGTCTCACTACTGGCAAAAGGGGGTGATAATAGCCGCCTTTAGCTGACGAATGAACATGTCTCTGTGTGTGCGTTTTGATGTGTGTTGATTTGTTTGCAAATCGCATGCCATCTGGGAGCACCGTTCTAATTTTTCCATTTCATCCCTCCGCGCGGCCAAGCTAGTCATTCTGTCCGCGTTCTGTCCATCTCTCCCTGACTCTCTACCCCTGGCCACCCACACGAAGAAGGCGGAAAATGGTGGGAACCTGCTAAACACTTTGTCGAGAAGCCATTTTTCATCGGCTGCTGTCAGCTGCACCGACCTTTCCCAAGGGGTGGTTCACGGTGGGGGTAGGTTTATGTTGACGTTTGGGTTTGATGCTGAATATGACGGTAATTAATTTCACGTGTAGTGCTCACATTTTTCTTCCCCTTCTGCTTTCGTCTTCTTTCCCCTTCCGAGGGGGGGGGGGTGTCTTTTAACCCCTCCCGTTGTTACCGAGATGGCCAGATGTTACCGAGACCTTCTGTGTTCCCATTGGGCGTCGCTCGCTATCTTCACGCATTCATTTCGAGACCGACAGTCCGGAAACAGAACCAGAAGACCTGTTGGGAATGTCAAGCGATCGCACCCTGATTCCGCTGTTGATCCGCCGTTGATTTCGCACTTTCTGCTGCCACCTGCGGTCTCTGGGAAGCGGTGACCACGGTGTGAAAAACAATCGAGCCGCCAAAACCAAAAGTTTTGAAGCCAGACTAAATGGAAATTCATTTCCCATTTTATGGCCCTCGTAGACCCGTGAAAGGGTGCGACGGCGACAAATGCGAGGCCACCCCAACCCCCTTTCCGTCCGGAGCGATGAGCGAATGTGAGCTTCTTCCTTCACCAGCCACTACCCAGTGGCCTCAGTGGCGGGCCGCCGTCGCAGTTTTGCAAACACTCAATGACGATGGTGGCGGCGACCTCCCATTTCCGCCTTTTCTGTACCCTTTTTGGCGCATCCGGAGCGCCATAAGCACAGGGCACGGTGCGATAAGTGCGAACGTATTGTGCGGTGGATGCCACCAACGGGGTGTAGGCCATTTACCTGGGACGTGGAGAGGTCGCGGCATTATGCGTTGAGTAGTTTCCGTTTTTCACCATTTGCCACCCCGCAGGGCACACTCTCGCTCTTTCTCGCAGTCCCGCTCGGTAAGTCTGACAGTGCGAATGCTTGAATGACTCGCCGTCACTTTGTCGGCCGTCTGGCCGGCCACGAGGCCTGCCAGCTTGCGGTGCGCATCCGCATCCGCATCCGGAAAACGGTGTGCTTCGCTCCGGCCTCTTCTTTTAATTCATTTTAAATTACCTGCGGATATTTACTGAAACACACTACCGGAACAGTGGGTCTACCGCACTAGGGGGTGGTAGTTGGTCTCATTTGGGGCGGACCTCGTCGCTCTCTCGCTCTCGCTCGCTCGCTCTCGCTCGCTCGCTCTCTTTCTACGCAGTGGTCCCAGCGGAACGGGTGAAATGACCTGGCGTGCCCGGTTGTGGAGGCTGTCTTCTTGTTTGGTTTGCAGGCCGACGTGGCAGAGGGACCGGAAAGTGAGAAGCAACAGGAAACAGTTGCCGACTCACGCTTGGGGAGGGAGGAGGAAAGAGCACCACGGTGAAGATCGGTATGCAGATGGCGATAATTAAAAGCGCTACATTTAACCACCGGAATCACAACTTGACAGAGACGACGACGACGACGACAAGGGCGGGAGCGGTGTGTTAGTGGTTTGGCCGGAGAAGGGCGAGGTGGGCCTATGCGAAGGTGTGTTGCGCACTTTGCGCCACAAAAGAAAAGTAAATTGTGTTGAGCGAGCCTGAGGGCGGGTGGTTTATCAATATTAAAAGCATTTTCTTTTATAAATAGAATGATGTACATTTTATGCTGTGGTTGAGAGGTAATTTCATGAAGGACTTGAAGGTGATTAATTTTTATCTCAACATTTTAACAGCCCTTCGGTGAATTAAAAATTGGTGATGGAAAAATTCTTAAAGGTTTTTTTTACATTCAGGATGTAATGGAAAATAATTTGTGTGCGTTCTGATAATGAAATTTTTTTTTAAATAACTGAGCGATGAAACACAAAAAATGTTATGTTTACTTCGAAATGTTTCTTCAATTCTGTAAAACAATTTTACACATCTGGTTTGGAAAATCCACAAATCACTTCAATTTGAAATTTGTTCAAATTGTGAGAAGTGCTATGTAGCAGAACGAAACAGAGAGTAATTCCTGTGTATACCATTAATCAGTAATGGTTTTTACTGAATTGCTTATGGTACCAAGTGGCTTCGAAAACTGTTCTACTCTCCTCATATGTACTTCAACCTACATTGTCGGATTTTCGACAGTAATGCTTCGGTGAAGAAATTTCATTCTGTTTTTTACTGGTTTCAACCGAACGGCTTGAATATCCCAAAACATCCTATCCAATATCCCAGATGTGTTATTTTAGTCTTACGCTTTTTCAGAAATGCTCTTCAATATTGCAGTGCCCGTGCTATGTTTGTGTTACATTTTCCGTAAAAAAAATCTCAATCGTTCCAAATTTTGTTTCCAATTCCTAGAGTGTTGGTGCCCTAGACTTAAATCAAGTCTTCAGACAGTTTGCAGAAAATATCAGAGGCACTTTTGACCAATAGAGTTATAGATTCATTCCCTACTAAAGGAGCTCTAATGTACGGAGAGAATCAATTTATTTTGCATTGAACTCGCACAAAGATACTATTTGATTACCTCTATGTAACAAGCAGTAGTGTATCCATTTTTTTTATACTTTTCAAACCTTTTTACCTTTATTTAACACAAAAAACTGTTGATTGAATACCGCACCGTCGACGCACTACATTTGATTCCAGCACCAAACTGCCTCTAGTTTAGCTTCGAATGGACTCGAATGAGTTTACAATGCAATTAGTTCTCTAATCCAACCGTTTCATAAGCGCACACTGCCGTCTAGGGGCATAGAGTGAGTTTAATTCTAACGCCGTGCGCTTTCCCGGAGGTCTAGACACACATTCGAGAGGATTAAGCAGTCTCCGCGATACCGGTACAGGGCAGCAGATCACCAGAGCCATTCACTGTAGTGAAATGTGGTTTTCCTACCGCGCCAAGAAGGTACAAAAGCATTCTTCTTGCCGACCGTCCGGACTCCACAAATTGCCGGCAACATTCGTTCGAGCGCCGTGATTTCCTCACTTTCAAGCCGGCAGGTGTATTCGCGCGATCGGAGCCGCGTTGGTCCGATGAATGCTTCCTCTCGCGGGAGTTTGAAGTTGGAGCTGCAGCAAACCACCAAAGCTCGCTGCATTTCGCCCTCCGTTCTTTTTTTTTACATTTTTGCAAGGTGCGCCTGGTCTCTCGTGGGTTGGTGGAGGTTCGATGATGCAAAAAACAAAATGAAAACGTGAAAAGAATCCTCCTCTTCTGGGCAGATTCGGTCCGAACGGTGGCCGGAGTTATTTGTGGTAGTTCGAACTTTGCTTTGAGCGCTCCGGTTCGGCAGTTCGGTGCGGACCTTCCGGGGTTGCACTCTCACCGCGGAACCGCGGTTGTTGCTTTTTCTGCTCTTCACTTCTTCTGAGGGAAAAAAGATAACTATTCCCGCTATTCCCGGTGTTTTCTCAGTGTTCTCGATGTATTTACAACTTATTTTAAGCCATTTTGAAGCCAGCACCTAGCCACGGCTTCAGTGCTAGGAAGTGAAGCGGCAACAATCTCCGAGCAAGCGGCTTTTCTCGCGGCGCATCGGTGCCTGCATACTGGGAGCGGATTGATGGTGGATGATGGGGTGGTGTTTTGGAGGAAAAGTTGTGGAATGTTTTCTGCATTTACAAAAACAAAAAAAAATGCAAGAATCTAAATTATTCACTAACAACGAAGAAGAAACTGCGGGAGGGTTGTTGCGCTAAGCGGCTGGATTGCAACCCCGGAAGAGGATCTCGAGAAAAAAAAGGAAAACGCTGAGAGGAAAATGGCTTTCCTCCATCCTCTGGGTTGCATCTCTTTTGAAGGGGGCGGATTTGGCTTGTTATTTATGCTCTGCTGCTGCCAGTGCCCACAGACCGTTCCGTTGATGGGCATTATAGCTTAAAACCAAAGTTTAGTTTTGCTGTCAGAGCATCACCACCACCACCACCACCCCCACCACTAGCGCGTGATGCACGGAAAATGCAAGCGTCCGGTGGCCGGGTGTGGAACTAATTAAACTGTCCCCGATAAGCTTTTGCGGGTGGACGCGGGCAAAATGGATGATATGACGTTTTCGCGTTTCGCGCACCGCCAGCCGCGGTTGTTGGGCGGCGTATGGAAATGGTGTACGTGTGCCAAAATTTTCTTCGAGCTAATCAATTTCCTGTCAAGTGCCGGTGATGGCCATAAATAATGGTTCTGCAGGCGGCCGGGGGGAAGTATTCCGGCTCCCGGGGATGCACCAGGGAGGCGATCGTGAAACCATCCCCTGCGCTAGCATTAGATAACCCGCTGCAGGAGGAGGGATGTGGATGACGATTCTAAAACATGTGTTCAAAGGGGGAAGAGGGCGAGTTGCTTCATCGCGACTGCACGCGATGCTCGCACGGCACGCGGTGCAATACCATTAAGACGGTGCAGTGGGCGTGTGGGGTGGATGTCGA
Organism: Anopheles aquasalis; assembly: GCF_943734665.1. Classification (NCBI taxonomy): domain Eukaryota; kingdom Metazoa; phylum Arthropoda; class Insecta; order Diptera; family Culicidae; genus Anopheles; species Anopheles aquasalis. Next base: position 11,822,146 of record NC_064878.1, on the reverse strand, counting down.
TTCTCCCGTCGATCGGCTATCGGGACATGCGAGAACATCATTACGGGGCGCGGTGGTCAGTGAGCTTTTTCTTTTCTGCAACATTTCAGTTTTACTTTTTTCTTTCTTCTGTCGTCATTATGGAGAATATGTTGCGTTGCATGATTTTAGTATTCGAAGGAGCGGGAGAGATGAGTGCAACTAAAGTAGAGAAGGGGAGTGCGCAACTTTAAATTGATATCGTAGCGACACTATCGTATGATCAATCGGTTGATTGGACATTATGACGAATAATTTATTTGCTTTCAATCCTCGAAAAAAAAACATCTTTTAATGGGAAGAGTCCTTGGTACGAACGATTCCATCTTTGGTGACGAAATCCAAACAAGACGATACGTCAATTTAAGCGCATTTTTGGGATTTTTGTATTTATTATTTCAAACTTCAACATTATTTTGTTTTTGATCCTCCATAATTTTTTCCTCGTTTATCTTTTTTAATGCTCTCTACTCTGCTTCTCATGCAATACTAGTTCTTTTCCTTTTTATCAATAATTATGAGAGCTTGGTTGTTGTATCTGTAATAATCTGACAGTATGCAAACAATATATTGTTGTAGTAATTTTCCCCCAATAAAATTTCCTCCAGCTGGTAACCCTAAACGCCATTGAACAAAACGGTTCACATTCGAGAGAAAGAGGCTGCAGATAATTTTCTCAATTTTCCGACAGAGAGAAACAGAGCTCGTTTGCTCGCGTGTTGCCGCTACCGGAATCAAAACATCAGCCACTCACACTGAGCACCCGTGCACTTGACATTTGCCCAAAAGCGTTTTCCTTTCGCACGGACCACGACAAAATCGAGGTTACGATGCGCGCGATGCACAAACCCGGTTCTAACCGGTGCATCCCTGCGGTGTGGCCGATGCCGGTGAGTTCCTGGTTCCTGGTTCCTGGGTTCCTGTTTGGTTCTGAAACGAGAGCGAGAGAGCGAAAGAGAGCAGCAGCGGCAGCAGAAAGGAGGTCAGCTGGCAGGAGGAACTGGGTTGTGTGCCCGGAACCACCCGGAAGAAGTGGAAAACTTGGTCCATTGAGTGTGCCACTGTGTGCTCGAGAGACAGAGAGGGAGAGGGAGAGGGAGAGAGAGAGTGCGAGAAAATGAGCGAACCAGGAAGCGAGGGGAAACTGTGGAACTGGGTCAGCTGAGCGCTTGCGCTCTCTCGGAAACAGGAAGTTTGAGATTCGCTTGCAACAGAGCAAAAGAGTGAGAGAGAGAAAGAGAAAAGGATCGAGAGAGTGACCCAAAGGATGAGCACGATTTGCGGTGACGAAATGTGTCAAGCACCGTACCAGCCACAAGCAGCAACAACATAGATCGGACTCTTATCCCCTGGCCTCGATCCGCTCAACTTCCGGCTCCATTTTCTCTCGCTCTCTCACTCTCTCACTCTCTCGGTGCCTGCTGAGATGATTCCAATGTTTTCGCTTCCGGATTCCGGCCATACCGTCAATCCGCATTCGGCCTTGCTCTCCGCTCTCCGAGGATTGTTATGGTTCGGTGTCGCCGTTACCGTCGCCGCTGACGCCGCCGATGCCAACAACTTCCTTAAGGCCGCCACACTGACAGCGGCGACGGTGGTGATGATGGTGAATGATGATGGCTGCCGCTGCCGCCGATGATCGGCCGACGCTCATATCTTCTCACAGGTGGAGCCGCGTTGGTCGCATAACGGTCCGCACAGGACGCAAACGTCAGTCCTCGTGCGACCAGGAACCAGGTCAGACGTGTATGTGTGCGCGCGCGCCCGTTCGTGCTTATCAACCGGGTGCTTCCGGGGTGTTCGAGTTCGGGGTTTTCGAGTTCGCCAGCTCGCTTGTTTCCCTTTTTGTCGCGTGTGCTTCGATTCCGTGTCCAGGTTAGGCTTTTTCCAGCCCTGTTCGAAAGAGTGTTTGTTTGTGTGCGTTTCTGGTAGCTTCTGTGCATGTTTTTTGAGGGGGTGCGCTCGAGGGCGTTCTCTGTCGAATGGGGTGTTGTCCGCTATTGTTGTCCGCGTGAACCTGTACCTTAACTTGGCAGCGAGTATCGAGAACCTGCCCTAATCTGCATCTGCTTGCTGCTAGAGTGTGCCCCTAGTATGCTCGTTTTCGGTCCAGGACCCGGTTCCAGACCCGAGGAACAACATGCATCGGCGTGACTTCGACAACTTCCTCGACACAAAACAATTACCAGCAACACCTCTGGAGCGTGCAGCGAAGTGAGCAGCGAAGCAGAGACGCGAAGCCATCGCTGTTTGGTATCCTGTACGGTGTATCCTTATCAGGATCCGGGCGTACTCGCGTGATGGCAAGTTGGAAGGAGTTCCGGGTTTTGCTAATCAAGTGCCGGATACCCGAGGCCTTGCTGGCCGATCCGACTAGCGCTCTCTCTCTCTCTCTCTCTCTATCTCTCTGTCTTTCTGTTTCACACTTTCTTCCGCACGATACCGGAAGGTCCCCGAAAAAGTTCTGGAACTTGCTACCGTAGTAGAGAGCGCTTCCACCGCCAGGACGAACGAAATTAGATAAATCCCCGGCTCGGCTTGGCGCTAGCGCCCGCAGTGCCGAGTCTCGGAGCCCGATGCGATGCCAACGACCACGAGAATCCAAGACAAAACAGGAGCGAAGGATGAAAGACGAAGGAAACGAAGTTTGTGGGGGGGGGGGGGGGACAGACACAGACAGGCACAGCGGGACAACAAAACTCCGGAAAATCCGGCAAAAGAGGCCCGTCGCCGTCAACAAAAAAAAAAAAAAACAGACGAGAAGAACGAAAAAAAAAACAAAAACACACCAGGATTCCGGAACATCCTCCCTCCCCCCCCGCAAATGGGGAGGGCGGTGCATGGTGCCTGCCAGCCCAGAAAGGGGTTTGTATGTGCGCCTGCTTGTGTGCCGGGCGAGTTGAGATTTTGGGTTTACTTTTTTTCTGCTTCTTGGTTTTCGCTGCTCACCCATTGCTTCGCTTGGGTTCACTTTCATCTGGCGGTTCCGATCGTGTTGGCAGCGGATTTCGGTCACCAGGGCAAGGGGAGGGGAAGGGGGGGGGGGAGGGGGCTCTAGGGTGGTCTGGCCATTCGGTTCGGAGGTTTTCATCGTCGTCGTTGTGTCCGCGTTCATAATTTTAATGTTTTTGTGCACGGGCCCGGAAACATAATTAATGCAGGAAAGCTCCTCCTAGAGAGCTTCTGCGTCCCGCTCTTTTTTTGGTTCCCTTGGCTATCCATACCGGCCTTGCTGCCATTCCGTGACCGCGTCCTGTTCCAGTATATGGTGCCTCGTACGGTAGACAACGTAGTGTATTCCCTTGGTTTGTGGTTGTGTGCTGAGGAAATGAAAAGAGCGTAGAGCGAAGAAAACGTGTGGAAAAGAAGCGGCTTGTGGTGTGGAAAAAAAAACGGAGGAAAATTAGCGAAACAATTATGCGCCATCAGCAGAAGCGGTCAGCACACCGGTCGCACGGTCACACGGTCCTGTCCCGTGGTGTGTCGTGGAAAAGCGTAACCCAAACGGCCAGTTTCCAGGCGCAGTGCGGTGGAATCAAATGCAACCCCAAGGTTAGTATGTTCATTCGAAAGTTATGCTGTCTGCTACTGCTGCTAACTGCCTCTTGGGTGTGACTGAGGATTGTAACCCGTGGTTACAACAGACCAGCGATGGGATGTTGCTACGCGACCATCTCGTCGCAGTGCTGCTGGTGCTATTGTGGTCCTCAGCTCTGAATCTCGTCGTCGAGTACCGGTCATCCACCCTTTTTGGTGTGCTTTCGGTGCAGGATCATCGCCTAATCCCTGCGCAATCGAGCTGTCTCGTTCTCTGGTTCACTCCTTTCCTCCCAGACGCCATGCTGTGCAATCTGTCAGCTGTTCCGGCAGCTGGCAGCCCGGAATCCACTTCGGTACCGGTGTCTAGCAAAGTGAACAGAACCCCTCGAGACACTCGACCCAAACGGACTCCACCACCACCACCACGGCTCTGTCTACTGCTGATGGGATTTGTTGGCCAAAAACAAAGCAGAGAGTGAGAGAACACGGGAGAGACCGAACCAACGGCTGAACCGGTCCGGTCCCACCTGACCTCGGTCCCGGCAGCTAGCAAATGCGAAAACCCGGAAATGGACACAGGAACTACATAAAATTTGCATACAACACGCCAATCCATCCGGTGCATACCGGTCCGTACAAGGACACCACACAACGACGACAACGACAACGTCGAAGATGAACATGAAATGGTCTCCTCTCCTCCCTCCCAAAAAAAAAAACATGCCCCTAGTTCTCGTGTCTCCGGTGGCTGCCAGTGTCTTGTTCTGTGGTGGTTGGTGTGGTTTGTTTTCTTTTTGTTGGGGTGGAAAAGAACACTGGGAACAGCCATCAGGCATCTGAGGCTACCAAAAGCAACGACAGACAGACGGGCGTGTCTCGGTCCGCTATCGGTGTCCCGGATGCCGGTACAAGCTGTATACCGACCGCTACGGTCACTACTCCTGTGGGGCGGCAATCATATTCCCGTCTGTTCTTGCGATGCACAAGGGTGCCACTGTTTTTGGGGGGGACCAGATGCAACACGGTACGGCAACGGTGCTGCTCTTTGCATCTACGAGAGGGTCTGTCCTGCTGGAATCAGTTCTGAGACTGGACCGTTGTTTGTTTTCTTGGAAGCTGGCGAGCGGCATTGGTATTTGTTGGTTCCGAGTTGCACCTTCGGGGGACTTTTGGACGAACGAACGTTCCTCAACGCTGCTGCACTTCAACAAAAGGTCAAAGACATTGATGACTTGATCGTTGGGTGAAAGTTTGACATTTGGCGTCACTTTCTGGCAGCCGTCTGGTGGAATTGTAGGAGCAACACCGGGAGGGTTTGACAATTGAGCACTCAATTGAGTGAGCGTGTGCGTATCGCATACGTCCGGAAGGATTCTCCGGAAAGGAAGGATTCTCCGGAAGGTCCAGAATTTAGAAGCGGCTCAGCAACTCAAACACCCTGCCCCAGGATGCCGGGATTTGTGGCGATAAATGAATAGCTCGTATATAACGCCCGTTATCTTGAAGGCGATACCACCTTACGTCATCTTCGCAATCAGTCAACCCTTAAATTCCCCTTCAACTCGCTTCGCCATTCGGAAACCGATTCGCGCGATACGCTTCATCAGGTTTTCCTTCAATCGGCGCTGCCTTTCCAAAAAGTCTCACTCTCTCTCTCTCTCTTTGGTTCCAACTGAACGCGCTTTTCGAATTGCTTCACTCAGGCCTGGCAGGTACTTTTGGGACTTACTTTCTGTGCACCCCTAGCTAGCTGATCCCCTGATGCTGGGTGGGGGAGTCTTGATGGCTTCAACTTTAATCTGACCCCGAAGAGAAACTTCTTTTCTTCTGCAAGGCCCTTTGCGTGCGTCATAGACGACGACGACGACGACAGTTTGATGCTGGTGATCTGTTCTACTGTCCGCACCGCATCAAAACTACTAGCTGCCTTCTTTCACTTCATTAACCATCAAATCCACCATTCCGTACCATTCCATTCCGTGCCATTGCGCTGGCAAGAGATTAATCAACTGTCACCGGCCTGGCGGCCTGGCGGCCTGGCGGCCTGGTGCGAGCGAGAAACAATCGCACGCCAGAGTTCACCCGATCGCCGTAACAGCAAGCCGCGGCTACCGAAATATGGCGCACGGTTCACTGGAAGATGGAACGCCAGGGCTCGCCACCGTGCTCCTCATCCGGGGGCACCTTCACCTGTCAGATCTCGCCCAGTCCCGTGTTGGATGGTGAAAATTCCAACTTTTCCATCAAAACTTTCCATCGGGCACCGTACCGAAGGCTCCCCATGGCTTTGGGAGAGGGAAACTTTCTGCAACCCCCACAAGTCACCCTCCCCCCCCCCCCTCCCAGCTGTCACAGTTGTGCTGCGTGTTCGATCGGACGTTCGGCAGCTCGGTGACAGCCGGGCACCTGGTGAAGGTGTCGCCGGTTGCCATCAACATCAATCGCGCTAATCTGACGTAATATTGCGTCCGCAACCACACGCGGGTGCTGCTGCTGCATGCTCGGTGGTTTCGGTTCCCGGGGTGGGCTTACATGCGTGACTTTTGTGGTCTTCTCCTGCCCACCCACCCCCCCCCCCCCCCCCCGCCGTTGTTGATGCTGTTTTCGTGTCACGCTTTAATCAACAAGTTTTTGGGTCATTGCCGGTAGCAGAGCCGGTGGGTGGTTGGTAAATCCTTTTCCAGCCCCACTCCGCGTTCGGCGACACGCACACGTGCGCACACACGCGGTTGTGGTTCGATCAACAGCTTTTTTTTTTGCCTCGGATAGCATGCGGCTGCACTCGGCTTGCGCAGAGGTGAACGGAGAGAGCATTTTCCTGTTCCGCGAGTGTTTCCACTTTTGCGTCGTCTGCTGGTGGCCGCTGGCTGGTGCTGCTTGCGAAGAAGGAAGTAGAGCCGAGGTGACATTTGCCACCCCTGATTGCAGGATGGGAACGCGAGCGATATCATGGCTGTCTCGCCTGTCTGTGTCGGGTTCCATGGAGCCATCCATGGCGCGACCTGTGACCCTTGATCCCTCGAAATGCCCTTTAACTGTTTGTTTAGGTCGTTTAATTATAAAATGCCTCTCCTTGGAGCGTGTGATGGCCACCGTCGGCTCATGGGTGTGAGCTTTCGCTGCCTGCATGCTCCTTTTTGGCCGCGTTCTTTGTCTCTCTGCGGTGCTTTTTCGACAGTAAATCGGATTTCAATGGCCAGCAAAAGGGAGTGAAATGATTACCTTAAAGTACATGCTGTGTTCTTCTTGCTTCTGTGTGTTTTTTTGAAAACATTCCCCTCAAAGTACGGAGCGACATGGTTTTTTTCCGTTTTCTATTCCATTGGATATATTTTTATTTCATTGGATATATGTACATTGACACAGCTCCTGTTTTAAAAGATATCGTTATGCTTTTCAGTAAATATTTGGAGCTAAATTTTGTAGTCTTCGCGTGAATTATGGAGACATGTCGTTAAAAGATTCTGCTCTGAATCATCTAAGCCATGGGTCTCATATTAGCAGGCCGGTCGCAGAAGAATGTAACAATTGGAGGTGCATAGCTTTATTACATGTGCTTTTTCTCACCAAAGTCCAACCGGTGCCTATATTCGTGGCAAGAAATGTAAGAGCAATTCCAAAACTGGTCGCTGCGCCGGGTAAACGAAATGATGAAGCTCCGTTGCCGAAATCCCGACGATGGAGGCGCCAGGTACCCGGTAAAATTGTTTATTTTCTGGGGTTATAATAGCAATTCAAATTAATAAATAACGCCAGGATCTCAATCTCCATTATATGGTGAATGTTGAAATGTTGAAAAAATTTTGCTTCATTCAGTTTTTCCTCAAAATTTCAGAATCACAAACCCTTTGCATGACAAGCGCTGCGGTGTATTCAAAAAGTCAACACAACAATCTTGAATGGCTCACCATTTAGCGATAAATATAAAACTCAATGCTATAATACAAAAATAAAAGATAAATACATTAGCACCTCCTTCAAACAACGAAGCCAGTTAAGAGACGTTTAAAAGACGCTTCTTTTGCCCCAGCCCAATAGCATCTCGCATTCGTTCGCTCCGCAGATGCTTCACGTTTCACTTTCACCTAAAGTGATTGCCTTTTTGTTGCTCGGCTGGTTGGCATTGGGTGCTTCCATTGGAGGCCACGTGACCATGGAGCATGTGGCGGATCGGTCAGCACCTCGCGCGAAAGCAATCTCGGTTGCTCGCACGACGTAAAGTCTCAATGTCACCGGAGCGCAGTCACCGGAAGTAACATATTTAGCACCGGAGCACCCCCTTCTCTTTCCACCCTCTACAAAAGGTGTACGCGCTAATGGCGCACCCTGTTTCCTTCCTCTCTCCGCTGCTCTCCATTCCACTAAGGGATGAAAGAACAAAACAAAATCGCGCAGCTCCTGGCGAGCGCTGTGGAGCGAATGGAAAGGCAAAAATAATGAATCTTTCCAGCTGGCCTTCCGCGTTTCGATCCACCGAAAAAAAGGAGGAAGGCAGGCACCGCCCATTTCCTCCCTCACTTCATAATGGTACCTCTCCCTCTTGTTCTGTACTTGGCGTATTTGGAGCACTCGCTAAGCGTGGGCAGCCAGACTACGTAGCATGAAAACAGGGAAATAGGTAGCTTTTCTCACGCTTAACGGGCAACCCCACCGTCCGACCCCCTGAAAGAGGGAGCAATATTTTGCACCCCAAGGACGGTTACCGGCGTTCATTGAAACTCATCGACGCTCATCAACCGTCATGCTAAGGGTGGCCAAGGTCCGTGGTCCAGGAATGGCCCGAAGCGGCCTTCTGCAGCACCACCACGACCCACGCAGTGCCCGCTGGACGGTTTCTTTTGAGCAAATACACCGGTTAACGGACAGCAATGGCTGCGCAAGCGGAACGAATATCGATTTTCCTCGACGCCCTGGCCCTTTTGCACGGGCCCCCTCCCTCCCCCAGCGAGGAGGTGTAAAAAATAATCCAAAATAATTATTAATGGGAAGTGATTATATTGGAAGAGTAAACAAAACGATGGAATAAATAAAATCAAATCAAAGTCGTGTCCGCTGGCCAGCTGGCGGAAAACAGGTTTCCCTTTTTGCCGATAAGCGAAATGTAGCAGGCGGCGACTGGAGGATCGCAGGACAATGGGGCTGAAAAATTGATTGAGGGAAAAGTGAAAATTGGGGTTTGCAGTACCAAGCGGCCATTCACCATTTCCAACCGGGACGCGGTTCACGTCATCGCGTCACGTCACGCGTCGGTCACGCAGACGACGGCGGGAAGGGTGTAGGGCAGCTGGTGGTTGGGACACTTTCATTTAAATTCGAATTCAATTTATAGTCCTAACTTCATCAACGAGGCACGAAGCGACCGGTCATGGGGCAAACCGGGAGGGATGATGCCAATCAAAAGCGGCATTTTCCACGGGCACCAACAACAAACTATGCTCGGTTCGTTTTTGTTTCCATTTTTCGTTTTCCCATACCGGTTATTCGGTTGGATGTGGAAGTAAATCAGGAACAGGCGAAACTCGGAACACAAAATTTGCGTTTTCTGCGACAAATAAAACGAACGCGGAGGAAGGCCACGAATTCGACAAAAAACATGCGCACCGGGCGTGTCAGTTATTGGCTCAACTGCAGGCACGATCCACGATACGATGTGATCATTAATCCGTTCTGACGTTCAATTTGACAACAGAACGTTCAATTGAAATGTGAGCGAGGGTTCTCAGGGCTGTCACCGGTACACCACTTTCTCTAAAGCCATTTGACCTTTTTCACAAAGATCTGCCACGCTCTGCATGCGGGAAGCAAATTGTAAAAGTTTCCGAAACTCTCCACTGTTTCAATCAGAAACTGACACTTTTCCGACATTTCCCTCGAGGAAATGTTGGAGTTGACCTTTAACGACTTGCTGATGCTGATGCACGTCAACGTTCAACGTGTTCTGAAACTCGTGCACGCGACCATCGCTTTGCGCAGGTATTGCTGGCCACCATTTTGGCATTGCAAGAATCTTCGCCAGTTTTCGCCATTTGCGAACCCACGATACTAACTCACTCTGGTAGTATCTATGCTATGGCGAGCCAACGGCTCTAAGTTCCAGCATCTCGCGAAGTGACGAGGGCGATACGATGGACCAAATAATGAAAATTCAACATTAGCCAGCTCCCCCCGGGAGCCTTCCACCTGACGCTTAAGCTTGGCACACACAATTCAATCATTTGCTGTCCTGCTCCGTGTCCTTCAAAAACCGACCACGGTTCTAACGCCTCCGGCCATATCATCCACCTCTCCCCGCCCCAAAAATGAACGCTCTTGTTCGCCAACCTTGCAGAAGGACAACGAGCAAAAACATTACAGCGAGCATCGAGCCATGGAATGTTCGAGCGGAGATTATTGCACGGAGTGGTGAGAGAGAGAGAGAGAAAGAGAGCGGGAGAGAGGATGGAAGAAAGGTAAATAAACATTATCACAAAACTTGGCCCCGTTAAGCCCAGAACAGACGGGCTGGGGCGCTGAGCGGAGAGCGATGCGAACAGCGAATTGTGACGAATTCTGCTCGGACCTCGGAGCAAATCGGAGCTCGCTTGCTTCCCGCTTCGCTTAAAAAGTGCCGCAGGCGAGTTGGGTTGGGCTGGCTGGGGTGAATGGGTGGAAAATATTGAAAATTATGATAACAGCAAATTGATTCTGGTGTGCCCGGGCGCCACTGTGTGTTTGCTCGCTGTTACTTGTCTCCGTGCGTCCTGGCGGTGGCGGAGTGCCCATTGTTTGCTCGCTGGTGGCCTTGTCTTGCCGGTTCGTGGGTACCGGCGTGCGGGGGGTTCCAGATCATTGTTTGCAGTTTTATGCTGATTTCAAATTTTCCAAAGAAAATAATCCTTACCACCCCGCCACCAGTCGCTTTCTGCAGCTTGAGTGCGAGTGCTTGGATTGTTTAAGTCATTTACAGGGCAGAAAAGAGAAAAAGGAAGGAAGGAAGGGAGATGAAATGAAAAGTTTTCTCAACTCACTTCCACCTCCCGCCCTCCTGCCACTCGTCGATGATGCTTTGCGATTGGTGCCGGTGATTTCATCGAACTCACCTGCCGGAAAGGGATGTTTTGCTTCTCCATTTTGCCGGGGAGAGAGATGGTTTGTTTTTTTTTCCTTTCTTCCTTTACTTCTTCTCTTGGTTGATTCCGTTCATTCGACTCGAGCAGAAAAGTGAGTGGGAAAAACTTCTTATCAGGCTTGGGTTCTTTGGCATGGCTGGCGAGTGGGAATTAATTAGGACGCTCGCTTTCGTTCACGGACGAGCACTCGAACGGTATCGAATCGAACGGAAAGTACGGTCCTTGGTTTGCAACAAAAACCACTCAATAGCGAGTTACCCACCGCTTCCGATCCGTTGTGGTGTGTGCGCCATCTCTATCTGTCTAGTTGTATGTTTGGAGTGACCCGAAGTTGGTTTTTCGGTCCAGATTCGACCGACTCCAGAGAAGCTCTTCACTGTGGAACAAGACACGGTGTCCACTCAACGGCGTCCCTCCAGGGTGTTGGTTAAAGGGAGGGAGTGGTTCAAGAGGAAAACGGATATTTGTTTATCGCTTTCAAGGCAAGCCACCGTCCCCGATTGGAGGGTGTCCCTCAATAAACTCTCAATTCCAAGAACGTTCTCCTCACTGATACGGACACCCGTAAGCAAGAAGCAAGCGATAGGTACGGTTGGTGCGTTTGAATTTAGCTCGAGGGTTTTTACGCTTTCGTGCTTTTGGAGTGCTCGAATCGAATTCGAGGAACATCCCAAACAGCATCAGGATCCTTGGGTTGAAGGTGGAGAAGAGGCAGCACTACTAAAGGACCGATTTTCACTCCGAAACATCAATTCCAAACTACTGCGAATGTGGCTTTTCCGTTGGTGAACGCATGCCTGAACGCCTGAAGCTCTCAGAGTTGTTCCACTCCACAAACGTAAAGGTCAGTTCGACGATCGGAGTTCAGACTGTCTGTCTCTTGGTGTGCTTTCCTGGTGGATCAAATGGAATGGAGCGAGTTGTCATCCAGGATCCAGGCGTGTAATCCGATCCGAGATTTGCATTACTCGACGTGGCTGGCTGGCAGGAGAGAGAAATCGAAGGCGAGAAACGGGACGATGGCTCAATGCTAACCAAATAACCAAAGGGTCCTCCCATGGCTCGTCGCTGGTGCCAGGGAAGTTCGATTGGAAATTATTTGCTCACCATCCACCTTTCCTCCCAAAAAAAAAAAAAAGAGAGAGAGGGCAGCTCCAGTCAACGACGACACCGGCATCGGCATTGACTTTACCACAAACATTGGCCACATTGGCCACCCTATCCGGTGCTCGAGTGGTGGGCGTCACCGAGGAGGTTTTCACTGAAACCGAACCCGAAACCGACACGGGATGCGAGTAGGAAACGAAGGAGGCAACGAAGAACGAAGGAGAAGAAGGCACAAAATGCAAGATGGATGATGTTTTCCTGGTTGAGCACCGGGAGCATTTTATTATTGTGCCTGCTTAATTGACCATGTCGGATCGTTATCGTTAAATTGGGTCGGTACACAAGGAAACAAGGAAAAGGAATGAGCGAGACAGGGAGAGACAGGGAGAGAGAGCGAGGGCGAGATTACCATCGGAAAACCATCGTGCCAGGTTGCATGCTCGACGGATTTCGGGCGACGCTCTGCAGTTCCCCGGCGTCCCCGGTGACGATGTGTATCCGTTATGGTTTTCCCACAGTTTTCTACGTCCCTGGGCGAAAGAGGAAGGCACTTACGACGCAGCCGACAAAACTTCTTGACAAAGATGCCGATTTTCATCCTTCATCCTTTCTCAATGTTTCCCAAAGTTTCTGGAGAAGGGGGGGGGGGGGAGGGGGTCTGGTGTAGGGATTACGCACGCCGTTGGACGTCTGTTGTCTCGGGGCGATGCAAATCTTTCCTGGTCAAGCCTGGCCGAGAAATCGCTGGAAAGTCCCCCCATCCACTCCCCCCCCGGGAGGCCTCACATGGAGGAGCAGAATGGGGTTGGGATTTATTAAAAATTGAAACAGCCTGGCAGGACAGACAGACAGACCGAGAGAGAGAGAGAGAGAGAGAAACAGCGAGGCATGACAGGAAATTGGAAGGTTTTTGATCTTTTAACAACTTGAAAGTTGAGCCAGGAAGTGATCCAGAACCGGCCTGTTCGGATGTTGGGCGAGAGATTAGCTTTGTCCCGGGGGCCATCGAGAATCGTTTCGATTCAAAAGGCAGGAGGAAAAGGAAGGGGACGTCATTGGATCAATTGGTGACCGTGTTCGTGTCCGTGCTGGATGGTTCTGGATGGATGGTTGTGTGTGGTTGTAGTTGTTGTTGTTGGTGGCAGGGATATGGAACGGAAAGGCATTTTCATTCTTGGAAGTGATTCCCTGAATTTCGGTAAGAAAGGTGATCTACGTTTCTTTTTTGTTGGAAAAGCATTCTTTCGGGAACACACAAAACCGATACACCATTGGGGTTGGAGTGTTTGCTTCTAGGGTAGACACTCTTCCCCCCCGGGGGGGATTTGAAGACAGATACCATTCCCCAATGACTAAGCCGGATAGCAAGGATGTTCCGCAACTATTTGTTTTAAGGCTCTGGCAGCAAGAGTTGTGACATCGAATGGAAAAGAAAACATTACCTATGTTACTATGACGATTATTTTACGTTTTTCACAGAAATGAGAGGGAATCGGCTCATCAAGCTCGAATGTTTCATCAGTTTAAAGGTCTATGCAGACAGAATTTGATGCGTCCGACATGCAAAAGAATGATTTCGGAATTTAGAGACAGCCTTTCTTCTCAGTTTCTACAACATTACGGTTCAAGTGAACTTATTTTTAGCAATATCATTTATTGTCATTATAAATAGAATGCCTTTCATTTTTTGAATTATTACGATTATCCTTCAGCACTAAATAATTTCCTTGTCAAACGATGTCTTCCACCGCCAGCGGAACATCTAAAGGCGACCGATGATCGATCGAAAATAAGCTCTGATTGGGAATACTGAACTCCTTTAGAATAGATGAAACCAATCTTTACACGAGAATCTCAAAAGTTTGAGTACTCTTGAACATTTTTCAGCTTTCGACCTGCCAAGAGAAAGCTTCTGTCAAGGATTTGTTGGTATAATGGACGGCAAGGACGAAAGGAAAGAGCCTGAAGTACATTTTGAGCCATCGACCCGTTCAAAAGTCTCATAGAATGCAGGGCATCGCATCGGCGAAAGAATAGAGGTACTCCTTGAGCAGCAGCTTCCATCGCATATTTCGTGTATTTTATGCTTTCTCCAAAATACACCCTTGACGCGGCATGGATATCAGCCGCTGTGCTCAGCTCCTTATTCCACGCTCCGTCTTGAAAAATCCAAAATGCGGACCGGCTACGTCGTTCAGTATCTTATATATATACGTTGGTACAATAAACTTCGAACTGAAAGTGGAAATCTTCCAACTATATTCCCCTCGCAAAGTGGCACTCACGGCGCTCCTAACGTGCTCGAATCCAAACGCCATCGCCATTCTAATTGCTATCACTTTGCTCACGCGATCTTACACCAAAACGACCGTTCACTTTTCGGGCACGAACATCCATGGCTACTGCCATGGAATGGAGCAAATCCGAGGCCACAGAAAATGGTAATCGTGAGTAGCCAAAGACCGGCTGATGTCAGGCTGCAAATCAAAGCGGCCTAGAAGCAGCGGCACCGTTCCAGCGGCAACTTCTGAGCCTCGGCCATTCGTCCGTTTGAGTTATGGTTTCGCGGCACTTGCGGCACTTGCTGGCTGAAGGCTTTCGGGAAGGAAAGTTTTCTTTCCTCTTTCGCGTGTGGCGCGTGAGTGACAGAAACGAAATCACGAACCATCATATCACCAGCATAACACACTTTCACTCTCGCTCTTGTGCGCTACTCCGGGGGTAAAAGCGCTGCCAACGTCAATTGTTAGTAACCGTTGCCAGGGGTTTCCCAAAAAAAACCCCACGGTGTAGTCCCACCCAGTGTGCAGTCTATCGGAATGTCCTCGCTGAGAAAGAGAGAGAATGAGAGAGAGAGAAAGGGAAGAGAGACGGAATGACAAAGTAGAAAGGTGAAGGCGCGCACCGCATAAGCGGCGTTTGTTTATTCGCATGTCGCAGCATAAATTTCAACCGCCCAAAATGGCCACCTTACTGGGACTAGCTCAGGTCTAGGATGCAGCACCCGAGCAAAGGTGTACCAGTTCATTAGCATTTTTCGGATGCCCGACAGACGCTTGGCTGCTTCTGCCAACTCATCGTTGACCGAGGCGCTTCACTGGCAGTTAGTACGTGATCACTGCAATCGGCGCTTGTTTTCGGTGTGTATTTTCAGGGCTACCCCATGCCGTCGTCGTCGTCGTCGTCGAGGTCGGAGATACCGGGAACCAGTTGACCGGAAAAATCAGGAAAATCCCTTTTGTCTCAGGAAGCGCCTCTCTCTCGTGCTTTCTCTCGGGGACGTAAATGGAAAAGATGAATTTGACTAAATATGTTTATGTTGCGGGAACCCATTTGTCCCGACGGGGGGTGGCAGTGGGATGGTTACTACAAAATACCTTTCACTTCGTCTCGAGGTGGTTTGTTATAGGCCATGTGATGGTCATCAAACACCATCAGCAACCTCCTCCCCCGGGGGGAGATGCCGGGCAATGATTTGGCAAGTTGACTCAGTGCCTTTCCGGATCCACCCTCCCTCTCGGTAATCTTTCCATCACGCGTCTCTTCCACTGGGAAGTTGGGTCGTTTGAAACCCGGAACGAATGATGCATCATTCATCGGTTTCGGGTCCTCCCGCTCCAGGTTCCCGGTGCGAATGAAGAGCTTGAATGCAAAATATTCCAAAACCAAATCCCTCGCGCCCCAGAGGGTGCCGGTGGAGAGAGGAAGTGAACGGGAAAAGGACCATTCCGAAGGTATGGAACCGAGGGGGGGGGGGGTGGGGTGCGTGCGTCGTGAACCGTCGGACTGCTCGGGGTGGATGCTAATGCGAAATCAATCAAGGCATATTTGAATAAATCCCGAATGGTTCCCTCTAACCCCGCCCTGGGGAGGGATGTTGGAGGGTAGGTCCACTCAGAAATCGTTATGGTGCCCGTGGTGGGGAAGGAAAAAGGAAGGCTGAGAAGGTTTTCGATGGAACTTTCGGTCCGCTAACATCGTAATGTTTATTCAAACAGAAAAGGTACGTCGGTTTCGGACGATAAACGGCGTTTGGATTGGGCAAAGGGATCCCGAAGGACCCACGGGGGATGGGGAGGGGAAGGGGAGGGAGTTACCAATTCGATTCTGCTCCGGGCTAGGGCTTCAGTATTCCAGAGAGGCGCTAGGCGCTTGAACCTCTTCGCCGAGAGTCCAGCACGCCGGCCGGCTGCTTAATCATCGGCTACTGACCGCGTCCGTCCGTGACACACGGTTCCGGCACCGTAGAAGAAGCAAGACGAGGATAAGAAAGTGGGAAACGAGAAGCAAAAGTACGGGCTCGTCGCTAATTGAGTGTTGGCGTTACAGACGCCTGGGCACGGTTTTTGTTATTTCTCGCGCTACAGCGGCTCCGCGCTACAATCCCAACCGACCGGCCCTAATTGGGGAGCACGGGGTAGTGTTCGTGCTTTCGTGTGGCCTCCCGGTGCCCCGGTGGTCACGACGTGGCCACGACACCGCCTAATAATGGTGCCGGTGGTGGTGGTGGTGCTGGTGGTGCTGGTAGTGCATGGTTTGGAAATTGATAATTTATATATTCTAGACACGCGACAGAATCTCAAAGTTGGAGCGGCTCAGTCGGCCGGTCGGTCTTAGTAGTCATTGTGGTTTCCCTCACGTTTTGACAGCTAATGAGTGTGGCTCCCTCTGGTGGTGTTCATCAATAACTTCATCGTTAGTAGGCGGAACCGGACCGCAAACTCCACTCGGGAGGAACCCTCGAGCAGCAATTCGCATTCGCTCTCTTTTTCATTCTTAGCTAATGGCCAGCGAGGACCGTTCGTGGCCAGAAGTTTGACGACGAAATCGAGGTGGCCTTTCGACACACGCAGCCCGTAGTTCGTACTCTATTAATGTATCTTTAATACTCGACGAAAAAGTGCTTCGCACACGGGAAAGAAAGATGACCGTCTCATCACCACCGAAGGGAAGGAACAGAGGAGGAGGAGGAGGCTTCACGGAGGTCGGTGGCACCATGCTGCTGCCTAACCCAAAAGCTCAGGCGACAAATCTTGAATTGTAATGCGCTATTAATTAAGATAAATTACTTCGTTGATCTTGAAAAATGAAGACAAAGGATATGAATCCCTCGTTCCCCGCTGTTGGCAGCCACGGGACCTAATCGTCTTAAGTGTGGCAGTTGGCTGCCTGCCGCCACCGCCGCCTGCCAATGGTCGTGTCCGAGTCAATTATGGTTAAAGTAGGTTTCTTCCGAAGATACCAGTCTTCCTCCTCCTCCTCCTTCTCCTCCCGAAGTGCGTGGAGAATTCTTTGCGGGTGAGCTTCTTCTCTGTCACTCGAGGATCCGACGGGGCAGGCTCCCCGGGCACGGTTCGGTCGCCGGTGATTAATGTCGGTATTATGCTACACACTGACTGGACCCCACCTACCTCCTCTCCACCTACTGACCCCGGATGTCACCATAAGGATACCGGGAATGACAATCGTTTGATTTGTGCAGCTGTAGCCACCTTTTCGAGTCGAGTGGGAAAGTGGGAGTGCCCTTGGTAAACCCGGACCGGAGCCGGGGCGATCTAATTGACAGGCATTGGATCCCGTAAGGGAGTCTGGTTTACTGAAGAGACGGGCATTGCCGGAATGGTCGGACATTAGCGACATCATGAGGGAGCTGCTTGATGTGGAGTATGCTACGAAATGATTCAGTTTACCTCAAAATGATTCAGTTAAAATAATGCTGAAGAAGGGTAAAGAATAATTGTTTGCATCAATTTCGCTTTCTGGTACAGTTAGTAGTACGTTAAAATTAGAATGTTTCCTTACTGAGGTGATTTTATCATCCGATTTTAAAACGACATTTTATTGCATTGCATGAGAACAACAAGCAGTTTAATGGAATTTCATTCTTGCAAGAAAATCGCTTGAAATTGTCTGTCAAAATTCAAAGTTTCTATTGCTCTACCGGAGCTATTGATCGATTGAAACTCTACTGTAGACCATCATAACTCTGTAAATATGTCAGTTATTTTTGAAGTTGGCTCTGTGCTCTAGCACTTTTCATGTAATACTAATATGACATTTCAATTTCGTCATTGAATACCTGAAGCTCGAAACAATCTATATTTGTCTACTTCATACCGTTGCAAGTATTCACTACGCTACGCTTCCTCATCCAAAATGATCTGCATAATTTTCATCACAACAAACCAATCGTCCACCATACCGGTTCAACGCGTCCTCGCCAGCATCTCCGCTTATGACCGCTGCCTTGCTAATTTAGAAAATCAATGCCATTCCAACATACCAACGGCCCACAGTGGATATGAAATAACGCTGCGCATGACGGCATTACGGTCCGCTTATTACACAAATTAAACTGACTGACAAGATGACGCCACGTAAAATCGTGAAATGCACATCCGGCCATCGGGATCGTCAGGCAGCAAAACAATCCTGTTTACATTATTTCGACCCATTAACTCGAAACGTCGAAATGTGCGGCGTGCCTCGAAGCCGGGGCAGTGCCGAACGGGCCGACTGAATTCATCATCCCCAGAATCAGCCTGCCAGCCAGCAGACGGCACCACCACCGTATGGTGGTGCTAAAATTCGTGGCCGGTCGTTTGAACGGAACGCGGAAAGCGGGGGAAAAAATATCAAAATAAAAAAGGGAAACAAACGAAGCGAACGTGGGGGCGAGGTAATGGCAGCAGCCGTGGGGCAGCAAATTAACATCACCCGCAAGTGTGATCGCGCGAGGTCTGCGCCTTGACCTCTCCGTTGGCTGGTCCGGGTGGCTGGCGCACATGCTGTACAGCAAACGCTAAACGAAGGGAAGAAAGTAAAACGGCCCGGAAAAACGCCACGGCTGAAGTGGCCCGGTTTGCGGAAATGCGCGAAGGACCACCGAGGGCAAAATCAAAATTAATCTTTTCCAAGAAATGTGCCAACGGCACTTGTGGCCTGTGAGCGAGAGAGGGGAATGGAGAATGCTGGCTGGCTGGGGGGGAAGGGTCCGATGTCTCCCAATCACAGTTTGGCGAGGCGTAAAAATTGTCCCCGCCCGGCAAATCGTCTAATTATTTTTTAATGTAATCCCTCGCCCCGTCGTAAGAAGGGCGCGAGCTGTGAGGGTTCCACCGATTCGGTCGTCGTCCGGACGGAAATGGCTATCGTCAATGAGTGATGCAAGCTCGGTGTGTAGCCGATGCTTTGAGTGGTTGCGGAGATGCGGAATAAAAAAAAAAAAAGAAACGAAGAGAAAAAAAAATAAGCGGAAAAGCGACCCCGGACAGATGTCAGAAGCTCAACACATAACGAGGGTATCAACTGGGCCTGGGCCAGCGAACGGGAACTGGTCCGTTTTTTCTCCCCCCCCCCCAGCGGCAGCTCGTCGTCAAACGGGGTTGATTCCATTTGGGATTTTCACTTTAATTGATTGCAATTAAATCGAGATCTCTCGCTCTCTCTCCCTTTTTTGTTTTTCTCTAGCAACTAGGACTTCTTGCAGTCGGTAGCGGTTAGCTAAGAAAGTCCTTCTAACGAGTCTTTAAGGCATGATGCTGGGGCTGTTCATTTGCTCGTTTTAAAGCATATCCCGTATGAATTTGCCTTGCGTTATTGGAGGTTTATAGTATTCCACGTACACTATTGAAGGGTCGCTGTACATATGGTCAGTTGACGATTTTCAAATGCTGCAGTCATTGTGATTGAAAAGACAGCTCGGATTGTGAATTATTGGACTCATGGTGTAATTCCATTTGGCAAAGCGGATAGCATTCATTTCCAGCAAAGCATGGCCTGTACCATTATTTGCCGGTGCTTACTACGAATTTCGACAGGATTCATTGATTCGTTCTTATTGAAATTTAATATAAAATATTAAAATACCACGGAAGACCGTATAAATTATGCTGAAATGAGAATATGCTTTTATTTCCCGCATCTCAGAAAACATGTTTCTAGCATCCGGTTATTTGCATAATGCTATCGTTGAAATTCAAAATAAAACATCTGACCACCCAAGGCTCGACACTTTATGCTCCCACAAAGAAAATATAATATGTTTCCAGTGAAGCGAGTTCGAACTATCAGATTGCACGCTATAAAAGGTCTTCTTTTTATGGATTTCCAATTTATAGAAATTCATTCTGTAATCCAAGAAACCGATGAATTTGACCAAGTAATGTATTGTATTTCATAATGATTTTAAATAGCTAATGAACTCAGCGCACAAAGCACCGGGGAGTTTGTAGAAAAAAAAAACAATATTTCCGTATTCCAACCGAGTTATCCATTTTTAAAACGTTCCCATGATACCAGTTCGATCCTTTACTTCATAATGAACATTCTTTCGTGTTCCACATTAATTTTAAAATATAATATGTTGGGAAATCAACTTTTGTCAATTTAATCCCTGAAGATTCCATGATAAAGCGCACCGATTTGGTGATTGCTCCTCTTGATCTACGGTCACGTGCCGGGCGTAATGTTACAAACAAAACTCCCACCACCCACCGGGTTAGTTCAGGTCTGACTTCTGACTGACAAAACAAAAGAATCGAAAAAAACCCAGGTCCTGGTCCATGTGCACTGGGTGGACAAACTCTCCGTCGGGTGTAAATTTGTCGCTCGGTAGATAAACGCTCGGCACACCACGACCGAAGTCCACCGAAACGAGCGCGCGTCCGTGGCAGTGACGTGAGGCAAGTAGAAACGGAATGGTCACCCTTTGCCGTGCCGTGCCATGGTCCACTGAGTCCATGATGAAAGACGGTCAATCGTTGGCTATATGTGGAGCGTTTGTCAAAGCGATGCACCCCCTTTCAACCCGCGGCCCCTTTGGTTCCAGGGATAGGGATGCTGCATCCCCGGTCGACGGACCACAGCGTCCTCACAGTGGGCCGTGGGCAAAGAAATAAATTATATTTGAATTAAATATTATTTTAAACTCTCCCACATCCGGATCCGGGACTGCCTTCATGTGGGCCATGGGGTTTGATGGTCGACGGAAGAGCGATGGCGCACCATCGCCCCTTCCTTCCTTCCTTTCTTCGCTTCGCTTTGGATCCCTAACTAAGGGACACCAACCCAGTGATGAATCAGC
The DNA here is from genome assembly GCF_943734665.1 of Anopheles aquasalis. Lineage (NCBI taxonomy): Eukaryota > Metazoa > Arthropoda > Insecta > Diptera > Culicidae > Anopheles > Anopheles aquasalis. The sequence goes on along the minus strand of NC_064878.1, from coordinate 11,801,287 downwards.
AACGAAGCCCCCTCCACTGCAGGTGGATGATTGTGTTAGAGTGTACGTGAGTGTGTACGCGTGTGTGTGTGCACAGGGGGGGGGGGGGCGGGCGGGAGGGTCCTGGGTACAGTTGCGGATGGATCTGTCCCTAAAGAGTGCTTACGGTGCCGGCACCACGCCAGGCGTCCGTCTATTGGCACATGACTCGTCAGCATCAGCAGGATCCAGGTCACATACGGTCTCGTTCGGTCTGTGTAGCACACATACACACGAACGCACACACATACAGACGAGGACATTGGGCGTCCAGACGACGACACGTATTCTACCCTCGTGTCCCATTAGAGCCGTTATGCTCAATGCCCAGCATAAAGCCTTTCGCCGGTGGTGCCGCAGTTATTCTACAATTAAGTCCAAAAGGATAATTATGATTTAATGGATGGCAGTGTGGTGCTGGTGGCATCAGCACCACCAGCAGCAACAGCAGCAGATCCTAAGTCCACCAGGGCGACCATCAAACACACGTCCGTACCTCACGATAACCTCGTTTCCATGCAAAGGCTCGGGGGCCCCTAAGCGGTGTGTCTGTTCTCATTTTTGTGAAAAGCCTGTTCTCGGAGTAGCGGTTATCGGGATGTCTGTCAGCAGACAAGGGTTGCGGACGGGGCAGCAGCTTTAAAAAGAAAATCCACATCATTTCTCAAGTTATCACCAATTAGGACGTAACCATGCGCAGCATGCGGTGCCACGGTGCTCTGCGTTAGCTGGATAGCTCTATCAATGACCAGAACACTGCAGTAGCAGTAGGCTGGGTCGTCGTTAGTTGTCACATACATTCATTGGTGAATTGAAGACTTATTAAAAGTGAGCTCAACGGTCCTTAGGCGAACAGAAGAACTACGGTCAGATATAACCATTCGAAGCTGATGTGCATCGTTCTATCAGGCGTACTCCCCTCCCCCGGGCAGGCCTTTTAATCCTTCTTTTGATGTCGTCCACACAATCTTGCTACCCCTTCCTCAACTATCCTCTGAGTAACGAATTCGCTTCTTTCTTCTTTCTCTCGTTCCAGGTATGCACCGATCTGGTAGTGTTCGGTGACTCTGATGGAAAACATCAAACAAGGCATTCGATGCATCCGGTCGCTTAAGTATCGGTCCGTAATCCGGACGCCGGAGGCGAGGCCTCTTTGGAGATGAACCGAGCCGAGGAGGTACTCAGGTTGGAGCTTATGTTTTGTGAGGTAGTGTATCTGTTTTTAGCTTTTTTTCCCCTTGCTACTGCTGCTGTTCCTTCTGCTGACCACAAATCGGTATCGAGCGAGTCTATAATGTAGTACCACCAGCAGGCTTAGCCAGCCCACTCGTCCGCTATGGCAGCTTCGTCTTACGGATTTTCGAAATAATAATCTCCGGAAGCTGCTGGAAGAAAATACGGGGCGCCTGGCGCGTGCCACAGAATGGGTGTGTGGGTGTTCGTGTGGTGAACCCTCTACGTTCGATCGGAATTTCTTCTGCGAGCGCCCTCTGAAGACACACAACAGACAGAAGGCAGAATCGGAATTTTTGCTGTCGACCGCAGAAGAGGTTGGAGGTTGGATGTTGGTTCCACGCCACGCCACGCCAGACCCAAAAAACCCGAAAACCCCCCAGTAGGCGCGGTTCTTGAACTGCGCGCCACTGCGAAACATCAAAGGCACAGCAAGCTCTGCCAGGTTGCTTCGTGGTTGAAATAGGAGAGAGTGAGAAGGACGAGAACGGCGCCCTGCGCTGATACCTGGTCGCGCGTATGCTCTGGGAGATGCAAAATTTCCAATCACCCCGGGCTCGGGCGAGGTTTGTGCGGGATGCCATCGGGCCGAGCCGTGGTACGCGAAACACGGACGGGGGCAAAGTTTTACTTTCGTGGATTTTTACGCCCCGCCTGCGTTGGTGCGTTGATGCCTGCGAGCATTATTTCCGTTCCAGCTTGATGGCTGATGTTGATGTTTGCCCGATTCCACGCGAGTGAAAGGCGATGAAAAAAGGGGAGCACCCACCTTCGGATCCTTGGATTAGATTTTTGCTAAATTGTTAGCCATGGAGTTGGAGTGGTTGGATTTAAAGCAAACAAAGCAGCGGGCAGGCAAGAAGGCAGGCAGGCAGCAGCAGCATGAGCAGCAGCAGCTGGAGAAGCAACATTATGATCTTTAAACACATTTGTCCGTTGGCACGTTCCATTCGGAGCAGCAGAGCACGCTTGTTCGCTGTCCTGGAGACCTGTTCCTGTAAGCAACGCCCACACCCACCTACACAAACACTCTTGGAAGGACATCAATCCGATCAAAAGTGTATCGGAGGTAACATTACAAAACAACATTTTGCTCGACAGCACGAAAGGGGGATGGCATGAAATCAATGCTTAATAAAGCGGAACAATCCGATTTATGAATTCCAGTGGATGAATTCCAGAGAAAGTTTGTTTGGATTCTTGGGAGGACACCATTTTCAGGAGAGTTCTTCTTCGTCGTTCTGCGCCCCTCTCGGTTGTGGGCTGGACGGGAAGCTCATGTTTCAGCCCGTTTTTTTTTCTGCTACTACTCTCGAGTTGTCGAGGAATGTTATGTTGTTTGCACATAAGGAGTTGGCGGGATGTCGTTTAGCAAAGGTGAACCTTGGACCCCCGCCCCCGAACGCCAACGCCGGTTGCTCGGAAGGGCAGAGGCCGATGGCACCGGGAGCACGCTTCGCCCATAATTGGACGGGATCTTATGTTATGACAGACTACAGTGGGTTGTCGCAACATCTTACCAACCTCCTGTCGCGCCGCTGTCAAACGAGCCGTGACGATACGAAATGGTGTTGTATTTGTGTGTCTAAGGGCATGTGCGGCTCGTAAAAGGCTCCAGCACACGGGACACTTGAGCACGTTCGTAGCAGCACCAGCAGATACCAGTTGGTTTTGGTGCCCAGCTCGTGGTGCTCTTGAGCCCTTGGTGGGTATCTCGCACCTTTTTTTGGGCAAATAGTATGTGGTAGCACCTTTCATCGATGCATGGGCATGTGTGCGAACGGGTGTTTCATTTGAATTTGCACCAATCGGTCATTTTGCAATCTTTTGTACACGAATACCGGGGTATTACTTGCTGTGAACTGGGACCGTGTATTTCATCTACACTGCACTGCACACGGACTGGATGAAAGGGCAGACACAAACAAAACAAATCCCACATAAGACGCTTAGATAAAGCCTTTTGGCGAAGAGAGAGAGAGAGAGAGAGAGAGAGAGAGAGCATCCATCGGTGACCGGAGGATGGATTCATTGGCTTTTGTCGAACTGCATTCAACTGGGACCACGATGATGACTATCATTATTGGCCGGCACACCAAACGCACACCCGTCGGTCGGTCCAAAAATATCCGATTGGCTGCGAATGTGCGATGCTCTCGATGTTGTCGACTTGTTGGCCCCCGTTGCTGGATCATCTGGAATGGTGGCAATGGCAAGATGGACAAAGATGGCTCTCGGACCAAGTCATCAGCCGGACCACCACCCTGTCGTGTGTCCGGTCCAGTGGTCCTCAATCGAAAAAGAGCTCTTTTTGCATGTGGCAGGAGCAACAGCAGCAGCAATCGAAGGCCGAGTGTACGCTGGGCCGATTCCAATTAAAGGTCCTTGATCGAAATGGCATTAGAGTGATAGAGAGATAGCGAGAGAGAGAGAGAGAGAGAGAGAGAGAGAGAGAGAGAGAGAGAGAGAGAGAGAGAGAGAGAGAGAGAGAGAGAGAGAGAGAGAGAGAGAGAGAGAGAGAGAGAGAGAGAGAGAGAGAGAGAGAGAGAGAGAGAGAGAGAGAGAGAGTGGAAGAGAGAAAGGGTGATCGAGGGCTTTCACTGTGAGGAACGTGAAGCACGCATCCCCTTTTCGATCGATCTCGATAGCAGTGGGGGTGTAAAGCGGGGAGGGGGTGGGGGTGAATGAAATCACTTCTCTATGCCATTTGCACACCATGTTCGTGACACTGACACACGCATGCACGCACACCACAATCGGGGGTCACAAAATGGCACTTGTACGCTTGTCACCGGACATCATGAGGACCACCGGATTTCACCACCGGCAAAAGCGCACCAGCAGCAACCCCGGCCACCCGATAATGGTCACCGGGGTTTGTCGGTTTTCATCAAAACCCAGCGGAAAGCAATTAAAATCTCATCTCGCAACGCATCGCATCGCACAGCCATAGCCATTCCTGGGACTGGTGCTGCTGCTGCTGCTGCGGCCTAAGGTTTGCGAGCTAACCATTGGTCCGTTGGCATTCCGTTGCTCCGTGGAATGGAACCGGTTCCGCATCGACAAGCTAATGCAGATGGAGTGCATTTTTGTTGCTGCCAAAAAAAAAATAAAAGAATACCAGGAAGAGGCCCGAAAAGAAGAAAGGACAGAGACAGCGAGTAGCCGGCAGGATGAGCATCGTGCACAACGGCCAAATGTGCTGTGAATTCTGGGAAAGGGGAAAATTCCCACCGTTGGAGAGCCGTTTCTGTGGAACCTGGTGTCATTATCGTAATTGGAATTTAGGATGCGAACAAAGCCATGTCGCAATCGATCTTCGTTTCACCATATCCTTTCATTCCGGAATGCGTCGAAAGGGGCCGTGTTTTGGCACGCATCGAGCGGCATTTTCTGCAGCGTACACCAGCCCAGCAGCTCAGCAGCAAGTTCAGTCGATGTGGAGCAGAGAGTGCTGGTTATGTGTCGTGCAGGCAGATTAATTTAGCAGCAGTGCTGCTTTACGAGCTTACGATCTAACAGTGTCTCTCTGCTGGTCTGCTGGTCTGGTCACAGGCAGTTAGGAGGTTACCATGTAGAAAATCAATTCCAAATAGTCTGATAACTTGTGCTTAGCTGACATCAGAGCTTGTCTTGCGGTGTTCTTTTGGTCTTGGTATTTTAAAATCTCTGTCCATTTATCGTCAAAGGTTTAATAGCATGCACTTCATTTTGTAAATCATTCCTTATCAATCTTTCTTCCTAGAATCTACAAATAGTTCACAATAGTCCTTTAAAAGTTTTCAACACTATTTTAATTTCACTTAGTCCTAAACTGTTTCTGAGCTGGAGGATGGTGAGATTACTTTAGACGCTGGAGATTGTGCCAGTGCTGTTCGGACATGAGTCGAGCTCTCTAGACGATCATGATATTGTTCTTCGGCATTCACCTTCCATGTTGCTTTGACCTTACAAATTCTACGTATTCCACTTCGTAGAACGAGCTTGGAACAGACATTGCAAAAGGTCATGAATGCTGAATATAATGCACAGACAATCCGTCTGTTGAGTGAGTGATATTCGGAATCGGAATCGGAATGAAATGATTTGGAACGTGCTTTTGAGTATCATAGATTAATCAGTATTTTTCCGTGAATATTTGATTTGCTTGCCAAAATTTTCACTTTGTCGACCATTGAGTGAATCAATAACTCTTTTCGTTGAAGGCACGTGCCCAAGAATTGGAAAAATGCGGTGTTCGCGGTATCTAAAATCCATTGCCATTCTGCGGTGGCTCGTGGTCGGGATCTAAAATGTTGCTCTTATTAAGTGAAGCTAGAGTTTCATTTTACGAAACGATACGCTTCTTAGAACTAAGAAATACGTCATGTTTCGCTTGTAATCCCACCCAAAAATTAACTCCAAAAGTACTTTTTGCAAGTACTTCAGGTTATTAGGTTCGATTAAAAAAGATCCAATGATGTATGGGAATGATAGAAAAATCCTCAAAATTATTCTGTTCGTTGTGCATGAATAATGTATGCCACCCACGTAACGCCACAATCGATTACTGGTTAGCGTTTCGACACCCTCCCACTCACGCTACGGTCCCTTCTTCTATTGTTACACCGACAGTGTTTTACATTCGATGAGCTGTTTCAATTACAATCAATACGAAACTTCGAGGAGCCCGTGGTAACCTCATCTCATCTTAGCAGCTTACTGTTTTGCTACAAAGCCACGAAACGAATGGGTCTGACATGATGGTAGCGATGATCGAGAACCACTTACCGTCTTCCCAACCAATTAGTCGCCTCAAGCCGAGCGTCTCTTGGAATGGAAAGCAAACCAGATTCCGTAGCGGATCTACACCGTCCGCTGACGATGGTTGAAAGATGATTCTCAGCCTCATCTCACCCGCGCTTCTCACTTTCGATGAGTATTTCTCGATGGACGGAAACCACGGGAAAAAGGCGCACGAGAAGGCGCTCGCACAACTCCTGCAACAAACCACGATCCGGAGTGCGCGATAACGCTGTTGGGCGTAATGTGATACT
>NC_064878.1:11770000-11790000 GCF_943734665.1 Anopheles aquasalis | reverse complement strand
CAGAAGCAGCATCAACCGCCCCAAAAGACGTTGGCACGAGTGCTGGAGGCACAGGAAGGGCATTTCGGAATGGTTGCTGCTCCCTCCTTCGGTTCGTTCGTCCGTCTGTCCGTCCGTCCGTTTGTATTGCTTAATGGTCCGCGAAAAAAGGGGTGGAACCAATGGGAAATGATGGAGAGGAGCCGAGAGGAATGGGAACGAAATAAAGCGAAACATATGTTTTATCAACCCGCAAACCTTGCTCTCCTGACCTCGTGCGTCTACGTCTGCGACAGGTTAAAGGTAATGAGCGGTAAGAAATGGGCCATCACGGGTGTGTCGGTGTGAGTGTGTGGCATGCGATTCGTGGCCTCGCGGGCCTCAGGAACCCCGGGGACAAATGAAATGCTTCCAGCGCTAGAGCGCGTCCCCCTTGCTTCACGTTTGTTACGTTACAACGGAAGTCGGATGTCGATCGTTTGCAGCAATGCGGGCGCCGCTCGTGCTGCTCGTGGTCGTGAAAGATATGCTCTTCGCACGGCACGCATGGTTCACAAAAGGAGACGAGCGGTAGGGGAGGAGTCCAATGGAGGATTTCAATAATTTATGGTCAGCTTCAGCGCGAGCACAAGGTTGAGGTACGGTACGAATGGAGTGAAAATAAAATGGTCTTCGCCAGTACCAGGACACCAAGTGTGGAGAGAAAGAGAGAGAGAGAGAGAGAGAGAGAGAGAGAGAGAGAGAGAGAGAGAGAGAGAGCAGCTTGAAGAGCGTAAGGCGCCACCAGCAGTTACGATTGGATTGGATTGTTACGACGGAAGAAAGTGACATCAGCTTCAGTGTGCTACCGTCTCGCCCTCGATCGCTTATCGCCACTCATCAGCATCAGCATCAGTATTAGCTGATGGTTTTGAAGAGGCGAGGGGCACTCATAAGTGGCCCGTGTGACATGACTAATGCCGACCACCCTCCCCGAACATCGAGAAGCCACATTTATGCTAATTTCTTTGACGTTTGACGTGCCCGCCTTCGCAGCGGAAGAAACATTCATTTTTGTCGAGCGTTCCGACGGTCAACAACTTGTCAACAGAGGGGTAGAGGAGCACCAGTGGGAGGAAACCGTTTTTGGCTAATTGAATGTTTTCCACGAAAGATCTGCCAGCGCCAGCACGACCGCTCGCCGTCGTGTACCGTCGTGCCGCGTGCCCCAAAAACTTCGCGGTCCGTATTTTATTAGTATTTTTGTTCATCGATTTCGAGCGGCGGGGTGGCAAAAGTTTTCCTTTTTTGGGGGAGGGAAAATTATGAAAAAGTACACGAGATTGAGGCCAGACCACCACCAGGGACATGGTCATGGTTGCGAAAGTCATCGGCGAACTGCGATCGCCAGGCGGAGACATTAATTGGAAGAATGTTTTTGGCATCAGTGGGTGGGGGTGGGAGGCGCAGGAATTGCAGGGAGGTGGAGAGCGGAGGGGAATTTGTTTTCGCGTTTTTCCACGGTCTTTTCCACGCGAAAAGAAGTTCGAAGCGAACAAGTAACATCGGTTTTTCTTTTCTAAGTCGCTGGAAGCTCTTGAAGTCGCTTCGAAGAGAGAAACTTTCCGCTTCGCGCTAACGGTTGTAACGGACCGATCGGCGGCTTGATGTTTGGCTCCTGAGGTTTTATTTGCGCCTTTGTGAAAGATGCTGGGCATTTCTTGCTAGTCCGAATGCTCTCCAGTTCTCGTCGGATAGGAAAATGAGACTGGATTGCTGGCCTACGCAGACGTTTGTTGGACATTTCAACTTCATGCTTTTTGATGGAAATTTCGCAACAGCACGTCATTAGATGGTGGTGATGTGTGTAATGTTTTTGGCAGTGATTGGCATCGTACAATACAAGCGCTGCACGTCGCTTCAATTGGCCGGAGAATGTTTAAGTGGAGAAATGTTTAGCGTTATTGCAACGTGATCGTTCAACGTTGCTCATCACGTTCTTTCGTTCTTTTGACGCGTTTTAAAGCACTAAACTTCGGATTTCAGTTAGCTTTTGACAAAACACATCTCTTTTAAATAACTTAAATTCGAATTTCACATTAATAAACGGCTATAAAAAACTAATGTTTGATGCATTTGCATGTAATGTTAGGCATAATGGCAATGTTAGGCGTTAGGGGTAAAATATTAGTCGTTATTGTTGCTTTACTGCTGAAATATTTCTCTGTTATCAATAAAATCTCGAAAACTGAGGAATGCTGAGGACAGTAATAAAATCTGGAAAGATCAATTGAATCTTTCGCTTCATAAATTAGCTATAAAGGACAGAGCTCATGTAACACAGACTCAATATGAAATTTCCCTGCCATGTCTGCGTGCTAATAGCTGCCCCAAATGACACAACTCAGCAATACTCACGCGAAGTAAATGAAAAGCTCTTAGAGAACACAACCATTAGTACTCCGTTCCCTTGGGAGTGCCCCTCGGGGAGCCAAGGTATGCCAATAGGGAGGAACCCCTCCTCGGTTACAAAATCCATCATGGGGCCGATGTCGAATGGGAATCGCTCCATTGATAGAAAAAAAGAAAGCCGATCAAATGAAGAGCAAAAACTGAAAAAAAACAAAAAAACGCGTCCAATACCAAACGACAAGTCAGCCGGAGCCAATGGATAATAGTTCACGGAAGGTTTCGTGCCGCACGAGCCCTTGCCATCCTCATTCCCCTCATCTTCGCGATACGCACAGCCGCCAACGTCGACGGATATCGTCGTCGTCATGTAAATCGAAACCATTAGGTAGCGAGAGCGAGAGCGCACAGTCAGGGCGATCGACTGCAGTGCATTTGGTGTGCCCCATTAGGGAGCAATGACAACGACGTCAACGTTTTCATGTTGTGTTGTGCTCCACTCTGCAGCCCCCGTCCAGTGTTCCTCTTTTATCGCGCAGCGACCGTATTTTTTTCTCCTATCCAAATGTCGCTTTTATCCTCTCGAATCGATGCTCGCACGACATGGGGAATGACAGGAAATCATGTTCTTCGCTGGTGCTTCTGCTGATGCAGTAGTAGACTGAGCTTCATTCCTGTTATCTAACATATCGCTCGACGCAATCGTCGCCAGGACTTGGTGCCTTGGTGCCTTGGTGGTTTGTGTCTCCCCAAAGGACTTTACCACAGACAGAGACAAGCGGCCACGAGTCGCGTCGCCGCGTTGGTTGTATCGATCTCCGGGTCGCGGAACGACACCAGTGTGACAGTTCGTCCCATCGATTGGATTGGTGAACCGATTTGTTCTTCGCTTCCCACACCCGTTTTACCCATTCCGGGCGATTCTATCGCGTATCGCGCACACTTCCTTCTAATCTAGTCGTCCAATGGGGGAGTTGAGGGACCACCTTATGTGGATCCTGGTGTGTTGGTTGTCGGTTTGGTTTGCCGTGGTGTAAAAAGGGACTTCTAACCGCGGAGCTCGCATGTGATGATCCATTCGCAAGTTGATTCAGCGAGCGACGGCCATCGACAGCGACTACGACGCCCGTACAGTGTAGTATTTATTTGGTTCGTTAGCACCGAAAAAACCGCCAAGCACGTATCGCTGTGGTTTTGTTTTGTTAGGCCTAGAAGCCGCGAGGCGAGGCTTCTTTCTCTCCCAAGAGACTCACAATTCATCGATGGCAAAGGCTTTCCTCTGTGGTCTCGGTTAATACCTTGCAGCGTTTGTAGCTGTACTTGTGCAACAGACCGGACACTATCTCATTTAATCAACGGTTAACACCTGTTCCGACGCAGTGGCAAGGACTTGCCGGGTCACCTAGTAGAATCAATGGATTCATGAATGCTGATCCGGTAATGATCCGGGACTGCTGCTAGCATTTGTGCAAAGCCATTGATTTATGATTCTTCGTGGAAGCGGTTTTCTGTGCTTGAAAATCTGCAGTTGAATGATTTGTTAATTGTGCTTAAGATTATGTCTTCGGCAGTACGTAATCATTGCGACATGAAACTGGATTTCTTGGTTGTTATCATATGATGCCTTAGGAAAGCGTTCGAAACTCATGCCATGCTTAACGTTAGTATGCGCCACCAAATTGAATGCCAGGACTTGGATGAACGGTATCGATTCGCATTCAAAGAAAACTTCAAAACAAACCCCTCCTTGTACTTCAGGAATGCGATAAATATCTTTTGAGAGATGAAATGCTCTAGTGAATTGATCTATGCTTATACGGTGCAACTACAAACTAATAAGTAAAAGAAAGAAAAAACCAAAATGGTTTTTGTTTCTGTGTAGTAGCACAATCAATTTGCCATCAAGACCTCACCCTACCAGAATGATACTTTTTTGTGTCTGTTGAGGCAGAACGGTACTTCATCAATGTTAAGATAGAGCAAAAAACGATTCGAGTGATCCCATAAACGAAAAGAACATTATACTTGGAATATTCGCACAATTCAGTCACTAGTATCTTCTCCTACCACTGACGATACACTCATCAAACCCACTTATGCTAGCTCCGTTCGCCCAAGCCAAGCAACCTCTTCAAACGTTAATATCGAAAGGAGACCATACTTTGCCGAGGCACGAACTCAAATTTTAGAAAATGATTGCTTTCGGGACCACCCAACATCAGCAGCACCAAATTGCATGCCAAACACTTGCAACAGCAGCAGCAGCAGTGTTGGCTCGGATGCAAAAAACTACACTTTCCGTGGAAACTTCTCTTCCTCGCCGTCCTACTCCCTTCCAGTCTTTATTGTCTTTATTTTCCTCCGTCTATGCAAGTGTCTGGCATCGACGGTCAGACATTGGATGGCGGGAACCATCCATCCGCTGGTCCATCCATATCGCCCGGTTGGCTATCGTTCAAAATAATGAGACCCCGGGCCATGACTAGCTCCAAAAAACCACTCCCTGTGACCGCCGCTGCGCCGCTAGCATCGCAGCGAACGAATTTGCCAAATCTACCGGAAACGGTGGAGCGTCTCTCGTACTTCGGTTCACGCCATCGCTAGACCAGACTACTGGCTGAAGAGTAGTGTGCCGGCCCTGGGGGTGGTGGTGGTAAAGGGAAGCATAATATGAATTTTAATATCTTAACTCACGGGGCACCTCAAGACATAGCACAGGCACAGGCACAGACACCACCACCATCACGGTTCTCTAGACAGGAATCTTAAGTCAGGAAGACCGCGTGAGACGCTGTCCTTGGGGGTTGCAGAGGAAAGGAACGGTTTCTTCTGGTTCGAGTGGTCTAGTGGCCGGTCGAGAGCAGGAGCCGGGGCCATAAGCACGTACCGGAGAAAGTTTCATTTCTTTTTAAAATAAATAGTTCGTTCGCCACGGCACGACGGTGTCCACTGCCGATGACGGTGGTCCTGTTGGTCCTGTAGTTTCGATCAGATCGGAGCGGGAGCGAGAGAAGCAGGCAGGCAGCAGAGCTGGAAGCAAGGTCTGGAAAGTGGAATATAATAAAAATATTTTATTCATGGGACAAGCAGTGAGAATATACATTATGTCTGCTTCGTACATCCGCGACATCCAGCCCGCCGTCACCCGGCGACCCCGGGACGGGAGCCCCAACGTCCGTCCGAGAAAAAGTTGTTCCAGAGGTCCTCCCCAGCCTGCTGCTAGTGGAGCGGAATGGAATGGTTCGGTGAAATTACCGATGCCGAAAAAACGGAAACTACTTTTCTACTTTCGAACGCATGATGATGGCCACACTGGCGGCAACGTGGCAACGACTAGTAGCTTTCGAGGTGGTTCCGGGCGAGCGACTAGCAGACCAGCTGACCGTGGACAAATTTTCGAACGTCTTTTACCGGAAGGAAGTTATTCTTCGCCGAAGCAGCAGGGAGTCCCTGGTCCAATGGCATGGCCACGCATGGAACTGGAGCAGAAGCTTCTACGGTTCTTCTACAGTTCCACCAGTCTACGTCCCGTCTGCTCGTCTCGGCAACTTTTGACCAGCGACGACGAGCAAGACAAATTAAATCGTCATCATTAGCACAACTGTGGCACCTGGTTTTGTGGCACCACTTCCAGGTCGTTCCAGGACGATGATGTTCTCGTCTGACTTCAGTGCAATGGCTAGTAGGAACTTTACCAGAAGTTGCGAGAACAAGTGCTCGCAGAACGCATTTCTAGTGAGCGTCAAAACGAAGGTGAAGCCGATTAGATTCCATTTTTCCTCCACTTTTCAGTCCTTGACACATCAGTGAACGGTCTTCCAGCAATCCCTTTGAGTAGGGGCGTCTTATGGTCTTTATTGCCATTTTAGTACACGTTTAGTACACCGCTCAATACTTTACGCCGGTGCGCCACGGTGTGTATCGGCCACTGACAAAGGGTACCGATTGCGTTGCGGTAATAAGGTTCAATTACGTCGCTCTTCGCATCCTCACCGTAGGGGGGAGGGGGGGGGGAGCACCTCGGGGGGAGGGAAGTCTTGGCGCAATTGGCAACTTTGTCGATCGTCGACAGCCTTTCAACAGGAAGTGGCGTAAATTGAGCCTCCTGTGGAGTGGTGCTTGGCAGCGAGGGAAGTTAAATCACTTGAACCACACAACCTCCCCCCTCCCCTCCCATCCATCCGTCCGCCCTCGTATCAACTGCTTCCGGTGTGTTTGAGTGTCGAAACTTCGCTTCTTCCCCCTTTGGCCGGAGGGCAGAAAAGCGAAGAGCGAAGAGATACCGCGCCAAGTGGCAGTGGCCTTTGGTTTGGGAGTATCGCGCGGTTAATGGAGGGGGAAGTAGATTGCTGTTCGAGTGTTTCGGGCCAAAGGGGAGGGGGAGGTAGAAGGAGAAGGATCCATCACAAGGCCTAGAAAATCGAACGAACGCGTAGATAGGGCGTGAGTGTCAGTAAGGGACGAGCAGCAGCAGCAGCAGCAGCAGTTAAGTCAAGGAAAACCTCACCATTAAACACGTTGATGCCTCAACTGTTGGGCGTTGGTATCGACGGTAAACCTACATTTTGGGAGGAAAAACCCACACACACTGCGTGCCGCCTTAAGTTCTGGCAATCCATCTCTTTTGGGTGAAGTGCGATTGGCGAATGGAGCGGGACCGTGAAAGCCCAGATAAGCTGGCATGCACACATGAGAGCGATATCCATCCGCCAGTGTCACAACGGAGCGCCTAGTGTGTTGCGCGGACGTGGGCTGTAGCTAAATATCTTATTCATCAAAATGTTGACACATTTTTGATAGCCCAACACTGCGCCATCCCTCATTCACGCCCTCCCTTCTGCCGTGTCACTCACACCAGGCAAGGAACGCAGTGTGGCCAAGGGTTGCGATCCCGTGAAGGATTAGACGCAGTCATCCATTTAGCGAGTGAGACATGACGCTTGAAGGAGTTGAATTTAGTTGAAGGAAAGAGGAGAATTTAAAGAACTTATGAAGATCTGAATGTCGCTGAAGTTCTGTCAAACGGATACTCGCAACAACAATGCACTTTGCGCTTTCTCGAGAACGGTGGTTGGAGATGCAAACGCCATAATAATACCAGTGTGAGAGAGGAAGAGAGCACTTCAGACGCGGGTTCTGAGTAGGCACCAGGCGATGATGGATGCGCACCACGACCTCACTTCAGCTCGACCTCCAGTTCTCGATGCTCTGTCGTCACCCATTCGTCACCGAGGCGTAAATCCTCAGCGCCATTGTTCAACATCACCTCAAGACAAAGAGAGAGATAGAGAGAGAGAGACGAAGAGAAGGAAAGAGAAACAGAGACAGAGAGCGAGTGGAGTTCACCGCACGGTTTGCCAATTGACACGCAACGTGCAATGCCGGTGGAGGGCGACGGGGAGGTAAAGAAAAATGACGTAAAACTTGGTCGCAACCCGGGTACGGCGGGGGGTAGTAGGCATCAGAAGAAACACGGCGGGGTTCAGAGGGAGCCATGGAATGCGTGATGCGCCCCTCGAGGGGAATTCTCTCGGTGTGGCTCGGTTTTTCACACATTCGCTTCCTGGTTCTGGGACGACCACCAGGGCCAGGGCTGCTTCATCAGCCGTCGTCGTCCTTGTCGTCGTCGTCGTCGTCGTCTTGGTGAAGGGCCACTTGGCACTCCAGGGGTAGAAGACGCTATTTACAGTTTTACTGGTGCTGGCATCATTTTATAATACGAACATTAAACTTGAGATGCGCTCGCTCGTTCGCTAGCGTCAAGAGGGGTCTCGGTCCGGGTGTCAAGTGGCGGTGGAGAAGTCAAGCTGTCCGCTAAGAAGAGTCGTGCGCCGGTGCGGTATGCCAGTGCGGTGGGCATAAACAGTGCCGCCCGTTCTGCGCCGTTATAGTTGCGAAGGGATCGTGCTTGGTACTCGGGTGAGACTGACGTTGTTTTTCTTGCTTAAGCATCTTTCGAGTAATGAAAAACACAAATAGTGGGTCCCCTTTTCTCGGAAGCCGCCCGAGAGGAGAAGAAAAATTGGCCAATGGCCGACCCGCTGTTGGTTTGCTGCTGTTGCCCCGAGTCTCGTTGGCTTATGGCTTACGGCTTATTGCTTGCGTTCATTCCGGGCTTCCGGTGCATCTTCTCATCAGAACGCTGGAGGAACCATTTTGCAACTGGTATTTGCATGGTATTAGGTGGCTTTTTCTCGGTTCTACTTATATTCTTGTTGTGCTTTGAATAGAAACAATATACGGGACCATAGAGAGTTACATTAGGTTCATAAGATGTAGGTCATGTTTTAAACGAAACGATCTCCTACGCCTGGTACTTAAGAGTTCAGTGACTAAAAATGTGAAGCCAATTTTTTGCTGTAAAAAACCTTTCTCGAAAACATTGTTTGGTAAGAAGGATCGTTGTTTTCTAAATATTATGTTAAAAACATTGCAACAATCAAAACAAAACTGATAAATAAATACAGCTATTTTCGAGCCAAGCTGCTAGGTTATGCTGTACATCTGGTGACCCCGGAATGAATTTGTCCACCTTGTACGAGTTACTACAAAACGCTTTTAAATGAGCAGTACTGATTAAAGCTAGTGAGCTGTACATTCAAAGAGAGAACATGCAAACGAACAAGAGATTGCCATTTTCTCCAGGAGAGAGAGCAAAAACTTGACATGCTCCTGGTCTCACTGGCCATACAGTCCCGACATTGTTTCTACTTTGTACTATCTCGTCCGATCGATGAGAACAAGGTGTAGCGTTCTCTTCATGGAGGAGGCAGTCGAGGTTCTGGCATCCTCTTTGAATGATGCTAGAAGACCATTGCTTCCATTAGCACAACACGTTCCACGAGCTGTGGTCAGCCATTTCCTTCTGAAAAGGGTTCTGAATATGTATCTGCTGCAATTGCATAAATTCCTCTCCACCGTGCAGCTAGTTTGACTCGTGGATGCTATTCCACGAATTGGATCATGGATTGTGTTTTCAAAACCTCCCGAATTCGAATGAATAACAATGAAACAGCACAACCAGTACCCCTTTTCCACCACAGAAAGCGTTAATCCTATTTCGCCCAACCAAAACATGGCGCGACGAGGCGAACAAAACGGGGCGTTTACTTTTGTAACACACTTCGGTTGTTTACCGTACTGTTGTAACAAACCAAACACCGGCGAGTTTTCACCGAAAGTGCAACGCAATGTTTCCCTTCATTAGCACCCGGCCCGGTGGCGCAACGCAAATAACCCTTCAATTATCCCGCAAAAGTGCACAACGCAATTATTGCGCTCGGTAAACAGCTTCATCATCAAGAGTGTGCGGAGATCGTTTCCGTTTCGCGTTCGTTTCTCGGCTCCCTTCTTTTTTTCTTTTTTGGGCCATTCCGTTGGCGCCTGGAATCTGCCCGAAAAACCCCAAACACCAAACCCCGCCGTGTATGCTCCCGTGCTGCACTGCACGTTTCCGTCCCAATTACGGCGACTTGGCATTTGGCTGTCCTCACAGGGGAAGCGTTCTTCTCGACGACGGCTCACGGTTGCTTGAAAAGGACCTTTTCCCACATTAAGCCACTGCCGGGTACGCCCTTTCCGTCCGATCAGCCGTTCTACTTGGGCTTTGGTGGCATTTTGGGATCGTTGCTCGAGCAGCACACAGCGGATACACCAAATTTGCCGAGAACGAGCTGCCCGGAAAGAACGGGAACGAAAACGAAACGAAATGCCCCAAATTTGCACATTTCACCGTGGCCAACGAATGGGAGAGAGAGAGAGCGTGCGCCCATGGTGACATCGTCGTCGTCGTCGAAAGGAAAATAATCGGTCGGAGACACATGCAATCCGGGTGCGAGAGGTTATCGGTAGACTCATAAATCTCACCATTACTACCCTCACCCTCGCCCGGGGGGGGGGGGGGGGATGAACCACCGGGAACCCGGCCATTGATGCTTCGCTGACCACGGCGAAGGTTTGCCGGTGGTGAATGGGAACGGGAATGTGCCGACAGACCGAGTGAGCATGACGCCTTGCTGGCCACTACGATCAGCCGACGTTAGCGTTCTCGTTGGGCTGACTCCGCGCAAGCAAGCAAGCAAGCAAACAATCCGGATACTGCAGCACACCAGAAGGAGCATTATCGTCTTATGTGTTCACCGTGGCACAAAACATTTGAATATAAATATCCGGTTGCTGCTCGGTATGGGCTGGAAAGTGAAAGATAAAGATTGGAATCCCACCACCATCCTCCTAGTTCCTCCTGAAATCACGTACCAAAAAAGGCACTTGAAGCGTCGAGCTTTTCCCAGCCCACTCGCAAAGAAGGATTATGATGATTAACCGAAGAACCGGGAGCTCCTAGCTGAATCTGACTTTTGCTCAGATTCTGCCCGGTTTTTTTTCCTCCCGCGAACGATTTTCCCAGCCACAAATGGGAAACAACAACAACAGCAGCAACAGCAGCACTCGCGCTAGCAAATAAATGACGTTCCAAAACTGGGAGGGAGTGGGAGAGGGGTGCGCTACGATATGAGTGCCATTTTGGAATTTTTATTCACCCAATCCCAAGCCCATCATCCCTTACCATCCCAATGTTGAATGTTTTGATAAGTCGGTGAGATTAACCCCCCCCCCCCACCCCCTCCCGGACCGGCACCGAGGTAGAGGTGGCCTTCATATGATATCTTCTCATCCCACCCCCCTCCCCCCTCGTGCCACCACCCCGTGATGCGAATGGTTTTTGGTGGAGGGGTAGGGGGTGCGTTTGGCATGATTATCATTTTAATCAACGACCGACGACGATGATGACGATTTTGGGCACCGAAAATTGAGAATCTGCCGCTACCGCTAATGCGGCGTCACCGGGCGGCGTCGCGTTTTCAGATCAAATTATGTTGAGCTCTCCAGGTCCTCCAGGGCCCGCCGCGACCACCCTCTCTGCCCACCCCACCCACATGATCATTATTAAAAATGGAGGTGCCTGGGAGGTGCCTGGCGGGTGCCGGCAAGCGTGGCGAGCGAGGTGAAAATTTCATTACTGGCGCAGGCATCGCCATTGTTGAGGTTATGAGGAGGTTATCTGTTTTCATCTCTTGGAGTAGCAGCAGCAGCAGCAGCGAAACCGGCGTGCTGTAGGTGCGTTGAAGATGTTGTTGAAGGGCAACGTTAACGGGCACGACACGATGACATACGGTTCTCATCGGTGGTGGTGGGTGGTGGGTGGTTGGGGAGCAGCTTAAAATAAGCGTCGCATAAAATGGTGACGGCAAGTGGCATCAGGACGAAATGAAGAAAAGCCTTCGCTGAAGGAGGAGATGGAGAAGCCGAAGAGAAAAAAAAAACCGTCGAAAAACATAAGATCGTGACACACCAAACAGCTGGTCGGTGGTGGTGGTGGTGTTCTGGGGGATGCAGGGTGTGAATACCACCCTGGCGAGGTGAGGCACCGCAACCATCATCATGGTGGCAATATAACTGCTATTATTATTTATATTATACAGCGAACACCATCAACAACGCGCCGCATAAAGGGGCCTCTACCTAACAATGGCCTCCGCCTCGCACGGCACCTCGTGTGCACCACCCTCTTGCCACCCCACAAAAACCCTGTCCAAAAACCAGGTCGCTCCATCGTTGTCCACGTGATAGTGGGTCCACGGTCGTGGCGGTCGGGAGTGAACGAAGGAAACGCCACGACGCAAATAAGAATAAAAATGAAACGCCTTCCATCACACACAAACACACGTGCTCGTGCACACATACAAAGGAGTATGGTGTCTAGTGGTGTCACAATGAGAGAGAGAGAGAGAGAGGAAAGATGGTAGGAGAGCGTGCAGTGTGCATAATATTATGAAAATTTATGCTACAATAAATGTGGGCCCCAAAACAGGAGGATGGCCTCGTGCGCCTCGTGAAACCTCATTCTCGCGCTCGACCGTTCTCGGCCTAGAACGCGCTCGTTGTCGTTGAGGCGCCCGGTGGCCGAGGCCACAACACACGCTCTTATCAGTGCCACGGTGCCGGTTCCAGTCTTTGTGCCTGCGTCTTGTGGTTGTGGCGATTTTCCTGTGGTAAAAGTGTCGAGTGTCACCTTTGGTCGCTTGTTTTGTGACGTTTTCTTTCACTTTCTCTCTCATTTGGTTGCCCGTAGCGTGTATGTGTTTATGATGACGGTAGCAGGGTGAGCAGGTGGCCAAAAACTGAGGACCTGGCTGGAAGGGGCGTAAAGAAATCTGCGGGCTGCCGCTGTTATCAGCAGAAGCAGGATGGCTATCGGTGTGGCGATGAATTGATGTGTGCTGCTTTCGTGGAATGAAAACTAAATTTTGAAACCATTTCGATGTGACAGGAAGGGAGCGATGCTAACGAAATTTATGCTAGCTCGTATGTAACCGAGTTCCTAATGCACAAAATAGGGCACAGGTAATGTATTGTCAACAAAACCACAGGAAGAGGACATTTCGGTGAGGGATTGATAAACATGCACTGTTTCAGCAGCAAGCAGTGTAGAAATGAGTGTCAATGAGGTAAACGTTGACAACACAGATGTAGAAAGTCAAATTTCAACAACAAATCGATGTACCAGATAGTAAGAAAGAGAGAGCAAGAAAGATACACAAGGAGAAAGAGGCTAGAAAGTAAACAGAGAGATGAACACCCATTTTGACCTCAAAAGTGGCCACGTTCCTTCCAGTGGGGCTACTTTTCCGTCCAAACAGCCGACTCATTGTCCTAATGGCGTAATTAAAGTACAGCACGACACCTTAACAGGCTACCAGGATCCCTTATTTTGTCCTATCGTCATAACCCAGAGAGCACCAGAAGACGCAGTAGCTACGAACCACCGCCCCTGGAACTAAGACCCTGGTTCCGGTCTATCGATAGACCTTACCCTCGGTCCCGCTCGGCATATTGAGCGGCCACGTGAACAACCTGGCTTCCTTTCACTCCCAAACCACCCCCAAAGTAATGGCGCACGTGAATGTCGTTAATTTATTTGATTTATGGCATTCAGCACGACGTTCAGGTCGCCATCGATGGAGTTGAGGCGCTGGCCAACGGTGGACAGTAGCGAACGAAGAGCTTCGCGCATCCTAGACGGTAACCACACGGTTACGTTGCTGTTGCTTCGACAGTACCAGTACAGTACAGACAGTGACTGGCTGCCAGGCTGCTGGCATCGTTTCACGTTCTCTCCATAAACGAGATCATTATGCAAAAATGGGCACCAGCATCATTCGCCGCAGTTCGCACGTTGTCAGACCGTCAGGTCGTGTTGTTCGACATTTTTTCGCGTTTCTTGCACTCGTCGCTTCATTTGTGGCTCACGATAGCGACATCGCCGGGCCCCGTAGACTCAACCCCATCTGCTTCTTCCTCGAAGCGGTGAAAGCAACGACTGCTATGGAAGAGAGCAAGGGCGCCCGTTAAGATTTACTGTCGCCGATAAAGAAATTAAAAGACCGAGGCAAGAGCAAACCCCTTTCGGAGATGGAACGGACGGTGGCTGTGGTTGTGGACCCCCAAAAAACCACCGTCACTTCATTACCGGCAATGTGGCAATCCGTTTTGCTGGGAGACAGAAAGAGAGAGAGAGAGATGCGCAAAAAATGGAAATGGAAACGACAAACGAAGGAAGGAAGGAAAGGACCAGGTCTAGTAGTTCCCGGGGCATCCCTTGGCACCTTGGCTTGAACTTCAATTTAATGATCATCTGGTCTGGGGGCCCTTTTTTCTGGTGCCCTTCTGTACGTCCGCAGCTGCTACTCGCTCGCTGCAGTTAATACAAAATGGGACTTAAACATTTGGTGATGAATGGGGCTGGGGAGTGGGCTTCCTTTTTTTCCCGTGGTCTCTTCTCTTATTTCATCGTATTCTTTTTTTATGACACAACCACTCCGGGCTGGGTACTAGAGCCAAGTGTCAACCATTTACCAATGGTGAGGTGCGCCCAGAGGCAAGGTAGATAAAATCGGGCATTAAGCAGAAGGAAGCACATTAAGAGGCCAGGGTCGGATGGGATGCAGATTGTTTCCTCTTTAGTTAATGGCCATGGCCACGCTATCGGCACCGGGATGAACGTGTGGTCGATGGAATCGACGATATGGAGGAAGGGGACATTGTTTTCGCAAGGAGAGCCAGCTTTGCCAATTTCGGGACGCCATGAGCGGCATGTGTGTCAACATTTATGAGTCACTGGTGGCTTATCACACGCGTGAGCGAGGATGATTTGCATTCAACGGTGGTGGGAGTTTAATTTGGAGCTGAGCTTTTGGAGCGCCTCGTGTTGGATCCAATCTGTGCGCATTATCTGTTTTACCGCCGTGCTTCATTTTCGTGACGTTACCACACTCCATGTCTTCTATCATGTAGGCTATCAAACGAAGTGGTGGTCTACGGCGAGAAGATTCTTTTTCTTTATCCGTGAATCTCCGAATTTCGATTATCGCGGAACGAAAAACTTGACTTTGCACAGAAATTCTGTCATCGGTTATCGGTGAGCAATCGATTGTGGACAGTATGTGTGGTGGGCAATTTGAGTGTGAAGTAAATTGTTCAACTGAATATTGGGTAAATTATTTTAAGGAGTGTCTGCATTAATGCAAGCAAAACTCTTGTCTCTGAAAGAGAGCATTTTAGAGGAATATAATAAAAGATAACGAGGTGCAAGTTTCTTGGCATGTTTATTTTATAAGATAAGACAATTATCGAACATCTAATCTTCATTTAGAGAACGCAGTCTAGCTAAACAAATGTGCTGCAATCAAGCGTTCTACCAATCATAATTTGTTTAGTCTCTAAAGTTGCTTCTTCATTCATGTTAGCTACTGCATGAAACTACTAAAAGCATTCCTAAAATTAGATTTAGATAAAGTGAATGTGTCTTGCATTGCTCAACAACAACATCAAGTTGAACATTCACAAAACCTCAACATGAAATTATGATATGATATACCTTATGATATACATATAAAATATGCCTTTCATAATTGATGCGGTTGGCTTCTGTTCCAATTAAAATATGTATTATTTACTACCAAGAATTAAGATAAATGTTTAATTACAATTCTTATCAATGATTAATCTTCCAATGCTTCAATTTCATGCAAAATTCTACGGATAGCTGTTCTGGATCTGGTACAGTGTATGCGCCTAGTGCACACCTAACTATCGATCAGCAAACTCATCAGGTCGAAAAGGCCCATCCGTCCTGCGAGTCACACAAGCAGCTGCTGCTGTTGGCCCACCGGAGTTGACTCTCACGCCGAAGCCAATTGGCACGTAATTGATGCTGATTTCTATAGCGCGCTTCGCAAATGGCCGCCCTCTGCTGCTCGTACCACGCCACGAGCTTTGTTGACGATTGTACGGGAGTTATTAGCATGCATTAGTGGGCTTTGGCTTCGACAACCGACGTACGACCACGACGCGGATGGTCATGTCACCGCGTTTGCCGCAACCGAGGAACGAGCGAGCGAGCGAGTAAGTGAGCGAGCGTACGGCTTCCAGCAGCAGTCCTATTTGTCAACGTGTGACCATGATTAGTGGTCGCAGTGTCCTGTGCTCGCAACCGTTTGGTGTTCGTGCGATGCGTGCACCAGCCACCAGCCACCAGCCGAGTGAGTGATTGGCGAGATGGTTTCTTCGAAGATTTGAAAGCCGGAACGGATTGAACCAATCCACCGGCCCTACAAAACCACTCAATCACGCGACGCGAGATGAACCTGATGAATTCGTCGGCGAAAAGCTCACGGGCACGCTCTGGCGTCCTCGTTTGTGACTCGCATGATGATGACGATTTTCATAATCGCGCCGCGGGTTTTATGGCTGCACCAGTCACACGGCCGGCGGTATGACCTACTGACAAGGACCTCTTCCACCTCCTCATTCTACCACACTTCGTGACGACATCAAATTATGCCGTCGAGTTGGTTTTAATATGAGATTATAATTATTTAGCTTGAACCAACGAACGAACGAACGAACGTTCGTCGTCGTCGCTGTCGAGGTTCATACAGAAGAGGAACCAGAAGCCCACAAAACCCGTGCACAAACACAGCCACAAACCCATTTCGTACAGTGAAATGTGGGGGGTGGATTGCAGTAATTCTAATTAAATAATTAGACTCCTGCGGCGGTGGTGCTTCGGTGCTGGTTGAGCTGGAAAACGATTCCACCAACGCTGGGGCGTGCGCCAACGTCAAGATTCATGGCCAGGGACGGGTTGGCACACTTTTACTCTCGTACTCCATCTGCAATGGTGTACGGCGCCTGATCACGTTATTTCCAAATAAATTGAAGCGCCCAGGGCCACCATGGCCATCGCATACGGGCACCATGTTCGCCATTTTTGTGCCAAGTGCTATAAATAGGGCCGCAAGATAAGTGATTGCGGGTTGCGGCCCAGTTAAATGATTCCTACAGCGCCACGTACAATGCCTACGTTCGCCGTTGGAGTGCACTCCAGCCGTCGGTCGGTTGCGCGCTCCGAGATGGATGGACGAGAGTGCGCGCTTATGAATGCGGCAGTGCGTTGTAATGATCTGGAAATGGAATCGCATTAACAAACACCCATACTCACGCATACGCTGTCGCTCTTTCCCAGTCAACTGGACAACACTTCATTAGGTTGAATAATTGACTTTCGCAGTAAATTGCGCTCATTGCCTATTTATGCGCGCGAGAACGATGTGGCGTCGTCCTCGTGGTGTCAGTCGCTTTCTGCTGGCTGATGATGACTGCATTAATCATTAGTCCGGTTGGTGGTGAGGGAGGTTTCTGTTTTTTTTTTCACGGTTGAAAAGTGATGATGAAACCACACCAGGGTGGCAATGGAGTGCCGAGAACGCACCTTTATGCTTTGTATGCACAGTAACAGGCATTTAAGGGAGTGTTGGTTCGTTAGTTTTCCAGTGTTGACTTGCCTTTGATTGTATGTTCCACTAAGGCAGGGACAACGTCAGTAGTGTTCGAAAAATTGAATGAAAAAACATTTCCGTGAGTGATTTAACGATATTATTTCTATTAAAATCCTTGGAAGTATGCATTTTTACCGGCTACCTGGCGCCTCCATCATCGGGTTTATGGCAACGGAGCTTCATCATGCTGTTTTCCCGGCACGGCGACCAGTTTTGGAATTGCCTCTCTGGCTACATTTAATAAAGCCTAGGCCAGGGACGCCATACACCTCAAAACTATGTAGTGAAATGGCCCGCGGACTGGTTGATACTTTCTTCTGCGGCCCGCATGCTAATATGAGTTTGAGACCTCTGCAGCAGCATTTACGGCAATAAGGAATGTGATTCGTTTCTTTAAACGTTTGTTTGAATTGAATTATTGATAATTTGTTTAAAAAAATACAAATCTAACAGATTACCCGGTAAGTTACATCTGACTTTCATGTAGCTCGCTTCGAAAACCCTAACAAAGTCAATCCATAACTCGCACAGCTCAACATTCTGCTGGGTATAACTCTTGTTCTAGAGAACGGCCGATATGTGTTCCCAAGGCAAACAAGTCCATCACCCGTCCGTCCCTTGCACGTGTGTTCATATTTTTCATCTGCAATTCGTGCCCAGCTCGTGCTTTGCTACTCGTTCTCGTCTCTTGGAACGGGAGGGCGCCAGCTCGAGCAATAAAACTTGCTTCATGCCCCACCGCTGAGACTAGGCGCTGAGCGCTGTTTGTTTTTCTTTTTCGGCAAAGTAAATTAGCATCTCTCGCAGCTCCCGTCCAGAACCGAGAACCGAGAGCCTGCCAGCTTCCGGCGGACGATATTATTTTATCATTTATGTATAAACACTCGTGCCACGGTGGTCGATGGTTTGATTGCAATTTCTGCTAACCTTCACCCAATGTGCCAGCACGTGCAACGGCCATAGTCCCCGGGTTTCGGGCGGTCTGCTCAAACAACAGAGGTGTGGCTCATGTAAGCACTCGCTACAAGGCATGTTCGGGCTAGTGGTGGTGTTGCTGCTGCTTCTGCTGCGTTGGTCAATCCAGGGAGTTTATCCGATATCGAGTTTTATTACACACCACGGCACCACGGCACTAGGGGATTTGTTCGTATTGGTGCAGCTCTAGAGGATGCTTCTGTTCGCATTAAAGACGAGCTGCGTGATAATGAAATAAAGAATTTATTTTTTCATTTACCACCAACATCGAGGCACCGTGTGATTGTTAGTAGGGAAGTGCCGGTGAAGCCTTCGAGGTTGTTATGTTCGCGCTTCTCGAGATTTCGGAGCAATCACCACCATAAGGGTGTTGTATGAAAATTTCATATCGCAACGAATTGTCCATGCAATAAAAAAATACTGTGTATAGAGACACTACGATCTGCGAAACGAAAATCGCTCAATTTAGCTCAATTTTCTGCAGAGAATCAAACAAAACATAACTTTAATGACACGATAAATAAATTAATCTCTTTGGCGTTCATCTGCCAAAATGTTCTTTGCGTTTATCTGATAAAATTTTTTGTTCGTTATTATTACGAAAATATTCTGTGAGTAAAAAGACGGTGTAAGGTCTTCCTTAATGCTGCCAACTTTTCCGACCAGTTGTTTAGAACGACTGGAGCTTAGGGCTTAATCACACGACGAATGTCTTGGTCAGGATATGCGTGAAGATGGTTCTGGTTGGATGTAAAACTCACGCAATCGTCCTTGAATAAATCAAAACCCAAACATCCTTTGTTTGTGTGGGATTTTTTTTCAAAAAATACTCATGATTTTTTCTTTCCATCCTTTTTGTTATCGTTCACAGATTGTCACTCTACTGACTGGACTGACTGGACATCAAGCAACGCGACCAACAACGTCTGGCGATGGAACCAATTCGTGGTCCGTATCCCTTGGGACACTTCGGCTCCGGAATGGGATAGGACAGGCGCACGGCTGTGAACTAGGAGCATCTATCTTTCTCTGATTGTTGCCGCTTCCTGCGCCCTTCCACCCCTCACTGGCTGTTCGTGCTCTTGACAAAGGACACCGCAAAGGACTCCAATCGCCTGTGCCTCAAAAGTGCGAATGTGTATGGCCAGCCAAGCAATCGAACTCCCCGGAAGAGGTCCCAAAGGACTTCCGGAAAACGAAGAATGCGAAGCGAGTGGTGGTGGTGGTGGTGGTGCTGCTGCTGGTGCCCTAGTGACCACAATCTTCTATCTCCCTAGTATGGGATACGCCCCGAACCATTAATGATGAATGGGATTTCCGTTTCGTGGGACATGTGTGCTGGTGGTTGGTTTTTGGGGTCGATGGAGAAAATTGGTCAAAGGCCATCCTGCTGGTATCCTGCCTAGCGTCGCTCTTGTGATTTCCGAGCCGAAACGGACACGAAAGCAATGGTAGCAAACATCACAAGATGGCGATGTGTGCATGTGTGTATGCAGTAGTAGTAGTAGTAGTAGGTGTGCCAGCGTCGGCAGCCAGGAAATGAACGGGAAACAGAAATCGGAAGCCAGCACTTTTTGGGATAAGAATAGTAAAGGACCGGAATGGTTCTCCGCGTTGGTCAACCAGGACCGGGAGTACCGATACGGGTGTGAAGGTGTTTTCTTCCGAGAGCTTCTGCAATCCGCCACCCGTTCCGGTCCCTTTGGAGGATAACCGAATCTTATGCTTCTCGCTGCAATCTCTGCCTGGCAATCTTGG
>NC_064878.1:11720000-11767500 GCF_943734665.1 Anopheles aquasalis | reverse complement strand
TCAAAAAAGAAGGTGCTATGAGAATTAATTGGAACTTCTCTAAGTAGGAATACACGAAGCGTAAACTCTCGTATAAACTCAGAGTGTAATGCCAAAAAGATTATACTTATGTCAAAAAGATTATAGGCCCGCGGAGCGTAAATCCGAGTGTAAAAGCAAGCGTAAACAAAGCACCAACATGAAGCGTAGCGTTATGAAGAATTGAATGTTCTACAATCGCTAATATACAGTAAAAACATCTTAAAATATATAAAAAGATGTTCAGAAATCAACTTATCTCGTCGATTTATATTTTTTGTGGCCAGAAACACATGTAATTGATGTAATAGCATGGTGTAATTGCAGGTGCCCGAATGTAATTGCAGTTGACGTTTCGGTATAAACTTTTATGCGATTATGCCTGCCACACGAAGCGTAAACTTTTTGGCATTACACTCTGAGTTTATACGAGAGTTTACGCTTCATGTATCGCCGGCTTCTTGATTTTAACAATGGTTTAATCACTACTTTTTCCATGAAATATTTCCGATAAGTTGATTACCCTACGTCAAATCCCTGAGTGCGACTTCATTCCCATTGCCAATACATGTGCTGGAAAGTAACAATATGTCTCAATTCAACCCATCATCACTCAACCATCGACCATCGATCAATCCGATTTGGAATCGTTTTTGCGTTTCCCGAGAATCCACTCGGTTTTCCCCGATCTGCTTCCCGGAACAACCAGGAACAACCAGGATTACGATGAATGCGACCGGTTCGATGCCTTCGCACAGTGATCACAAAATGATCCATAGCCCTTCGGTGTGCTGCCATCATTCTGGGAATTATGCGAGCTATTGAACGAGCACTTTTCCTTCGCAAACCATCATCCCCATGATCATCATCATCATCGTCACCGACACCATTGTTCTTCGTTAATCTCCAATTTTCGATTGCTAATGAATCCGAAAACCGACATGCAACCGACCGATGATGTTCCGGACAGGGGCAAAAACAACAACATTCCCAACATTGGGGCTGCAATCAGTCGTTCGTCATTTGAAAACAGCAGCACCTACAGCACTGTCCCAAGTGGTGTCGTAAAGGAAAACCATCGACTGTCCCTGTTGTCCCTGACTGCATGTCACCCTCGATGCCGCTCTGTGTCTCTTGATTGACGCAGGGGAGCAGCCATCATAAAGCAGGGCTCGTACTCGTGACAAATAAGTAAACATTTTTATGAGCCATTTGACCATTTGCGTTTGCATCGTCACAGTGCACACTCGTCGGTTGAGATGATGTGGGAGTACACATATGCTCTCCAAAGGGCCGAAGACCAGCAGGAAGAGAGAGAGAGAGAGAGAGAGTGGTGTTTGGAACGTGCCACACGTTATGCTTTTACTGCCCAGCCAGCCAGCCAGTCACCGTCGTCGTCGTTGTCGTTCATCGTGCCAAACGAAACACCAAGCGAACTCTGGTGCTGCTTCAATATACATGCACACATACCCACAAACCGGCGTACACACCTACGTGCACTTCTGCGAGACATCGATTTGATTTGATCTGATTGCAAAAAACCTGAGGTGCGTCTCTGGTCGCTCTCTCTCTCTCTGTGGTGTGTTGCTGTATGTGTGCTACCATTTTGCCTTCCTCTTTTCCTTCGATAAGCCAACGCTTTCTTTGGCTTTTCTTTTCTGCACTTCATCGATCGATCGTCCCTGGGACCAACTGGGACCGACCGAGCGATCGACCGACATATGCACTCACACTACCTCTCCTCGCCCTCCTCGCTCTCCTGTCGCTCCGGTGCTGTTTGTGTGCCATTCCGGTGATAATGCGGCACCACCGGGCATTGGTTCAAAAGGATAAGGGAACGTACGATGACGTGCCGGTGGGTGGAGGTGCGTTTGCCTTTTGGCTGGTGCATTGCTGGTGCCCCTGACTGCTCCGGTGGCCATGCTCCGGCCCTGCCTTTTCATGCTCGACGTGCTGCTAGTGCACGTCAGCACGCCGCACGCCGTCACGATTCGATACCGAAGTGTGTTTGTGTCTCTCTCCTGCTCTCTCTCTCTCTCTCTCTCTCTCTTGCTCTATAGTTGTGCATTGGCACCTCTCTATTGCGAGGAGGAGAAAGAAAATTGGAAAAAGTGAGAGCATAATATTTACCATAAATCCATCCCAGGCTCGCACGTCGAGAACGTCCACATCGAGGTGGAAGGCATTCGAGCCTGAAACAGCTTCTTCCGACCAAACGACCACGGCCACTGTTGGCGTTGAGCACGTAGAGAGAGAGAGAGAGAGAGAGAGCGAGCGAGGGAGAAAGCTGTGGCACACAACCTGATAGCCGTTAGCCAATGATAACGTCGTTACGTTCGTACGTACGAGCAGCATTAAGGGCTGCTTGTGGTGCTGCAAGGAAGGTCGTCGGTGGACAGGAAAAGAGGCATCATAGTTTATGTGTGGCTCCCTAACCTCACATCCCCATTTACTCACATAAATTTAATGTTGATGTATTTCAAAAGCAGCAGCACTGCGAGCGGCAGAAAGTGAAGAAGGCTTTTTACATTTTACAAGGATCAACAAAACGCCACAACTCCACAGCCAGCAGGGTTCCGGTCCGTTGTTCAATCACGTTTTACCGCCCCACTAATGGCTCAACAAGCCACCTTCCACCACCGCCTTTCATCTTTCACATTCATAAACCACCCCTGCCGCACCGTTGGCATTCACAAATGGAATCGAGCGTTGCGCACAAAGTTGCTTAATTAAAACATTCCACAAGCCTACAAAGATTCGTATGGTGTGCAGGTGTGTAAGTGGAGGGGGCGGGGGGGGGGGGGGATTGGGTTGTACTAATTGGATTATGAGTTTCGGCTCGGCGACGTCCTTCCGCCGGTTAATAAAAGAACTATTACTTTCATCAAATTGAAATTGAGGCACACACGCAACGATAACGGCAACATTTCCGTACCATATGCTAGTCCATTAAAACTATCTTCCGGAGAAAGGACAGGGAAAAGGGGCTGCTGGAGCTCAGGGCTTAAGGTGAGACACTCAAGGGCTCTAGGAGTCTAAGAAGGGCCCGATCCGGCCTCGAAGGAGCATTCGAAAGCCGAAAGCAACACATGTGCATATATAAATTCGTAGTCTTCGTGCTTCTTATTGAAGGATTAAAATGTTCAACCACCGGAACTCCTTGAGCGTTGTGTGCATAAGTGTGTGTCTCATTTAGCCACCTGAGCCCCTTTCTGTTCAGCTCGTTAGTAGAGCGTCTTTCGAACATCACGAGAGCGATAGAGACGATATGAAGACGCTTGGGTGACGATCACGGACCAGAAAGACCGTCACGCAGGGCAAAATGGTGGCGATACGTGAGCGACCGATGTCTGCTGCTGCTGCTGATGTGGTTTAATTACTGAAACAGTCCGCTTGAAACAACCCGTACCCACCCCCTTGGCTGATGGCCGTAGACCCTTTTCCGCCGAAACAAAACCATGAAAAGCCTACTCCGCCGCTCCACGCCGCTAACGCCGAGTGAACTACCGGAACCAACCCCTTTGGTTCCCCTTGTGACTGAAAAGGATAAGGTCCGGACGGACGGTTGTGGTGTCCATTTTGCGCCGACCAAACACATCACAACAAGGGTAGTGGTCGGGCGCGCGCGCGCGGATCCGCGTAGAGATGTCACATTCTCTTCCATTTCATTAAAACAAACAACGGCCACACGCCCCAGGATACCGCGAGGATCAACCCTTCTCGGGGAGTCACCCCCGGCGGACCACCGGCAGGCCCGTGTC
Organism: Anopheles aquasalis; assembly: GCF_943734665.1. NCBI lineage: Eukaryota > Metazoa > Arthropoda > Insecta > Diptera > Culicidae > Anopheles > Anopheles aquasalis. The sequence continues at coordinate 11,763,721 of NC_064878.1, read as the reverse complement.
GTGGCGTGCGTTTTTGCGATCATTTCTGTTCAGCTACCCCGGCAGAGCGAGCGAGCGAGCACTTCGTACAACAAAGGGAAGTGTGACAGACGGGGGGGGGGGGGGGGGGGGGGGGGTAGAACGGGGGAGGGGTGGCAAACGGAACATTTGCCTGTCGTTCGGGTGTTGAGGTTGGATTCTGAACCCCCAAGCCCATCCTCCACTCACCCACCGGGAAGTGGTCCTTCGCAAAGTGGTTTGTTTGGAATTTTCGCATAATTTATAAATATGCATGAAAAGCTTTCAGTGCCGGCGTCATTCAACCTCATTTGAATGCGACGACGATGGTGATGGTGGTGCTGGTGGTGGTGGTACAAGGTGAGCAGTGGCACCTTTGCAGGTCCTTTGCAGGATATGCGAACGCCCGGCGTACAGGTTAGACAGTGGACAGGGTACCACGCCACGGAGCCACGGATGTCACGGATTGGTTAAAGGGGTTTTTGTCGGCCTGCGGGATGTGCTGATGTGTGGTGGTGGCCTGGTGGGGAACCCGGGGGCTGGTAACCCGAGGAAAATTAATGCCATTTTCACGCACCGTCCACCACCCTGTCCACCACCCAATGACACCGTGTGGGCATCGCGCTCGCTGGTCAATTTGGTGCGTTTGGGACCACCTGCCCGGCTGGTGAACGAGGAAGGGGGAGGTTACCTTCCCACCGAGAGTGAGTGCAGCTGACTGGGAACATTTTTGGGGAACAACCAGGAAATTATACAAACGAATGAGTGGAAAATTTTACACATACACGCGCCCACTGACAGGGTGACGTGTTGGATGGGGAGAGGGGCGGTAAAATTATGCTCGATGCAAAGTAGTTTCTGATGTTGAAATGTGGGTTCGACCCGACTCGGTTCTCACAGCCCCTCGTATCATCCGATCCGAAGTAAAGCAAGTTGCGAATGGATTTGGTGTGAGAATAATTCGGCGAATCCTTTGCCATCCATGGATCACTTTGCGCCAGGACTGGCTGGCTGGCTGGCTGCCATTCATTGTTGTGAGTTGTGGAATTCATGGAAAGAACCCTAGCAAAAGGGACTTCACGGATCCCTTCCCTGTAGTGTTCGGTGTGTGCATTGCGCATCATTATGTACCATCATTATGGAGGTGCGGTATGTGATGACATTCCTACGGTGTTGTCGGGATCAAGATCTGTTATTGGGGCGCTACTGGCAAAGTGCGACAGTATGAGTGAGGTCCTCGGATCGCATGGGCACGCTACTCGCTTTGTGTAGTTTATTTTGCATCCCTTTTCCTGGTTGGATTAGGGGTGTTGACTTGTCAAGAGCATCCTAGCTTAGTATCTTGTACACTTTATAACTCACTCCAGCATTTTTTATAAATGAAAACGTTTTCTTCTAGTGTTTACAGTTTACTGACAATGCATATTTGTGCTCTCAATATTGTTTATTTTCCTTCTTCTGAATTACTTATGCTGATGAAGAAGTGATGATGAACAATAACGGAATGATTTCTACAGAATAAGCATGGAAGCCTTGTGTTGCTAGAAGAATGCGGTGCGCATTTAAGGTCATTGCGATGCTCATAAACCGATAGCATCATAAAGATCATAAGCAGGTTTTATCCCTCAAAACTGACTGACTAGTTACTAAAAGATGTGTTGATTTTATGTGCAGCAATTAATCTACATTTAAAAAGTATATCTAAAGTGTAGTAATCTGGAATTTTTATTCCATTGGATCACTTTGTTTACCCCTTTATAGTGTTTTGTTATTAAGTTATCAATTTACCTTAATACGTACCACGAATCATCAACGTCCATCATCGGATAATAGCAAAGTGAGGTAATTATTTAAGTACTTAAGAAGTGCAATTCATGAGAAGACTGCTTGAGCGATTTCTATCGAAAAGATACCACGCAGCTTGATCTCACTTTTACGCTCAATTGCAGAAGTGCTCTTCCACTTCATTCCTCCCTCTCACCATCTCTCTCTTTCTCTCTCCACCCCCCCCCCCCCCCCCAATGCTCAGTTGCTGGTGTTTGACCACTTAATTACCTTAATCAAAAGGCGCCGCTACCGAAATGTCAATAAAACCAACAACCGATTTCACCGCAACCCCCAAGGGGGTGGGGGGTGCCCGGGGCTGATGAAGGCGCTCGGTCGCTCGCTTTACTACCCGCCGAGACTACACCCTTTTTTACGCCCATTCCCTTGCCCATCAAGATGGCCACCATGGCAAAATGGGGTCTCGATTGTTGTTTTATGAACTCCACACAGCCACACCGCACTAAAATGCCATCCGATGGTGTTGGATGGCACTTGCCACCCCTCACGGGCAACCGAAAAGCCATCACGGCCAGACGGGGGAGAGGGTGTTGTCATGCTTTTAAGGGTGATGAGCGAAACGAATGAAAAAAAAGCGATACGCAACCAAAAGAAAGAAGAAACTGTAGCGAAGATGATGGCAACCCTTTTGGCTACCGATAGCACCACCCCCCAGGGGTGGAGTTCGTCCACCCAGCGCCCCCGGGGGGGCCTGGAAGGAGTTCCGGTGTTGCGTCCGGCCAGCAGCCAGGCAGGCAGGCAGGCAGCAGCAATGAAAGTGTCCATATTTATGTCAACGTTCTCTTATTGATGGCCTTATTTAAGTGGCCTGCCACAGATGATGCCGATCAGCTTCCCCCCCTCTCTCTCCCGAATCCCAAGAGGCCCTCGAGGTTGCAATTTCACTTTTAAGGATTGGCTCGACGACGACGACGACAACGACGACACCATCGGGTGCTGCCCGGAGCAGTATGTCCTGATGATCGATCGATGAAAACCGGCCTCTTCCTTCGTTCTCTCTTGCTCTCTCTCTCTCTCTCTCTACCTGACCTATCAACCCCCGGAACCGGTACCGGACCGATTGCATCCCGGAAATGGGGTTTTCTCGAGCGCTCGGTCTCGGGCGCTCTCCGTTAGCTAGCTTTTCGGGACATCCGGACCACCGGAACGGTTGATGTATCGGTTTGTTAGATCGACCGACTCCGACTCTGACTTCGACTCTGGCTATCGCATCCGGTTTGACGTCTGGTAGCGGTGCTGCTGCTGCTCTCTGCTCCTTTCACTCACGTGCGCCAGCATGTGCTTGTGTGTGGCTGTATGTGCTTGATGATTTATTGAAGGCATTTGAAATTCTAATGTAAATTGAAAATCTGCCCCTCCCTGGGTTACCCTCCTTTCGTCCTTACTCGTCTTCTATCCTTCTCGATGGATTTCCTCTTCAGAAAGAGACGACCTCGACGCTGGTTCGACGCGTCTGTCGCTCTTGCGGCGTACGACACTCACCGAAAAGGATGATGATATTGCAATCAACTCACACTCCTCAGTTCCTCCTGCTTTTCGTACAGAAACTCCACACATGCAGTGAGATCGATGCTTGCAAGACGCGCTGCACCGAACACTGGCCCTGTGGCGCTTCCGGGCGCTTCCGAATTGCCGGCGCACATATCATTGTTCTAACGGACCTGTCGAGCTGCGCCCTTCGGAGATGCCAGCACGCCACAAGGGAACACATTTTTATCTCTTCCTCCCGTTGCGGATGCCGATTCGCCGAACTCCAGAACCTCGGTACCAGAATGGCGAACAGAATGCAATTTTCCATGAGCTTAATAATGCTCTCCAGATGATACTATTACGTACGGCTTAATGCTGTTACTGGCCGATGCGAGACGGTGCGATGCGCCAGCGAGAGAACTTTCCCTCACGACAGACGGCCAGGAAGGCCAGACGGCGAGACCTCTGCGCCCGTTCGCATAGATCGAATGTCACATTCTGGCCATTCTCTGTAGCCCCTTTCCGGCTTACCGGGATCGTAAAGCAGACGCAAACGTAGACGCAGACGCAGACACAGACGCACCGGAAGCTGCATCAGGGAACCAATGGTGCACCATAAAGCCGGCACTGGCACAGCCGCCTCCGGGAGCACCACAGACATCGGACGGGATCGAAAATCGAACCGAAAACTTGCTGCTTGCCGGTGGTGATGCCGGCTTTCGAGGGATTTTTGGCCGTTGCTTCGCCGCTGGGAGATAGTGGAGAATGAATACGATTCGATTACTCGATGATTCCCGGTGCATTCCCATTTGGTGCCGCACACCAAATGGGGATGGGGAAGTTTCCGGTGGAGCAGCGAACGGTGCAGCAACCAGGAAACGAGTCCACGTTCTGCTCCGTTCCCTCTTGGCAACCCCCGGTATATTGCAGGCCGGTTCGAAATGGTGAAGCTAAAGTTTCTGTCTTTCCTGTTCAACCCCAACCCCTGTAGCCAACCCACAAAAAGGAGTGTCTGCTATTCGAAGCTAGCACGGATCGTGAGAGCGCATCGTCAACGTCAACGACATTGATTATTACGGGAGCTCACGGGAGACCCCCCTCGGTGGCGATACTTCTGTGCGCAGGATACGAAAATGTGTGTCTCTAGGAGTCTCACTAGGGGATGGTTCTTGGCCGGAGGGTAGGTTTCATGTTATTTCTGATCCTTTCGGACGATGTCAAAACACGGTACCGATCGGTACACGTCCCTGTCCATGGGGAATGAAATGGTGAAGAAAAAGTAATGATAATAATAGGAAAGGAAGAAAGGAAAATGCCACGTTTTCCAATTTTCACGTTCGTTTGCATACGATACGCCGGGAAGTTCGGTATCTGCCTTCCGTTCGCTTTTGATTTTGGAGTTTTGCGTTCCTTAAGGATTCGATTTCCATCTAGCGGTGATGCCGATTTTTGTGTGGGTGTATAGATTGGCCAAAGAGCTGACAGTGCGAACGGTGTGTCTGAGATTGTGTGGCTAACCGTTTACCGAGGGATCAAATTTAGGATGCCCGTAGGTAAGGGGAACGTTTTATTGTTTCCCTACTTATCTAATCTCAGTTTCAAATGCTGCACACAGTGGATTCGATTGAAAGTGTTTGGTGATTCGTACCTACACTCATAACCCAACTTGATAAAACGACATTAGGTACAACTTGATTCTGATAATTGTGAGTAGAGCGGATAGTGCTTTAAAACCTTAACCTAGGGATGTTTTGATTTGATAAGCAAAACCAAGCTATCATCTATTATCTTTTCTTCTCACTCACTAGTGGTTAGGATGGTTTAGCTAGATCAGAACTTACGATTTGTTTTAAATAATATTAAATTACTAATTATAAATAATTAGAAATCTGACACCTGTTACAGTATGATCCCAACTAAGATTTTTTTAATTACTGTAAAGGTAAGAAAAAGGTTTGTTCTTTTAATAAGCTGGTGTCTGGGTGTGACAATCGCAGAGGGGTGTCGTCAGTCAGATATAGTCGTCAGTAGGATATCACTGTCTTCCTTTGTCGATGGTTGCGATTAGACTCTTTTGTAACAAGAATATATTGTTTATATAGTATTTTATTATCCAAAGGATTTGTATTTAATGACACCACAATGATTTAAACAATTGTTCTTACTGATGGATCCGATGGCAAATGATGTCTGTTAGGCAGTGATCCAATTAAATGTTGGCAGTGATGAACATTAAACTGAAACATTCAAAATATGCTGCTGTTTCTTGATTCACTCAGATAAAGTATTTGTGGCAAAGGAAAATGATAACGAGCCTACCTACCCACCTCCATTATTCTCCTTACTTCCTTGTAACTGCGCACCGTAAAGTACAAAACTACTTAAATAAAGTCTTGACAAAAATAGAACCCCGATCACTTCCTCCTCAAAACGATCGTCAACGCGAAGAGATTGGGAAGTCCCGCTTTTGTTTTTTGGTGGAAAAGAAAGTTTTCTTTCGTTTTCCATCTCGAGTGCCGGCCCGTAAGGGGGGAGAAACCGAGCATTTCCAATGTTACACAAATATTGACTCCCCACGGTCCTCGCCGCCATCGTGACCACGCCGTCGACCGGTTCTAGTGATCGTAAAACTTGCCAACGCGCCCAAAGACGCGCCGAAGTGCAGTTTAAAGTTTGGAGTGAAATAGATTTCTGCTTCCGAAAGTTGCCATAAAACACTGGGAAGAAGCCATAAAACCAGGGCCACCAAGATTTAAGCATTTACGCCCGAGCCCGAGCTATCTGACTGGAAAATGAAGAAAATAGAAAGTGAAAAAGAAAAGTAAACCATCCTTCCAACCAGCTAGCGGTTTTTCCTAGCTCGTTCGGGTTCAGCAAGCGAATGCGAGCTTCAAACTTTCCCAATAAACTTCCACGGCGCACAAGGCAGTAAACAAACAATAATAAGCACAGTTCCGGAGGGGTAGGGAGCAGGGAAGGCGGTGTAGTTGATGAATCCCCATCACCATTGTCCGTCTTTCACTCTTTTTGTTCGTTTCATCTTTGAGCTTTGGCACTCAATACGATAAGATGATTGCGAGGCTTCCTTTCTTTTTTTTTTTGTTATCTTGTTTGCCATCGATGTGCCTTACCGACCGCCTTGGTAGTGCAAGGAAACGGCAAGCAGTGAACGCTTCTTTACGATTGACGTTCAATCCGGCGAGATGACACTCTCCGCTCGGGCGGGTCCTGATCTGGAATTGTTTCACTTCGCGCTATCGCGCTAGTCCATCGCATCGTATCGTCGCATCGCCGGCTGGATAGTCGCGATCCTTCCATCTTTGATGCACTTTGGACTGTGTGCTGTGCTGTGTTGGCAGTGCCGCATCACAGACCTTCCGGCGTAAACAATGCCGGGACTGAATCAACAAAGACACAGAACAGTTGCCCCTTCGCATCCATCCTGGCCGGTCCGCTATAACTTTGAAGTTAAAGTAAGTTTCTTCGATTTAATCCGGCTTCGTTACGGAACGATGTACTGCTGATGCTGCTGTGGGGATGCGACGGGGACCGGAAGTTTGCACGAGATTTGTCGCATTGCACGAGCGCTTCGCATTCGCCTCGAACCGACCAGGGCCAGGGCCAAGTCCACCAAGCAATCGATCCAGCCCAACAGCCGTGGGAAGCAATTCATTAGTGTCCGAGTGTTGGGCAGCATCCCGTGCCGATCGATGCAAGCGAACACAGTCAGACGATGACGATGATGGTGTAACCGATTGGTTTTGGTCCGCGTTGGTACGGTGGTGGCCTTGGTGTACCACGTTTGCCGATCTGATCAAATGCTTTGGAATTTATTTTCCATTACAGTTCATCACGAACCGGACATCACAGGGTAGCAGCAAGGGAAGGGGATGGTATGGGGTAAGGGGGCAGGAGGGAGAAAGCATTGAAAAACTTCTGCAGATTCACAATCGTGCTCCGTTAGTGCTGCTCGTTTTTCTTTGTGTTTATTCGTTTTCACTCCATTCTTTTTTGCGTCCATGCTGCCGTGTCCGGATTTCGCGGAGTCTCCCCTTGGTTGGGGTGAGTTTGTCCGCCTTGTTCCTGTACCGGGAAAACCGGGAGCTTTCTTTAGCTACATTTTTTTTATGGCAAATTTCTGCTTCGTGGCCAGTTCGGCAAATGATTGAGCACACAAGCTCAACAACCGATTGCATGGCGGACGACAACCACCCCCTAGGTACGTTTGGGGTGGTTCAATCCAACATCGATATCCTCGTTCCACTGGCACGACAACAGACACACACAGTCTGCGTGTTTGAGTTCCGGTTTGAGAAAGTAAACCACCGACTCAACCAACCCCCGCGGTTGCACTCCGTCTTTCCTCCAAGCGGTCGGTCCACTGTTTTCGAGGTTATGTTTCGCACACGGCACGGCAGAAGGACAGTCGGTCTGCGTGTTTGCCCAGAATTTAGTTCGGTTGCGATTATTTATTCTGTCATCCGTTTGTTGTTTGCCATTTTATTTCCCGTTCCGCACCCGGTACGCAATCTACGCTTGCTTTCTTCTCCTCTTCTTCGGTTCGGTCTGCCGGTACCGGGTTCTCTTTCCCCGGGCAACCCGTGCTTCGTCAAGAGGTACGAGGATGCGAGGCGTTGGCGAGTGATTCTTGTTTGTTGACGATTCGCTCCAACGCTTCTGACGCTCGCTGGTTTAACGGTTTCGAGCGTTTCGGGGTTTGCGATCGCATAACAACATCTCACCGTTCGTTGTCGTGTCGTTGTCTAAGCGATCACACCGGAAGCGATCGCTTGTCGTTACCTGTTCTTGGGCCGTTGTTTATCATTTCACACTCGTCCGGCAACGCAGCGTGAAATGCACTGAAATCAGGAGCTACGGTGCCGCTTCAGCCATTCCTTATAGGTAGAAGAGATGGAAAGCCAGCGAAAGAAAGACACTCCAGCCCAACGGTGGAATCGAACCAACAAAACCCATCAGAAACATGCCGAAACATCTCGCGCAGGGGTTTTTTTTGTTGTTGCGAGGAGTGCGCTGCTAGGCGCCTCCATCGGTTTGGCGAGTAATTTGTTTATCGCATTACCGCTGGCAGTAAAATTAGTCATTGCATGTCGTGACGCAGTTCCATCTACCGCTGCCCACGTCAAGCGAAACAGAAAAGACCCGGAACGACTCGTCCCCTGTCCGTCCGTCTGGTGACAGGGACTGGGCGGCGCACCCTTGCGCATTGCATGCTCGAGTCCCTTTTTGGGCCGGAAAGGAATTTCCGACAAAAATGTAACGAAACCCCCCGAAAAAACCACCTGGCCCCCACTGACTGTGATTGTTGGCGAAACAAATCATAATCCTGGCGACCTAGATGCCCTGACGAGAAGGGCAGGTGCGAGAAGGGTGGTGCTGCTGCTCGTGCGCCCTACCAGATACCAGCACTCGTCTGGTCGGACAATGCGGCATCAATGTTTGTTACTTCCTCCGCTGGCTGGCGGGATTCGTTTCGATTCGCGCTTCTTACAACGTTGCCGACCGACCGCCCACAACATGCTTGGCTGAGTGAAGCCCTCCGGCTTCTCCCGGTAAACCGTGCACTGATTTATGGAGCGCAGGAGCGTTTGGAATTAATTTGTCATAAAACAAATTAGAAGCCGGTACAAATTTATCGACAGCAGCAGTAGCAGCAGCAGCAGCACCGGCAGACCAGACAGCCACGGTGTTGTGTTCGCTGGCGCGCGCGTTTTTCACATTTTTTCTGCTGCTGCCACGGGTGGAGGGGCGGTGCGATCGATCGAATGACCGTGTTCGTCCAGGCAAGGACTCGACGATTTTGGACCAGAGTGGGCTAGTGGTGGTGGTTGGAGATAAATTAATTGTTTATCGTTAAGCTTTGTTTTATCAATTTCCGTTTCGTTGTTTCATGAGCTCTGTAGCATGGTGGAGGGGAAGGAACGAGGCCTTGGCGTGATTGTGCCCAAGGATCGAGCGTGGGCGAGTGATGATGATTGCTGATGACGCTTTAGCATTCGATGGATTGCTGTGTTTGCTTCGTCTCGCGTACACGATGAACGCCTTGTCACAATATGAATGATTGCATGTTGAATTTCAGGGATGGGGATATGAAAAATATATAAGAGAATCTATTTTTTATCTAATTACAGTGTTTGTGTTGCAGGATATAATTCTATTCATAGCTGTGGTCAGTCAGGGTAATAAATAATTGGTTTCTCGAGGTTAGATTCAGTTTTAAAACTATGATTTTCGTTTTAGAAAATATCTTTAAAGGCAGGAATACACGAAGCGTAAACTCTCGTATAAACTCAGAGTGTAATGCCAAAAAGATTATAGGCCCGCGGAGCGTAAATCCGAGCGTAAAAGCAAGCGTAAACACAGCACCAACATGAAGCGTAGCGTTATGATGAATTGAATGTTCTACAATCGCTTATATACAGTAAAAACATCTTAAGATATAAAAGAAGATGTTCAAAAGTCAACTTATCTCGTCGATTTATGTTTTTTGTGGCCAAAAACACATGTAATTGATGTAATAGCATAGTGTAATTGCAGGTGCCCGAATGTAATTGCAGTTGACGTTTCGGTATAAACTTTTATGCGATTATGCCTGCCACACGAAGCGTAAACTTTTTGGCATTACACTCTGAGTTTATACGAGAGTTTACGCTTCATGTATCGCCGGCTTAATAGTTTCTTTATTCTATTTATTTTTCTTCGAAAATTGCAATCGAATCTGCTGCCATTTTATCCTTGATATATTGATTAACATTTGTTTTTTTATATAACTGAGAAATTATGCTGGATAATACTCCTTTTATGATTCTAGACTACTTATCCGATCGAGTTAACAGGGATTTATTAGCACTTCCTCTTGACGCTTGTTTCTTTTTTCTTTTTATTATTCTATGTGTATTTAATGCGGCCCCTTTTCCTCTACACATTCCAACCAAATAGCATTATTGTTCATAAGCATAAACTTAACCAAATGCAACAAATGTTAAAGCCTCAATTAATGAAGAACTGAAATTATGAGGCCATTGTGTGCACATGCTTTATTCCGGAGCACCGTTCATAGCCGCTAATGGTACACATCGTTTCGACTTGCACAAAAGGCTATCAGACAGATTTTTTTCGTACGAATATATGCACAAGTGTCCCATTTCCTCAAATTTCATATTTAGCGAAGCAACATCTTGATTTAATACCTTCAACACCTGCATATGAGTGTATGAGAACAGGGCTAATGACAAGCGAACCAGCAAACCACCACACTAGTCCTCCCATCCCCACGCAGCTCATTGCACGCGAAGCCAATCCTTGCACAGGGACAGGAAAAAAGGAAAAGCATTGCGGAGAGGGACCAAAAGGGGGGCAATCATCAGCCAAACACACGGAAAACCATACAATGTGTCAGCGTCATGTCTCGCCACGTGCCGTGGTCGTTCATGGCCCTTCCTACCATCCTTGACCGCCACTGGCGCACTGGACCGGTTTGGTGTGCGCGCACGCGTTGGCAGCAGTTTTTTTTTTTATTATTTATGATTCCACGCGTGGCACGCCCTTTACCCCCCCATCACCCACTCACCACCCTCACTGAAAGCGGGCTAGCATTATCGAATAATAATGATGATGTTAATGTTCAAAACATAAATTTTCGTTTATTTTCCGCCCAGTTTATCAATAACCCATTTTCGGGTTTGCTCCACCCTCGCTTCCTGTGCTGTGCTGTTTGCGTGTGGCCTTTGCTTAACCCCTGGAATTCCCCGGCTCTGTCTCGGTGCGTTTATGAAGGGTGCGCTTAATGACGTGCCGTTGGATCGGAACCGCTGGACAACCACACGGGGAGCAAGGACCTTAATCGAGCTTCGTACTGGGCAGGGGGGGGGACAGTGACACAGCCCACAACGTAGCCCGAAATGAAGAATTTCATGCAGCGAGAGAGAGAGAGAGAGAAAGAGAAAATGGCGCACCACTGCATCGAGCAACGAGAATGTGTTTTTCGGTGGCGCCCTCCATCCGCCGGCCATCCGGCCCAGTGGTGGAGCTTAATGAAAGAGCCACGACGACGCACACAAACGTATAAATCAGCGGTCACCACCATAAACGCCATAAAGCTGTCAGTGCAAGTGGTCGCGATAGCCCAACCGACCTACCGGGCTGCACTCGCCACCACCATCATCAGCACCAGCATGCCACGGGGCAGGTTAAGCGAAAACGATCACTGGGCCCTGGGTGCATCCTAACCTTCACCCGTCTCTGCTCCTTACCCTGTTGGGTGTTGGTGGGATGCGACCCCCAGGGAACTTCTTAATTTCCACAAACGAGTTTTGCCCCAAATTGCAGTTGCGAGCTGCTGTTTTGCACCCCCACAGCCTCTCCCTTCATCCCTTATTCCAACACTTTGCGGTGCACACTGCTGCTGCTACTGATGATGATGATGGCGTTGAGGACGTGATGACGGTGCACGTGCTGTGCTCGGTCCGTACGGTGCTGTTCCTAATGACTCCATGGTGGATGTCACGCTTGGGGCCCCTCCACCCCCTCCTGCGGTTACCCTCCCGACGGGTGACTGTTCGACGACCATTAGCCTCGGCGTTACAGGCGTTTGTCAGTCGTTGCGGGTGCGTTGTTTTCCTGGGGCTGGAGCGGCAGCGAAAGCGATCGTTAATAGATTCATTAACGATAACATCGTCGATCGAAATGAAACTTCCGCGACCAGTTCTCGCGGCAAGCCCATTAAGCTCGGATTTTTGGGGGCGAAACGGAAACCACGGAGCCCGGAGGGGTAGAGAAAGGCAGGCGATGCCATCCAATTTCCTTCTTACGGCCGCCCCGTTTTCTCTCCGGAACACATTACTAGCGGTTTTGCAGGGTCCCGCACCTTTGCGCGGGAGTTGCAAGCAAACAAACAGAAAAAAAAACAAGACGCTTCTGAGGACGATTGCAGGGATGGAGGGAATGGAGGGGAGGTAGTCCGTGTTAATTACAGCCGAAAGTAAAAATCATTATCATTAGCGGAGCGACAACCTCTCCTGACGGTTGTCCAGACTAAAGGTCCTTGGCTTGTGCGCCGCCAATATGCGGTGCCACCATTTTGGCAATGATGGCTACCCGGAGCTGAGACACAGAGGAAAAGCATGGAGGAGGTGGCAAAAACGGAAGCAGCAAAACGGCAAAAGGAAACTCTGTGTGTGCGAGGAAGAAGCACTGGCCTTAATTATAGTTACTATTCAAATCAGCGTTCGCCGAGGTCGAGCGCCGGAACGGTAAATGTGTTTATCGGTGAGCTAGAGTCGCCAAGTTCTGCGCAGAACGTGGTGGTTTGGGGTTTTCGGTAATGACGAGCCGTGTGCGCGCGTCCACCACTCGCCACTAATGAGGGAGAGGATACCGGTCGCCGGTTGCCGGTCGCAAAAACTAGTTCCTGCGTCCGTAGCGTCAGGGCGTGCGTGATCTTCAGCTTTTATTCACCTTCTTTTTCTTCGAATCGCAAGCTAACAACCAAAGGTTGACAGACTGTATCAGGACAAACCAGCCAGGCGTTCTTGCGTGAGGTCGGGATGGGTCTCATTAGGACATCAAAAAGACGCCCCGTTACACGGGCGTACTCCGGAATGGCGGTACACCGCGCTGTGTATTGACTTTCGACGTTGAAAAGGACATTCAGATTGGAGACAGCGGTACCGACACCGGTGGTCACTCTTAATGAGATTGATGGGACGCGCCGGCATGTGACAGGGAGCGCAAGAACGGAGCAGCGATGGCACCAGAAACCTTTCAGCGAGGAGGGAGAAGAGAAGCCATGAATGAACCGGTGGTTGGTGTTATTAAGACATTTCAATCAAACTGTTATGACATCGGCCACGTCAGGTAACGCCTCTTGGTGTTTATTATTGTCCTCAGGAGGACCACAAGCTACAGCAGCAGATAAGGAGAAATGACAGCACTTTTGATTTTGGTGAATCAGTGAGGTTGTGAATAGTTCATTATTTTCGTTCCGGGAAGTGGCAGCGGTACCGGTAGCATCGAGAGTTTCGGTTTTAGGTCCAGTTTCGGAAGAACTGGTGGATGCCAATCAAGCAATTATGGCTTCTTCGGACGCTGATTGGCAACATCAAACGTGTCGGAATTTCGACGAATTTTTCTTAGCAAAATCATAGAAAAAGATATTCACCAAAAAGGAAGACATTTTCGATGCGCAGTCCAATGCTGTGGTATCGTGCCTAAAGCTAAGCAGCTTTTTATGTTGTTTGTGTTTTGAATTGCTCGTACGGTTTTATAAGAGATGGCGTAAGTTGCCCATTTGGCAACTGGATTCATTTCACACTAACATGCCTTTGAAAGGTTCTTTTGTGGCGTTTCTGTTTTAGGGGAAATTCCATTGGGTTAAAGTGTAAACAACATCATCCATTATTTCACTGAACATGCTGTGAGCGTAGGTTGTTCCTCGATACTAAAGAAACGGTATCGTGCATCGGTGAAAATCAATGATGACCATGCTCTAGCCCAGTGTTGCTTGTCTACAAAGCGTTTATTCGGACATTAGAGCCCAAGTGCTACCTGGAGGATGGTCAAAACAACATTTTAGAGTTCAAAATCCAGTCAGTTAAATGGATCCAAAGGCATCGGATTCAACGAATAGATGAGTGATTAAATCCGAATAAGCTTGGGCGATAACAAGATACATCAGTGGTTCATCAACAGCGTAAAAATGAGACCAAAATCTTTTGCAAAAATTTACTATGCATTTTGCAGCAAAATTTGTAACTAAATTATGTGACATCAACTAAGTTACATCTGATAGTAACAGAGTACAAAAAATTGTATCAATCGCAGCATAATTTTTGTTCCAAAGATCAGGAGGAGTGATGATATGTGTAGCATTGCTAACGACGATAATAACGAAATATAATAATATTCTTCGCATTAAATAAAAGCATTTAAAAAACCGCTGTAAAATGTCGAATAGTTCATTTCCAGATTAAGCATTAAGCAAAATTCGATAAAAATCTTAAAATAATTTTCCTCAAACATGTTGGACATTATGCTCGAACTTGAAGCTGCTTTGGTACGCTTTTACGCTAATTGATTTCATGTGCTTATCAAGCCCCTTCCACTCCTCCCACCCTGCTTCACATTCCGCGCATGCTTTCTTCCTCGTTTGTGGTCTTGGTCGTAAATGGTGCGCCCGTTCTGCGGTTAGCAGCGAGCCTCTTGTGAGAATGAATTTATTCAAATTAAATTGATTGAACCTCTTTGCTGCGGACACATTTATCGCGTACAAACCCGGGTTCTCGAGCACATTCGAGAGCGGAGAAGTACATCGGCCACAGCGAGCACCGAGTTAAGGACCCTTCGCCCCTAGTACTGGTCCGGGAATGGCTTGGCTATGTTGCAATGTTCGTCCCCCCCCTCATATCCTGGCCCTAAGCCCATCCCATCCATTCCTCCCGGCCATCGTAGCATCGCTGTGCTGGAGATGAAATAATAATGGTGGTCCAGTAATTTAGCGGCTTGGGCTCGTAATGATGCCGGGCTGATGCCTTGGCAATGGTTGCGGTCGATGTTCGCCTCGCTATCGAGGTCTGCCGGCAACAGTTATTAATCTACGGTGGTGGCGACGTGGCGATCTGTGGCATTCGTGAGTGGGTTTGATGCTGCTGCGGCTGCTGCTGCTGTTGGAGTGGTCTCGTACCGCACCCTTCACCTCACTGTTGGAGCCCACGTTGGTGCCGTAGATTGACTTTGGATTCGGCATCGGAAGTGCAGCCGGAAGTTCCGGTTCGAGTGGTGGTTCCATTCGCTACAAACGCCACGCCAGCCACCCTTCCGCCCTTCTTGAGATGTTCGTCACGCACACGAGCAGCGCGTTAATGGTTGGGCCCAGACGGAATCGGAAATGGGAATCATACGGAGCAAGTTTTGCGGCCAACCATCGCCACTCTCGCTGCTGCTGCTAGTGAGCGGCCAGAAATTTAATTAATATTGGAACTTATGAATAACCTTCTGCGTCTGAGTGTATGTGTGCGCGCTGTATGTGTGTTGTGAGTGAGGCTGCTGCTTTTGGCAGGCCTGGTATGTTTCTCCGCAGTCTGGCGGCCTTAAAGCTCCCAACTTTAGAAATTAAACTTTGCTTCCATAATGTGACTTGCTTACTGGCTGGCTGGCTGGCTGATGACTTCGTGCGCTGCCGGGCGAGAAAGTGTTTGCCGCGAATGGTTGCTAGTGGGTGGCGGTGGCGATGGTCGAACACGAACAGTGCCCGATAAGTTGATTTCGCGCCGGAGGTAATTCACTTATTTTGACAACCAAAGTTCTTGCGGACTGGGTTGGGGGAGAGCGTGTTTGCGGGGGGTTTACATGCCCACTGTAGCATTCCCGGAACAATAGACAATAGGAACGGGAACAGTGTGAATTGCTTCGGGCCTTTCAACGAACTTACCGCACGTTGGAACAAGGAAGGGAAGCGGTTCATAAAGTTATCGAGAATCCATCCCCAAAGAAAGCTAGCTTCTTTTGTTATGCTGTTGTGATGGAGCACAACACAAACCATGTTTCCGGTGGAATAATAATGATTCGAAATACTTTATAGAACATAATTTCTTACTTATCTAGTATTGCTGAGTTGAAAAATATACATAGTAGCCACTCATGACCTACAAGGTTTGGTATACGATGTGTTAAAAAATTGGTAATTAGTAAATTGGTTGCTTATTATGCACCGTACAAGAATTACTTATTCTTACATCAATTATCAGATCACGACCGATATTAAAATATGTGCATTTTGTACATTTAAGTTATATTCAACATTGTTTTTACTACCTTTGCTTAACTGTTTGATTATTTTCATTCAGTGGTTCCTATTTACTCGATAATGAAAGAAATGAAAGTTGTGCGGGATAAGATGGGATTATTTTCAGCTCCTCTCATCTTTTCTCTGTTGTTTTAAAGAGGAGCTCTTTAAAACAATGCCACTGGCCAAGCTGAAAGCGTTGAGGTTTGAAAAAAATAATAAGATTAGAAGATTGGATGATATTACTAGTTGAATGGCAGCAGGTGTACAAGGATTATCCATAATGCACCAGAAAAAGGCTAACGACACCGTCATTAAGTTTACAAATAAACATATTCCCTCAAGTTCATCTTCAACTTCATCAATTAAAATGATTTGAACCAATATGGTGATTGACGTTAAGCTATGGTTTAAAAATTGGAGACTTGCGAAGCTTGTGATTGGTTTCCAATCGACTTACCATTCAAAAAGGTGAGAAATAGTTTATTAAATTTTGTACGGTTCGAGTAACACGCAATTCAATTTCCATCGAGGGCGGCCGTAGCTTTTCCATTTCCGCTATTTCTCCACGATTCCGTAGCCAATCATGCGAGAACCACATTCCTGTTCCAAGGACGTATCGTCCCATTGCACGTGAATAGATAAGACACTCGGATCGCACAAATCTTGCCAAGTTCAAAGACCCAGCGGCCAGCCTGGCCTAGCTCATCAATCAGCCCGAAAGACCGGACAGTAATGCAGTGATTCAGTTTTGTCAACCGGCACCGGGACCAGCCAGTGCCGTGCGGTGCTGTGAATTGGTGTTCACTTGTTGGGTGGCCCTTCCTCCACCCGTCACGGGCATACCCGGAAGGAAATTCATAACGTGTAAACATAAATCTAGATAGCAATTAAGCCTGGCAATAAAATCAAAACGATAAACGGAATGGCTGAGCAGCAGAGCAGAGCTCAGCAGACGGTGCGTTCGTTGCGGTTAAGTAAACACACACATACAGACACCATCACACATACCTGGTCCGTGTGTATGCGTGTGAATAAATAAAGACTTTTCAGCTTCACTGAGCCGTGGCTGACTCTTTGCACGCACGCACGCAGGATGTTGTGAAGTACTTTGTGGCCAATCGTGGGGTGGTCGACAGTACGGTCGTCGTCGTCGTCGTCGTTGTCGTCCACGTCGACCACGTACGAATCGCTGCAACACGGTTTGGCTTCGGTTGGGGGCATTCCGGAAGTGGCTCCTGGCTTCACCATCGCCTGCACGCACACAGACATTCCCACACATAGTGGTCGCCTGCTAACTAGACCCCGGCGTGTACTTGTGCAGTGAATCGACCCGGAAACCGAACCCTTCCGTGAGCCATAAATTGCGCATTGGCTTGGCTGCGGCTGCGGCTCGGGCTCGGTCTCGAGCTTGGGCTAGGGCTGGCACTGGCTTTCCAGAAGGCCGGAAGGCCATCGGTAAGCCATTCTGCGGTCATGTTAGACGCCGGGTTCGAGCCTTATTGCCCGGGTTTACTGTTGCAACTTTACGACTGAAGGCCACCCACCATTGAGCATCCCACCAGGCCGAGTACAGTGGGCACACAGAAGCACACCCCCACCGCCCGGGTAACTGACTGCTAACACCCGCAGCAGTAATCGCTGCAGAGAGTATGAGAGAGAGAGAGAGAGGGAGGGAGGGAGTGAGGCAGATATGCAAAGGAATCTCGGATTTGCTGCGCGAGATGGAATCCCGGGACGCGGATTCGATTTGACATTCATATTTCTCGTGGAATGTGTTTGCTCCCCCGTCACCGTGGCCCACCGTGGCCACGGTTTGTGGTAGCTAATTTATTAAATTATCATCCTCGCGTGGAGGTGGTCCAGCAAAATGGCGGGTGCCAGTGTCCTGGGGTGCTGCGATTGCTGCGATTTGATTTTAATATCCAACGCATACCGCTGACCATGGTGCACACCGTGCTGGAATGCTGCGTGAGCCTACGCGTGACCGATGAGGTCCATCATGCGTCCCGTGGTCATTTGCACGCTATCAGGCCAGGCCTTAGCGTGGCATCAAATGGAGTTTTTGTGTAATCAATAAATCGGATGCACCAATGCCGGCCATCTATCTGTGGATGATTGATTTGAAAAGGGTATGCGACGTGTGATTGATCGGTATTGCGGGCGCTGTTGAGCCCTTCAGCGCAATTAATAGCGCAACGGAGAGAGCGTGGAATGTGTTGTGGCGTGAATTCGCGAAATGATTCATCTCTCTTGGTCCATCACCGGTCTGTGACTCGATGGTTGATGATTCCTGGTACTGGCTTTGTTTAAAGTTCGGCTTTGGAATCAGTGAGATTGGAATTTTTGGTTCCAGTGAAATAGGAGGGATTGATAGACAATTTTAGGCTAGCAATTCTGTAGAAATTCGCGATTATGGTCACGCCGTCACTTGCAGTAAACTGTCATTTGTTGCTTTGCTAGCTGAAACGATATGGACATCGACAATTAAATTATAATAAAGGAGTGATAATTGCCCACTGACCGGTGGTATATGGTTTGAGGTGGCAATCTAATGGCCATAAATCGTAGCTAACGCATTGAAAATTTATAGCGAACTTGATAGACAGAGTTTCAAGCAATGCCTTCCATTCAAAGGCTGAATATAGGGGTTGATCGATGGGAAAGGTCGAATGAAATTCATGCTAATCGATCAAGTAGTCTCTGAAATGAGCAATGAAATTAAATGAAACGTCTCTTTGACAGTTCTTAGGCGTAAAATTTCAATCGTGCTCCTTTAAACTTCCAGCACCATTTCAGTTTATTCTTTCGCATGAACGCATAAACTATTTATTCCCATTTATCTCTTTTTAATGACAGATCCAGGTGTGAGAAGTGCGCTCAGCCATGTCGCTTTCGTTTGCAATTATCAGCGACATCTCGCACTCACTTCCTTGAATCCTATCATGTCGCCCTAAATGTCAACCGGTGCCCGGGGTTAGCGAGTTGGCCAGCTTCCCGACAATTCACATGCCTTTACGGATATGCTTCACTGGTTCTGACCCTCTTTCTTCGCCCTCTTTTCCATCCACAGCCTCAACTATCTGATCTTTGGCCTGCGCTCGGTCTGGTTTCACGCGACGAATGTCGCCCTGCACGCTGCCGCCACCGTGCTGTTTACGCGCGTCTGCTTGACGGTCGCGGGCCTCCGACGGAACTTTGCCATTCTCGCCGGCATCCTGTTCGCCGTCCATCCGATACACACCGAAGCGGTAAGTAGTGGTAGCATCTCCTGGTCTGCCCTTTTCCTGTTGGATCCAACCAACCAACCAACGCACACAAATACATCACGTCGGGGCATCAAAGCTACGTCCAACCAAAGTCAAAAGCGTCGAGCCGCGAGAAACCCACCCGGATCCCGGAAGGGGAATGAGTTAAACGAAACTTCCGAGCCACAACACTCGGTACAGTTGTGTGGCTCAGCGGTAGACAGACAGCTGCATCACTGTCTGTGTGGTGCCAGGGAAAGTGCATGTACTCCAAAGCATGGTTCGCTGCGCTCTTCCTGAGACCGATGTTATTTCAGCGTCATCGGACTGTCGCATCCTTCCAACAAGCGATCGTTTCACTTAACACTAAGCACCTCGGTCCCGGAGCGATACAGGGAACGGAACGTTTGTAAAGCGAACGATACTACAACTTCCGCTGCGCTGCGCTAGTCCTCGGTCCTCAAATTCCACTTGACAAAAGTTATGCAAAACCAGGGACAAGCGCGTGCGAGCGTGTGCTCTAAGATTGTCAAGGAAGGTAAGGAAATGATAGACCGAACGGAGGACATGGGATGCAAGCAGCACACCATGGAGTAGCGGAAGGAAGGGAAGCGGTCAGTTGGCATTTGGTACAATTGTGACGAGACCATCCAACCACACTGGCCTCGAGATTGCACCGGTCAGCAACACGCGGTACTAGCACAGCAAAACAGCTTGCTCCTGCATCGTTCCTGTGAACCGAGGAACGAATGTGAAAACATGTGATGGAAGGGGTGTGCCCTGGACGGAGTGATGGGGAAGGGAGGTGGAGTTTAGCATTTCTTTTTTGTTGTTGCCGGTCGCACATATTGTGAAACAAATGAAAAATTGTCGCTCGCAGCTGTCCGGTTGTCGGAGCTGTCCAACACGTTGCTCCCCAACTCCCGGGCTACGGCACGGAGGAATGTTATGCGCCGTCCACCACTCCAACCCCCCCTGCAACCACCCGGTTTTTGACCACCCGGTTGACCGGTTTCACCGGTTGTTTGTGTCGGTGGCGCAACCCTTTCGGCTCTTGTCGTCAGCGTCACTGCTGATGTGTGTATCTGTGAGTGTGGTGGTGTGTGGTATGCTGAGTGCCAGCCAGACATCGGACCAAAGCGATGTTTCGGACCAGTCGACGCAGGAGTTTTTTTGGGGCGGGGATGGGCCAGTTTATTGCCACACTAGAGAGCGGGAGAGAGCGAGAGGGAAAGAGGAAGTGGGCCATATGCGACTGGTGTCAAAGGAGCAAAGGGAATGGGTTTCAATATACAGCTACCAGCCTCCCGGGGAACCCCGGGGTGGGTAGGAAGAGAATCCGCTTCTGTGTTGTGTTATGAGCAAAATACGAAAAAACTTTTCGCCGGATGCCTCATCCTCGTCCCGGGTGGCGTATGTGCGAGCGTGGCGTATGTGCTAATCAACGGACCACCGCACCGCACTGACGGTTCTCGGCCAGTCACTCCAGCCCAAAAACGCTATGTTTTATGAGCGTTTTTACCACCGGCTCACGAAAGGGAGCTGGCGACGGCTAGCGAGGCTTAGGTAGAATTGGGGGGGGGGGGGGGGGAGGCAGGTTGGACGAAAGCATATAATCTGCCAGTGGCCAAATTACTTCATAAATGATGAATAAAGTGTCCATTTTTTATGGAGACAAAACGAAATTGCTTGCCTGCACCGGCCTCTGAGCGGCTGACGGTGTGTGGTCAGCAGCAGCAACAACAACAACGGCGCACAAGGGGTCTACCGAGGGGGGCATATGTTTGTTGAAATATGTAAAAGCAACGAGCCGGAATGTGGAACCGGTACCGGTGCCGGTGCCTGTTTGCTTTGTTCGAGCGTTTCATTAGAATTTGCCAGGCCGCCATTTTTGCGATCATCCGAGTAGCCGCGTTGCGCGTTGCGTTGCAGCGACGTCGATGACGACAGGGCACACAGGTCCGCGAGTCGTAGTTTTTTTGTGCTGTCAAATTAGTTTATCTTTTGCTTTATAGAAAGCGTTCTAAATTCATGAGTCATCTTTTGATGGTGGCCATTGCGTGTGATTCAACTAGAAATTAGATTGACTTTTCCAACAGTTATTGCTCGACACATGAATTGTTGGGAATTTTTTATGAGCAAAGAAACAGAGATTCAAAATGGCTCCAAATGGCATGTTCAGCTCATTATACGGCGAGTGAAAAATTGATAAGTCATTTCAATCCCCGGGCGGTATGCATCGTTACCCCCTTGCAACAACATGCATCACATGAAAATGAAACACTTAATCTCTTCCTTCGAGAGGAAGCAGTTCTCGAGCTACATCCTTCTCCATGTTTTGTTTGTTTTCTCCAGCAGAATCTTGTCGTTCCTAAGTCATTCCGGCCAACGACCAATCAATAATCAAAACTTTTCTCCACGCCTCAGTTTTGCTTTCATCCCTTGATGTTCCCCAGTAGCAGTAGCTGGTGCATCGCCCGCAAGAGATCCACTCCGAGATGCCCGGTGATTGAGATCGATCTTTTGCAAGATGTGACAGAGCCCTTGAAATTGCCCGAGGGAGAGCACTTTCGTACGGTGCGGTACACCGGAAGTGAAGCCAATCGTGTTTGCCTAGATTGCGGCACTTCCTTCTCCCAGAGAGTCCTCTGCATCCTGGCCACAGATATCGATTGCTTAAAACTATCGAGCCAACCTCGGTGGTCCTCGATCCTTTGACACGATGCTACTCGATGCTGTCAAACCCTTTTTTACACACCCACATACCCTGTCACTGTCTGCAACGGTTGAAGGTCTTTACATTTTGGGAACTTTTGTTTGAGAAGAAGACTTCGCTTATATGTCCGAGGGTGTGTGCTTCGTTCTTCCATGCCCTGTAAGGGCAACTTGATGTCACTTCCGGTTGAGGTCATCCTCAAGCCGTGGTGGATCGATAGGAGTGCAGTTCTACGGTTAATAGGCTACCAGCAGAGCAGAGTGTGGCCGAACTGATCCACTCCATTCGCTTCACCACCCATCCGGTGTTCCGGTCGCATGTCTCGTCTCGTGCCTTCTCTCTCTCTCTCTCTCTCTCTCTCTCTCTCTCTCTCTCTCTCTCTCTCATGGACCATCGCTTATCGATCGACTGAATTGACAAGTTAAATGCCGTGCAGCAGGAGCTCAGCGTCCTTCACCGGCCTTATGTGTTTGTCCCCCTCTTCTGTTGGTCCGAATCAGTGACATCGATTATCCGGAACCCATGGTTACCCACCCCAAAGGGATTCTGTGTGCCCTGGCCAACGAAACCATTCCGGATGAAAGGAAGCGAAGGGGTGCCTAGTGTAGAGGGTGCGGTGACTGTGTGCGGTTATTTATGAATGCATCGTTATGGTGTTGGCGAGGCCCGGAATTCCCGGAAGCAATTTGCTCGGTTGCTCACCAACGCACCCTCGTTCCTGCAACCCCCTGGGTGGGGCGGGGAGAACGAATTCAATATTTTCTTTTCGATCGTATCGCTCGATACCACCGGCGGACCGAAGCGGTGGAAGCGATGGTTCTTAAATTATCATAAACTTATCAGCGGACCACCATAACAACTTGGGCTACCGGCAAACCTCCCGTAAATGGCCCCTCACTCTATCCTTCCCCGAACACAACACATTAAGCGGCTGGCCAAGATTTAGTGGATCGTTTCGGCCGGGCCTTTGGAGGAACTTTACGAGCCCCAAAAACAGCCCCGAACGACCGAGTCATCGTCTACTGCCATTGACGATGCCGGCAATTAATCGGTCAATCGGTTGTCATTAGCGATAAAGACCGCGAGCGAGCGCGCGCGCGGTATCGTTTCGAAAAAGATGGCTTTCTGCTGCGAAGGCCGCCCGTTACAGGGGAAGGGGAACGAGTTTGACGTCGTCACGTCGTTGTCCGCTCCCGTACACTTGTATCGAATGGCGGTAGGGCACGAATTTCAATTTCCTCGCAAGCGCACGCCACTGATTCACTTTGATGTTCTCGTTGGTTTCTGTCGCCGGGAACAACAAACGGAATGGTGTTCGGTGTTTCCTTTTCACTTTTCGACAACGTCTCGCCGGTGGACGACCGGTTCCTGGATGTGTAGCGGAGCATAAAATATCGCTATCGAGCCCACCTTTCAAAGGAGGAGCGTTCTAGGAGCGTTCCAGGCTACCGCAGACGCCGATTGACATCCAATCGGACTTCAAAGGTAATTATGCTGCGCTCAATGTGCTGCCGAGCGACCGAAGAGTGTGGAATGGATACGTATTTTCGGACAGAATCTCTCTCGGAATATTCCAACCCCTTGCTTCATTCCCATCCGCAGAGGATGCTAAACGGTTTGCTTAATGATTTCATTCCAAAAATTCCGATCCATTTGTGAGGACGATTAAGCAGAAGATCTCGCTCGATGTGTCGCTCGCTGCTCTATTGCTCTGCATTCCCTATTGCTATTAATAGGGCACCGGATGTGACTCGGTGTTGGGTGTGAAGCACAGTTTTCCATGTTAAACAATGTTCGCTGCTGTTGATGTTCCCTATTTCCATAGAATTTTATGCTGCATCACTTCCAAGGAAGTCTCTCTCTCTCCGGTTTTCTTTTCGTCTCAGCTTCAGTAGCGCTTTAATAAAATTAAAAATGAATTTCATCGTCCATCGTCCAGAGACTGCGCCAGGAGAGCGTCTCGCTGCCTTTCACACTGGCGTGGCGCTCTGCTGCGTCCAAATCGTCACCGTGGGACCTACCACCAGCCAGTAGGCAGGAATGTGTGTTGGAAACCAATTTCTTTTTATGACCAAGGGCCACTGTTAAAAGCAGTAGCAGCAGCGGCAGTCGTCCGCTCCGGTTTGCCACTGTTCTAATCGTACCCCAAGCAAATCTCAAATTTTATGTCCCAACGAGTTTGCTGGGCCACTGGGCCACTAGCCAGCCAGCCAGTCAGCCAGCAAGCCAGCCAGCCCGTTTTACGCAACGCACCGCAACACTCACTCATGCTTTTCGTCGTTTCCGTTTTCTTGCAGGTGACAGGCATCGTGGGACGTGCCGATGTGTTGGCCTGTATCTTCTTTCTCATTTCGCTGCTCGTCTACCATGGGTAAGTTTTCTCTCACTCACGCCGACGCCGACACACCACAACATAGCTGATAAGAACGTTGGAATCGACCGGCACAAGCGATCCCTCATGGTCGTCTCTCTCGAGAAGACTGAAGGTCCTGGCCTTGTCACGCTGTTAATCTGTTCCGTGTAGGCCACATCCTTTTCCTTAGATAAAAGTAACTGAGAGAGAGAGAGAGAGAGAGAGCGAGAGAGAGAGGCAACACACTCATCTCGATGAGTTGTTGAGTGGAAGTAAAAGTCCGTGGAACTGCGGCCTCACTGATGAGTGACATGCTCGAGACAGCTCAAAGTGGACAGCACAAAAGGGGCACCGAGAAAAGGGAAATCATAAACGTTCAATTTACGAAATGAATCCCAAAAGGGCCTCGAACGACCACGAGCACGATGTGCCCACTGCTGGTCGCTGCTAAACCACCAACCAACACTTGCTAGCGTGACCGCAATATCGGTTTGTTCGCTGGATGGAGACGGAGCACTGGGTCCCAACGGGATCGAAACTTTTCGTCGTGAAACGTCGTCGGCGGCGTCGTTTTCTTTCGTGGGTGCAAAAAGCGAGGAACGGAATGGAACGGAACGGAACTAATCTAACCGTTTCCACCAACTGGCAACCGGCAGCTTCCAGTTTGCTGCTTCAGTTGCGGGTCCCAAGGCCCCTGGGAGTGCGTATGTCAAAAAGGGTGGTCAAGCATAAATAGTGCTGGGTTGGACCTCGGTTGAACACTTGCGTCGTCGCCACACGCCACATTTCTCGGAAGGAAGTGGTCGGGAAGTTTTGGATTAATGAACGACGAACCGAACGACGGATTCGGTGGATCTGCCGGTGGCTCGGGGGGGGGGGGGGGGGGGGGGGGTGAAGTGTTGAAAGTTTTTCAACACTATTGCCAACCCGGCACCCACTAGCCAGCGCAGGGAAAGAGTAGAATAAGAGCGCACGAGATACAAAGTTGCGTCCGGTGGGAGTGGCAAGTGGCGCGTTCACGAATGGAAGGGATGGTTTTTTAGCATAAATTGTGGCGTCATTGCAAGGGGGTGATGAATGAAGAGTTAGATTGTAACAAAATAAAAAGAAGAGGTTTTTTTGTGAGGGAAACAATCGCCCTTATCCTCTTTTTCTGTCGCTCTCTGTGGTAGGAAGCACAGGAGCAGCATGGACCTTGTCAGAGGCAGAGATCAACAATGTAATGAAAGATGTCTAGTAAGTAGTTTAGTCTGAGCTAGTTCATTGAAATGTTGTCCATAACAAAATGTCTTTGATCTATTAAAAAATATTCTGAACGATAGCGACAAACTATAATGCTGGAAATTCTCCTAAAATCAATTGAAATTAATGTTTCTATCTTTTATTAGTGCAAGGTTTGAATTAAATTATGCATTTCGTCAAATTAGTGTTTACTGTAAATAAAAGTCGCCTTATTAGTATTATTAGTAGTTCTCACAATTCGCGAGAGTAAAAACTCTTTGAAATTTCCCAAGAAAAGGTTTGAAATTTACGTAAAGAAGCATACTCTTGTCTAGCAGCTGTGAATCAACATAAGCAGCAGCTTTATTAGTCACTTAAGAAAGTAATTTCCATGATAATTTTCCTGCAGCAATCTTCCTCCGCTCATTAGTTGAGTTGGATGATGAACAAAGCGTCTGTTTGAATCGGATAAATAATGTCACAATCAGTTAAATAAGTTATCAAAGAAGCGACTAAACTTCGAGCGAAGGCCAGTCAGGAACAATATTTAACTGAAAGCGTTTTTTTAAACTCCCATTTCTTATCTAACTTTACAAAAGGCACACTCCCGATGCGCTATTTGTAGCCAATCACGTTACACCCTCTAGTTCAGGCAGTTCATAAACTAATGGCGAGGAGAAAAAAAGAGAATTTCAAATTTCATTTCTTGGTAGCATCAACCGTCGACGACGTGACGACGTTCTGTGGGTCATCCGTCCGGCTACTTCGCCGAGTGGCTGACCACCGGTGGACGAAACTAGTGGCTGAAACTTTTATGTGGTGAAAGGAACCGAAAATCGTCGTGGCTAAAGCCTCACGCACACAAACATCCGCATCCCCCCTCACGCCCCGGGGTAACGCCAATTGGAGGCAATTAGTTTTGATGGTCGAGGTCGAGCTCCACGCCAGGACCACGGACTCCGGACTCCGGACTCCGAAATGATTTCTTTTGCCAAGGAAAGTAGCCAACCCCTCTCTCTCCTCCCTTTCTCCGCTCGACCAACGGCTTTCATCCCGTATACATTCATCATCCATTTATTGCGAGCAGAAACTTTTGCAAAAGCCGGAGGCTAGTTTTAGAGGCCAGTCCTCACCACCACTCTTTTAACCTTTTGCTCTGCCGACCGACCATAATCCGGCAAAGGACCTCCCGCCCCACCGCTTCCCACTAATAGAGGGCACTCAATTCATACGCATTTAGCATAATTACTCCATTTGTCTCAAGCCCGAAAAAGGGGTTGCCGAAAGCTGGCTGGTTTTCCGGGGGGGCAAATGGGGGCACCGGGAGTGGGTAAGTGGCTTGAATAATGGATATAATGTTTCCTCTTGCTTTTCTCTCTCTCTCTACCTTCTTTTCACACCGCACGCTACTCAGTTTAGTGCTTTTTTCGAGTAATGGGCGCAAAACTAGAGCCCGGGGTCCGTTGTCCATCAGGTGGTTGATCTGGACGCTTTGATCTAAATGGTTTCGGAGTGGAATCGAAATCGAAATAAAGCCCAGCCCATCAACTGTTGATTATCCTCTGCTGTGCAAGCTCCAGTTTTTCCCTCAGTTAAGCGAACTGTTCAGTGAGTTGCGTGAGCATTCGGGCGAGCGCCCTAAGGCCCACAATTATTCACTCAGAAATTTGCGGAAATGGGGTTTGATTTTTTCAAATGCACCTTCTACAGAAGGCTGAAAAATGAAATCTCCAGCTCGTGCTGAGGGTTCGAAGGTCACTAAAAACGAAGGAAAAGGAAGGGCGTACTCGCTCCATGTTTTATGTTGACCAACCCCTCTCCACAAGTAACGGTATGCTGCTAGCTTGACGTCCCTTTTTTACGGTTCTAATTAAAAGGAGCAGCGACGCCATGACGCTTTACACCACTAAGCGCATGGAACACTTTGGGTGTACATTGGACCCGAGGAACCTGCACCGAAGTGAACGAAGGCGCAAAAAGACAAAAGACAAACAACAGCAACAACAACAACAGCGAAGACACTGACAGCGGTGAAAAGTATGGAAGAAGACGATGGACCAGGAATGGGAATTGCGGAGCGGGGGGTTGTTTTGGTTGTTAAGAACCCGGTGCAACCAGGGGTCGGTAGGAAAAACAATCTGCATTTCGTCTACAAACACCCAGCTGCTACCAAGGCACACCTCTTTGGCGTCGACTGCAGCTGTGGTGTTGCTTGCTTGTGTTGCCCTCGGTGCTTGCCCCCGATTGTCTCTCAGCCACTCCCTCCTGGTTGTCTTGTCTACTTTGCCACATCCGTCTGGCTTTCGTTCTCGGTTCAGTTGCTGCTGCTGCTGCACCGAGGCCAAGGTACGGTCATGGAAAGTTTTCGTTACTTTCCGCTGTCTTCGTCTTCGTCTTCGGTGTCGTCGTTGTTGCTGTAGCAGTTGTTGTTGAACATTTTTCTTGTAGCCAACCATCCCTGCAGGCAATGTGAGCGGAAGTTTGAAGTTGCCAGCTCTTCTGGTGGAGCATTTTGCATTGCATGCCCAAAGACCCGTTGTCGAAGTCGAAGCAGAAAGTTGCATTCCGGATCCGCATCCGTAGGCCACGGGCGGATGAGCGCTACTTACCGCAAATGATAATGCACATTCATGCAGCCCTCCTCTGCAGCCTCTCTCTCTTTCTCTCCTTAGCTTTCCTGTCTTCAAATACTTGCCAGTCTGCATGCCTTCGGTGCTGGCATTCGAGAAGTAAATGAAACGAACGATTGTCTCGCCGCATCGCTATTTTGGGGGGATGAGAGGTGGAATCTTCATTCTTCCGAAACAAAGAGAAAAGACAAAAACCATTCCGGCTCGCAGAGTAATTGGTGAACCGGTTTGAGGGAGGGGGCGGAAGAAGAAGGACAGACAATGTTAAGGAAGGAGTGTAAGCCGCTTTTTCACGGATTACAACGATGTCTTTTCTGCCCGAGGAAACTCTGACATTGCTGCTGCTGCTGCTCGTGCTCGCCCTCGTGCTCGTTAGTTTAATTTTTGTTTGTGGGTGAAGCAAGTTACTCCGCCATTTTCCCAGAAAGTTCGAAGCCTTCGTCGCACTTCCTTCGGCACCTTCTCTCCGGAGACCCGATCTCATTGTCAGAAGTAATGAACTGGCAGTGGGCATGAGTCGGGTGTCTCTGTGTCTGTGCCGGACGCTGGTGATGCTGGATGGCTTTTTGCTGCATCATGCTAATTATTATCGGCAGCATTACCATCACCATCATCATCATCATCATCATCATTGGGTTTTAAATCAAAAACTTAATACAATAGCAATCAAGCTGCGGTACGCTACACTAAACCGGTGGCCGTGGTGACTCGTTACGGCTGCATTTACATGCCCGCGGTGACTCATCCTTGGGGACCACCTCGTCTCGGTGGGTCGGAAAGTCATCTGCAACTTGTCTTCGAATTCAAAGTACCTGATTAAATGACGGCAGTGAGTTGTTGTGGGTTTTTGCGAAAGTTGCGCCGTCCCCCCGTGGATGCTGGTGCAGACAACGGTCACGGAGAGAGTGGGGAATATTGTTGCTTTCGAATGCTAATGCGAGTAGTTTTGTTGGTTTTGTTTTACTTCGATGGGATCCTTTGCAACGAAGAGTTGATTTGATGATATGCGTCTTTTCGCAGTTTTCTCGTTTTTTTTTTGTTTCATTGGAGGAAAGTACTGCAACCAGTCGATGAAGTTTTCGCTTTTGTGTGAAAATGAGTCGCATTGAAATGCCTGTCATTCATTTCAAGCAGTGCTGCGTGCTGATTGTAAATGGAATGGAGCATTAGCGTTCTTTTGTCGATAGCCAATTGCTGTGAAACTCGGTTTGGAATTATTCGATATCGTTATTATTGCTATCTGGATGATTCATTCTATAATCATCTGATCTGTTCACTGGATGTTTTAACAAACTCAATCGTTCGTTTATTTCAAAGGAATTCAAATGAGATAATGATTTGTTTGCATTTGCTGATTTGTTGTCCATTCAGAACACACTTAAGCGATTGTTTTTAGCTTTTCCCAAACGATAAGCAACGACGCAACAGTTCTATTCATAGCCATATCAATGCGCGGTAATGGACATTCATCCCTTCTGTAACTTCATTTGCGTGCTATGATTTCGCTGATCTGGGAACGATATAAACGGTTACAACAAAAGTTATAGGCACTTACTATTAATTAAGTAGCACTTGTAATTAGTACTGAAAACTGTGGGAAGCGGATCAAACAGCAATGAAAATCGTTCAACAAATTACTCTAATTATCCCCTCGCCACGAGACAGAAAGCTTCAGCAAATGAGTAAACTGATAGTTACCAAGTTTTTTTCTGTTCTATTGATTGATCTGCGTATTTTTATAACACCGGTTAAATGAGGATATAATTGTTTTCGCAATCAAAGAGCAAATTACATAAAAGGTTTCTGAAATGTGGTCATCAACTATCCTGGATAATATGGATATTGTGCGTGGTGCTATTGCATCAATTATTATCGAGAAATTCTAAGAAACATCGTTATTCATTCGCTGTTATTACCGATGGATGTGTTTGGGAATAAAAAATATTTACATTTTCACGTGAAACATAAATTGATTGGCGACGCAATGAGTGACTTGTATTCGAGCAAGTGCCGCATTTAATTTCATTCCATATTATTATTTTTTAATTATTGTAACTGGCCAGTAGATAGGCTTATTTAATTCTAAAATAAAACTCATTATAGCGCACAATAGTGTGCCTAACATCTGCTAGAGAACGAAATGGATTTTGAATAGAAATCCTCATTCCATCCGCCATTCGAAATTCAATAACGAATTGCAACACAATGCTTCGACATTGGCCACAAAGTTGTGTGGTATTCACGAGCATTAATCGCAAATGTGTTCCCGCTTGTATCGATTCCAGACGCTGCCACGAACCAGACATGGGATCACTCTGGCTGAGCATCGTGCTGGGCGGACTGAGCATGCTGGCCAAAGAGACGGGCATCACCGTGTTTCTGCTGAACGTCGGGTACGACGCGTACCGCAACTGGCCAGCCCTGAAGCGGAGTCTGCTCGAAAAGCGATGGAGCGAGGAGACGCATCAGTTCGGGCGGCGCGTCTCTCGCGTTCTCCTTTCGCTCGGAGTCCTGTTGGCCGTGCGCCTAGCGCTGCTGCAGGGCTCCTTGCCACGCTTCTCACACCAGGACAATCCCACCGCTTTCCATCCGAACCTTTACGTACGGTAAGTACGAGCCGTGCGGTCTAGTTAATATCCTATCTGATATGAGATATCTGAACCGATTCCATTCTGTGTGCAGGTTGCTGACGTTTTGCTATCTGGCCGCCTTCAACTGGTGGTTACTGCTGTGCCCATCGACACTCAGCCACGACTGGCAGATGGGTTCGATACCGCTCGTGACGACGCTCAGCGATCCGCGGAACCTCCTGACTCTGCTCACGTTTGCGGCCGCGCTCGCCTTCACCTATAGGGGGCTGGCCGATACCGAGGTAATTAAAACATCAATTATTTAAACTATGGTCTCTTCTCGTTCTGCATTTGTACTCATTTCCTCCTGCAACACAAATCCCTATCCCGATGATGATAGCATCTCCTGACCGACACCATACACTCCCGTTGTTAGATGTTCCGGGTTTCCACTTTACAATCGCTTTGCAAACGACTCTGAAGTGAGGCAAAACAAAAAAAAACCAACGTGAAACAAATATCGAAACAATCTCTCGTATCACGGTTGCGATCTGTTCATTCGACCAGAATGCGGTTCGTCAATTTATATTGGAAAATCCGTTGCAACGATGGAACGCGCATATTTGCTAACGCTTTTGCGGCGTCGAGTTTCCAGCTCCATTTCTCTCCCTCTACTTTTTTTTTGTTTCTTATTTGTGCCTCGATCCCTCGATTGCACCCTCTGCTGCCATCTACATCGTCTGCATCACCAGCAGGAATAGCTCCCCATTCGATCCGGCGAGGTGCATCACGCCATCGCGCCGAATTGCAATCAACTGTGCAAATATTGTATCATCGCGCACCAATGATGCATCCCCTCCATCTACACAGGGGATGATGTGCGGTTTGCAAGGACAGCGCACACAACACAAACGGTCTACTTATGTGTGCGCCCGAGCATTGGTTCAGTTGAGGAAAAAGCGCGAAACAACAACAACAAAAAAAACGAGCAGAAAAGAGGAAAATGCTGGAAATCCCCGAAATCCGTCCCCGTACCACATGCAACTCAGTCATCGGTTTTTTTTTATTTTTGATCAAAGTTGTGCTTCATCGCTCGTTGTTGCTGTCGTTGCGGACGTCCGCTTGTTGATGGATGTAAAGCATCGATTATTTATTGATCAAACCGGCAAGCTGCTTATTGACGTTAATTGTCCACATCGTGAGGGAGGCCAGCGTTCTGTTGCTGCCACTCGAACGCTCCTTGTCTTTATTGGATTCGCTTTTGTTTTGTCGCTTTTCCGGGCACGTTTTTTTTTTGGAGTTGGTCCGTAGCGAAGTGGCAACGAATTGGAATACATTGTTTACACCACCACCACCACCACCAACCGCCAGTGGGGAGAGGGGATGATGATTGTGCGGAATCATGTTGTTCTCCAAATGTTCGCGATGTAGTTTTTTTGTTTGTTGCGATCGGAACAGTGCGAGGGAGCGAGCGCATTAAAGCGACAAATGACGCAACGAGGATGAAGCGTACACCACCGCGGGCAGCAAATTATCTGCTCCATCCATCCCCTCTTGGTTGTCGTTCCAATTTGTGGTGGTTCCGGTGACGGTGTGTTCGCGATGGCGAAATATTGAATTTCACTTAAATGGGCGCTGGAGGGCGCAGGACGACAGCGGGTCTGCTCGCTTTTTGGTAGCGGTTTTAATTGAATTTATTTCCAGGTGGCAGGGCTGACAGATGTGTATTACATTCCCTTCCCGGTGACTGGTTGTTGCATGACGATGATGATGATGATGAGGCGTTGGGTTTGATGTGTAATCTATATTGGTCCTGGGGTCCAACCGATCAACCGCATCGCCTGTTTGATGTGGTTTCCGGGAATATATTTTTCCATTTTCTCTCGAAACATTCAGTACACAACCGTCAATTGCATACCGGACTTGTTTACAGGACATGCTACTTGCTTACTTGCGATTCAATCGGTTACGTTCTCTGTTCCATCGAAGCGATTGGACGCGCTGTACGAAAGATTCTGTTGAATTATTAAAACCTTCTCTCTCTTCACTCCACCACTTACATCACTGCTCTCTGCGTCACTCCCGCATCGGAGCTTATTGACACTCTGTTCGCATTACTCATGCGAGAGACAGAAGCCATAAAGACGCAGAAAGCGGAAGCGTGAGTCTCGATAACGAGGTTAACGGAAATGAGGGTGCGGATGGTGAGCATTCCTCTTCCCCCTTTCACAGATTGATGCTGCTTCCCTGCTTCTAGTGCCATCCAATTTTGCAAGCCGATTCGCCCCGAACTCAATTCCTAGATTTCTGCACCAAGGACCACTGTAAGCGCTGCTGCCGACGCTACCACATCCCACACTCAGTTCATTAGAACAAATGGGCTTCATTTCCCAATCACTCACTCCCTCTAATTCGCTCGCAGCCCGTAGCAATCGATAGCCTAGTGGCTGGTAGCGACCATTCAGGCAGAACCAGATGATAGGAAGAGAAATCGGTGGGCGAAAAAAAAAACAAAACATTAAATGAAGATCGCTGCGATTGGTGCGATGGCGTGACGGCTCCTTTTTCTGCCCCTTCCCCATTACTTCCGGCCCTTCCCGTTGATTTATCTCTCGTTTTCGGGGCCGGACCGGGACTGAGATTCAAACCGACAGCCACGTCGACGATGACGACGACGACCCTGCGTGTCTGCCGTGACCAGCAATCAGTGCTGGTGATGCTGGTCGCTGGTTCATCTAATTTCCTTTAGCCAGCACTCGCGGTGGCCGCAGCGAACCGTATCGCTTACCGTGGCTGTCCTTTTTCGGGGTGCGATGGACTACGGATCAGATCAGAAGACCACTCGTGGGGCCGCTCTGCGTCGACAGCCCGGGGTGGGTTGAGAAGTAGATGGTCCACCACCTCCACCACCACCACCATCATCATCATCATCATCATGATTGCCACCTCGAGGGTGCTACCATTACGAAACAGAAACCACCACGGCTCCGCGCTGGATCCCGCATCGCGTACACTCAAGACCCTGCGCGGCCTACATCATCTACGAAACACGCGATTTCTGTGGCTGCCCTTCTGCTTCTGCCCCCCCCCCCCATTCTCAGCATATTATGCTCGCTTCTAATGTCTTCACCAGCGACACCGATTTAGCGTGCTTCTGTTCTGCTCGCTTGGATGCTACACGGTGCACGGTGGGCTCGATTGGTGCCCTCGAAATGGTCAGAAAGCTGCTCACCATGAGCTTCCATTTATGTGGAGCATGCATCTTGTTTGGTGCGACTGTTCTAGGGAACTAAAGTTCGCATGGTCTGCAAAATCTGTGTTTAAACCAAGTTTCAACTTCAACGGAAACTTCTCCGCCCATTAGAGAGCCCAGTGTCACCGAGGGTGTTGGCAATTTTGAGCAAACACCACGGGTTCACCGTCATCTGAAAAGGCTCTCTAGGTTCTGTATGCAACGCAAGGCCGCCGTGCGTTGAGTAATATGCCGGAGCTTTGCGTCTGCCACATATTGACCGAAACGTCTGTCACCGATCTGGTATCCGAGGCATATCGTTCCCGTCGGCCGTCTGTGTTATCAATCAATCAAGCATCCTTCGCAGTACCGACTGCCTCGAACGAGTAACGACAGGCTACAACGAACGAACGAACGGGACAAGCTCGCAGTTAGTATTATTGTTATTTGCGGCCATGTTGATTGATGGACCGTGGATAGGGATGCCATGCAACCCCCCCCCCCCCCCGCCAACCCGGGAGAGAGGTTCTCCTCCTGTACGTGCCGTATGTGGCAGAAGTAAATTGATAAGTGAATTAGATAAATGACGTTTTATGTAACTTTCACTCTTTTTTGCACCCCTCAGCCTCTTTCATGTGTGCAGCGCTGTATGTTTCTATGCGTGTGTCTGTGTGCCTAGAGTAGGCGTAACGGTGGCTCGTGTTACAGCGTGCGAACGCAATAAATTTCGCCAAACTTGACACTGAGCCTTGCTTGCTTACCGAAACCCTACGACTTCTCATCTTGCCTCCACACCAACCTACGGTAAATCTGGGACCCCTATGCCAGCCTGTGCCACAGATTGACAGCATCAGGTTGTATTTGGCTTTAGCTCGCGCGTCGTCGCAATGCGTGGATGCTAAGGAAAAGGCAGAAACCGAAACCGAAGCTCGCTGCTGTCGTGAGAAGGGTGTTGTTGTGTTGAGGATTTTCGGTGGCTATAAATTGTTGTTCTCTCTGTCGCGTGAAGGGTGATCAACGGATGTATGATCACCGATGGAAACCGTCACCGTCACCGACGCTGCCGCGAGCTTGTCAGCACGATTGGGCCTGTCGAAGAGTCGCAGAGGATATCGAGTAGAGGCGGTGGCCAGGCCAGGGCTGGCTGAGAATCATGACAGCCGAAGATAAATGATGTTCGGGCTTCGCTTGGTTCCGTGACCAAAATCTGGAAGCTCGGTGGGCACCGGGTTTTTGGCGCTGGAATGCTAGACTCCCAACCGCGTGCTGCTGGCGAGAAAACTTGACGCTTGCGACGCAGGTGGATCACGGTGGATAACCTTGTTGACACCTGGTTGGCAGCTGGTAAACGCTTCAATAAAGCTCAACCAACGAACCAGGCTAGCAAGCGTGAAGGGTAATCGTGGGCGGATAGTGCTAGAGGGTGGGGAGAGAGCTGACGGCTTGTTCGTGGATTGCATTACAGCTGTTGTCGAAACGTGGCCCGCCAGGCTAAAGCTAATTCGCACAGTGACATTTTACATTGTCCTTGGTGACAGTGAGCTAAGAATGGTGCTATGGGTTGTACGAGTGATTCGTTACATTAAACGAACATGTTAGTAAAGCAAAAAGGTCTAAAGCGTATCTATGAGCCCTCTCCAGGGAATAAAACAAAGAATTTGCTACGACGGCGGACACTGTGTACGTCCATCCATGGGCAAAAAGCTATGAAAGTCATTAATAAAATCGTGTTGATATATTCTATCGACAGTTTACAACCTAGCTAACAAATTGGCAGTCGAATATCATTTTCTGATCGCAATTTGAGCGAGAAAATCTAAAAAATTCTAAAAAAACTACAAAACACCATGCGTCTCCATCGAGGTTGCGCCTCCATCGAGCATGCGCCTCCATCACTATCGTTGATTATTCCTTTTTTTTCATGAAAACGTAAACTGTGTTGATGGAAACGGTGATATATTTTATTTTTTGTGGTTGTTCTGCTAACTGGAAAATAGTATTTATTGATTTTTTATTAAACACTAATGATTCAATTTAAACCAAATGTCATAGAATTCCTGGATGCTCTCTGTGCAATATACAACAAGGCAACTCTCTGCCATTGCCTGCCGATATCATTCTTCGATCAGTTATTTAAACAAACAGCAAGCACTACCCTTCTTGGCACACCTCACGGCACTCTTTGCTCCCATCGCAAAGCTCGCACACATCCCGGCGCTCCACCTCATACGTCCTCACGGCATTCTTTTCTGCAAATGAAAAGTGATGCATTATGTCAGTACGATCATTCGAGGCATAAATCATTGCTCTTATATACCTGGTTCATAGTAATCGTGCACGATGACGTAGGCTGGCCGATTGAGTGCGACTCGTGTGCGCCGGTACGCCGTTACCGCGAAGCAGTTCCTCTCGGTGCCCATGTTGTTGTAATACAGCACCACGGACGTACCACCGAAGCGAATCTCTACGTTCTGCATGAAGAATAAATCCCACAAATTAATCTCTCAGTCATCCCCTTTGAAAAGGGTGCATCCTCACCTTTATCGGATTAACGTTGGTGGTCGCACTCAGTGGATCCTTTTCCGCAACATACCCACTCGGAAAGTTAACCTCCACCAGCACCATATTCGAACGTTCGTCCTTCAACTTCGGCATGTAGCTGGTGCACACATCCAGCACCAGTTTCGTCTCCGCCGAACCATTCCGTTTGGTCACATCCAGCACGAACTGGTTGGCGAACTTGGTCAGCTCCATACCGTACTGATAGGACACCTGTAGCAGCCCGAAACCGGTGCCCTGTACATGGAACTCCAGTTTATTCGTCGCGTCCGTGAACTCATCGTAGCTCATCTGCTCGAGGTCAGTGGACGTAACGCGAAACTCACGACGCCGATGGGGATAGACCAGTTGGATCGAGTAATCGTTCCGTGCTGGTGCTACCTTTTCCGCCATTTTGCAGAGCGCCTTCAGACCGACGAACGTGTCCTGGGTACGGGGGAAGCTACCGGTTTCGTACCGTTGCCCCACCAACCAGCGCATGATCGGTACACCCTCGAGGTAGCGTTCGGCCAGTACGTACGATAGGAGCGCGTAGGCCGTCGTTTCGATTCCGTTCGCCGATCGGACCCAGTATCGCTCGGTGCCGTTATTTTTTGTGGTACTCAGGTTGTCCAGTCGCTCCAGTGCCTCAGTCCGCAGTGGATGACGAGCCAACCATAGTGCGTACGTTGCGATCGAGAGATCATAAGCATCTTTGATGTTGGGAAGTGCTGCCGTTACGTACTGAATGCCCCGTTCGATCACCTTCGGATGACTACGGGCAGCATCGGCATTCTCCAGGAAAGCAATCAGTACGTACGACGTCAAAGCAATGCCATCACGCAGTCCACCCTGCATATCGCGATGATACATCGCACCGGCAGCATCGAACCGTCCCGTTTCGTGCTGCTTAGTGGCAAGCCATTCGAACGCTTGCCGCACAATGCTCGGCTCCACATCGGTAATATACTTCGAGGCGATCTTCATCGAACTACCGACGAAAGCGGTCAGAAAGACACCACCACCGGATCCTGCCCACAAACCAAACGAACCATCCGGTTGCCGATACCGGAGCTGATTCTGATGACCAACCCTTAGCAGTTCCGTCGCACGATTGATCAACTGTGTCTCGCGTGATCCGATCGCCGTCAGATAGTCAAGCACGAGGATATTCGGTACGTAGCGGACCATATTCTGTTCACCGCAACCACTCGGTACGCTCAGCAGATTGCCAAGGTTTTTCAGCACCGAAGTTAGCAGATTTGCTGGAAAATCGATATGACGTCAAATGACTTGGGGATATTTGGAGAGCTCCGGACGAGACACTTACGCACGAGCGTGAACTCGATCCGTCGCGAAC
The DNA here is from genome assembly GCF_943734665.1 of Anopheles aquasalis. Classification (NCBI taxonomy): domain Eukaryota; kingdom Metazoa; phylum Arthropoda; class Insecta; order Diptera; family Culicidae; genus Anopheles; species Anopheles aquasalis. The sequence continues at coordinate 11,725,742 of NC_064878.1, read as the reverse complement.
GCTCATCCGCCTGCTTGTCAATGTCCAGCACGACCGCAAACGTCTGATTGGTGTAGGTTGAGTGGGAGAAGAACCGTGATGCATGGCGACGCTGGATCAAACTTTCCGGCACAACGCGGATCACCTTCTCCAGTTCGTCCACTTCGCTGCCACAGGCGGCTTTGACGCGTACCACCATCTCACCGATGGCGCGCGCTTTTACCAGGAAGGTGACCGACACACCAACGTTCGGCGGAACGGTGACCGTCTTGGTGAGGCTTTGTGCTAAGGAAGATTGAGGGAAAGTATAAGAAAAACAACATTTTCTGGATCACTCACCTGTAACCGGTTGACCGACGATCTCCGTTCGATTGGCCACAGTATAGAGTGTCACTTGGGCCTTCTGAGTCGTCGCAAGCTGGCTGAAAAGACTGAACTGAAGGACGACCGCTTCACCACGCTTCACAGAGTACGGCAAACTGTCGACAATGTAGAACGGTTGGACGGTGATGAACTGGAGCGGCTGCTCGATGATACCGAGTCCGTGCAGGGGATCGATGGAGAAACCGGTCAGGTACCAGGCTGTGGTAGTGTCCGGTACCTTTTGGGATAGCTCGGTGGATCCAGAGGCCGGCATGTTTAAAGTCGTCCAGAGAAACGATTCCAGGAAGTTGCTCCTAAAGGAGACAGTTGGCTTCGCTTTGGTTTTCCTGGCTGGAGCTCCCTCGCGGCCAGTTTTTGTGTTGCCTGTTCGGGGATCGAAGGAAAACAAGGCCGTCCAATGAGCAGTGCAATTGATCCTGGAAGAGCAATCACTGTCTTTTGTTGCTTACCACTGTCAAGTGAAACTCCATCCAGGGTTTGAACGATTAGACCGAAGCGCTGCAAGTAAATCGAGGCATGTGAGTGACTGAATGTCCTCTGTGATGCACTGACTTACCTGAAAAGGATCAAAGCTGTTGTCATCGATCGCATGGAAGCCAGCGAGTGCGGCCAGTGCATCCTTCCAGAACAGATCGTGCTGTTGGCCGAACTGCAGCAAACTTTTGTCGTAAGCGGCCAGCGCGACGAACGATCCAGCACGGCCTGACATTCGCAATTGCAGATCTTGTCCCGGTTTTAGCACCGTTTTGTCTAATTTCATCGTGAACTGCGAAAGGAAACAAGGGAGCAAGTAGCTTAAAGAAGCCAGTTTTTCTTCTCTTGAATGCTATTAAAATGCCTACATTGTTGCGAAGTGCCTGGTAGTCGAGCTCGACGAAATCGTACAACACCACCCGGCTTGCGGTGACCACGGTGGCCACGATCACGGTGGACTTTGGGAGCATCCGATCGGAAGGCTTCAGCTGCAGACGATGCGAGACCGAGTCTTTGCTTAGTGGAACGTACCCTGAATTAATGATGTTTCCTCTCGAAAGCACGTAGTAAAGGTAGAAGGTTGTGCCCTTTGAGCACGTCACCAGCAGAGAAATGTCGTGATCAAGCTTCAATCTGTAGTTAAAAAGGTAGAAACGGGATCACAATTATCAAGGAAGTGACTTCGTTGTAAAGCAAACTTACGGAGCATCCAGTGTGACCTTCAGCATTGCTCCGCCATCCTGTTGCGACGCGTCTATCGTTTCCTCTAGCAGCTGATTACCATCGATCAGTGCCTGGAAGGACACAGATTGTGCATCAAGTGGATAAGAATTTACGCAAAAAAAAACTGCAGCAGATCCGACAGTCACCTCAACTTCGATGTACTCCGCAGATTTGCTCGTCGGTAGCACGAGTTTGATTACTCCGGCCGCATCCGTGGTGAAACGCTTATCAAACGGTTCTTTTAGTCCCTCCATAATCACATTAACTGCAATGCCGCTTGCCGGTCGACCATCTTGCTGTACGACCTTCAGTGAACACGAGAACGAAGATCCCCGACGGAAGGTTGGCGCTTCCTTGTGCAGTTCCACACGATACTGGTGCTTGTAGACGGTAATGTAGCGCTGCTTCGAAATGGTTCGATCTGAACGAAGGAAACGCAAACAAAACACACATCAACAAATGTTCGACGAACGATTTCGCGATCGCGTTCTTACTCGTGAGCTGCTCGGTGAAGGTGACATTCACGCGCACACTCTGACGGTCTTCCTCGATGATCAAAAGCTCCGACTGGAAATGGAGCTGCAGCACGGCACTCCCAATGAGCTGCACCGTGCGGCTTTGATCCAGGATGTCATCCTCGAGATAGAGTTCAACGCGTGCCGTCCCCTGTACCGGTAATCCCACGTTGTACTGTGCCGTTAGCGTAAGGTTTAGGCCCTGATGTGCCTCCAGTGGCACCGTAGCTGGCCGGACGTCTACATCGAACGATGCCAGTACGTATTCGTGCACTGAGAACGATTTGCTGCACAGCACACGCTGACCATCGTGGCCGGACGTGACGCTGATGCTGTAATCACCGAGCAGGGGTGTGGCCGCGATAGTGAGTCGATCCGCGAAAACTCCAGCCTGAAGGCGGGCAGCGGGCCAACGGCGTATCACGTTCCCGTTTGGATCCTCTACCGTTACGCGCACGTTATCGCCAGTGTTTGGTGCTCCTTGGGGCGGCAGCAACTCGCTGTCTAGCACGATCGCACGGAACTGAACCGTATCGCCCGGTTTGTAGACGGGCTGGCTAAGCTGGATCAGACCGGTTACGGTGTTGGCCTTGAGCTCGAGGTCCGTCTCACGATGATAACGGAAACCTTGCTGACCGTCGACAGTCAGTTTGTAGCTGCTGGTTTGTGCCAGCTGATCGGGAATCTAGCGAGAGTAAAGTAATAAGGGATTGAATCGTTTCGATTGCAAGATCATGGGAGCTCGTAGATGGGCTTACGCTCAAGTGAACCACTGCATTTGCGTTTTTCTGCACGGTGGTGAGCTTGGTGAGGTTTAGCGAGGATCTGCCAGCCCCAGTCTCGATGCCTTCCAAACGGACACTCAGCTGGACACTATCACTGGCACCAAAGTGACTGATCACGATCGTATAATTCTGCTGCGGACGAATCACTTTCGGTGCGACCAACAACAAACTGGAATGACACAAAGCAGCTGCATCCTCTGTGCACTCTGTAGAAAGAATGGTTCTCTAGCTTACCTGCTACACTCGTTGATCAGCAATACCGCGAGCATCCAAGGAATGAGGTAGTAGCGGTTCATGGCGCTCAAGATGGACTTCTCGCAAACAGCAGTGATCCGCTACGCTGCTCCAACTGAACTGAACTGAGCACCACTTTAACTAACAACCGATGATAGGCCGGTGGTACGACGATCGAAAGGGAGTTCCCCGGATGAAAACAAAACCGAGGCGCATCCAGCAGATAAGCCAAAAATCCCCAACCAGACGGCAGGACCACACTGACCGCGATTAGTAGAGGATGCTTTCTTTTTTTGCACGACTGCCTCCAATTGATAAGCGAACCACCACATGCAAATGGTGGTTTCCGTTGGATGGGCTAGACGATAAGGAGCCAACGGAGCTAGCCGTCGAGCAGACATCGCCGCTTATGCGCCTGATAAGCGTGTTGGAAAAGAATGAATGGGCGCACGCCAGTCGAGTCGCGTCAGAGGTCGTGTACGAGTCGGAATCAAATTAATGAATTACTCGCGAAGATTAACAAGCAAACAAACACACCAGGGGGGAGGGGGAAAAAGGGCGGCATCGGGCATCGGATTTATTATCAGTGGCGTCTGTTACTGTTGATGATTCATCCCCGATTGAGCTGGCGTGTCTTAGGATGTGCCTTCCTAGTGCTACATCTCACAAACGATAGTGCTAGTGATATGATATGCCATGGACGCGTGTCAGCACAGTAAGACAGCGACCTTATCAGTGTTAATGAGTTGTTGATGAATGAATCAATTATGCTATCCCCTGGGGGCACGGGATCAAATGGTAAAAGGGTATCACGGTAGTGAGAAGCATTTGCGCGAGACAGCCTAACGAACTTTGTTTACAAAAGATCAATTACGGTTGCTGTGATTGCATGTGTTTGGAGAGAGATAGCGAACGTCAACAAAGGTGTTGTTGAAGGGATCACATGACACCGAGCTTCGTTTATGCTATCGCATGACTTTTTTACGGAACTAAACCGAGGATAGGTGCACACTTAAAGCCTATGAAAGCGTATTCTGTTGTTTATATTTGTGGTTAGTGTCCTGCGGTGCGATGCCAATTATCTTTCGTTTGTTTTCGGTTCAAATAACAGGATAATGAATTTAAGGTGACGAAACTGACAAGCTACTTCGAGTGCTTTCATGCATTTGTTGTTTTCTTGGACATAGCACGAAGCAAACGGAGTCTTTCCTTTTAAGTTCTTGTTCTTCGATTGCTTCACAAGCGACTGTTCTATTCACTGTGTCGAAGTCATGTCATTAAATGATCTCTGCTGTGTACACCATTTTAGCAATAGAGGCAAATAATTGAACTGGCGCATTAGGCAAACAAGATCCTTCTGTAAGTAAACTTCGTTACTTAGAGCTAGACTTCCACAAGTCCCATATCTTTAGTGCTATTCTGTGGAAATTGATTCGAGCGATACTATACATTTCTTATTGCATTGTGGCGTCGTTCCAAGAATCGTAACAATTGGAAATTGTAGACCACTCTGACCATAACCAGTGCTTCTAGCGAATAATGAAGCTTTTGATGTACCGAACCCAGCATTCCGTCTCGCTCACTCAGAATGAAAGTAACTTGTCCTCGAAAGCAGTACACGGAACACAAGCAACGAGTCCTGAAAATCAAACGGAACGACAACCAAGGACGAAATGATTGGAGTGAGGGGCTATTACGCCATGGAATGGCAGCAGACGTAACGAGGTGCCGACAGACGACCAACTCCTCAACGAACAGAAAAAAAACCACCCACAATCTTGTGCCACTGTTTGGTTAGGAGGTGGTTTGCTCCTTCGGAACAGAACACTATGATCACTACACATCCCCTGAGCTGGACGCTACGTAACGCAGAGACAGGGAGACGGTGTACCAATGCGTAAAAATGGCTTCTGTCAGCACTCGCCCCTGCACGTAATTCAATTGAATGTCCATCAGCCCCCCCCCCCCTCCTGTTCCCCTGGCTGTCGGTCGAGCAGACGACAAGCACCACCATCGCATCAGTGCCTGCGTGCTGCTCAGGACCAGTGCCATCGGAGAGGATGGGGATGATGTTAGTGCTTGGTAACTAAATAAACAGCTTCATTCTTCTGCGAACCAACTAAAGGATTTCTTCACCCTGGTGCTCGTGCTGGTCATGGCCGTTGGTGGGGAATAGAAATAATCAAAATTTCATTTAGTTGTCTTGAGCGCCATCTTTTGATCTGACAAGCGCGCCGAGCAAAAACCATAAGGATGACTTCGTTACGGCTGAAGGGGATGCTGGGGGGGGGGGCACTACTTTTGCTTCGCTGCTCGCTACTGACCACACAACGCACGCAACGCTGCCCACTGGCACGTATCTGATGTGTGTGAAGTTCCACGAACGAATCTCAGCGCAAAAAGAATGCCAGAGAACATGTCCGCTACTGCAAGACGAGGGCGCAAATAAAAAACCCCATCCAACGACCGACAAACCGTAGCCGGACGCAAGCAAAAGTGAAAGTCTTATCTTTCAATCACATAAAAACACTCGAATCATTGGCCCTAGCTACGGCTCCTCGTTTATGGTTCGTTTCTGACATGACGAGAGCGACCGCATGTCGCGCGATCAGTAAAATCTTGGGAGCAGCAGAGCACGAGAGCTAATA
>NC_064878.1:11677500-11715000 GCF_943734665.1 Anopheles aquasalis | reverse complement strand
CAAAAGGTCTTTAGAGTTTAAAAGAGAGGGAGGGAGAATGTAAAAGAAAAATGATAGAAAGGACTGAAGTGAATCCATAAGTGTCAATCATCTTAAGGGCTAATCCTTTACAGATTATCGTGTTAAATTCCTAATCGTGTTAATCCTTAAATCCATGCAAATACTCCTCAATATCAATATGCAAATACTCCTCAATATGACATCTAGTAGACATTTTTTAATCATATGATTTCGTCACAAGAAATCTTCAGAAATAAACCTTTTTTAGGGCCCCTCTAATAGGCAGCATAGAAATAAAATTGTTATGTAGCGCGCTGCAGCCGGTTCCATAAATTTCTCCATGTTTCTAAACCATAATGGCCATTTCCTCCATTCCAGTATGGGTTGCCTGATCCTCGTCGTTTACGGCGCACAGCGACTGTGGGAACGGTTTGCTATTCTACGCAAACCGATGCTACTGGCGGCCACCGTACTGATCGTGGCCGGCTGTCTGAAAACCTTTGCCCGAAACCAAGACTGGAGTTCACGGGAGGCGCTGCTTCGGTATGTATCGGGCCAATGGAAATCAATTAAAATGCTAACCTTGCTCTCTCTCACACTCTTTCTCTCTCTCTTTCTTCCCTTGCCACGCTGGCAACAGTTCGGGACTGCAGACGCTACCGCACAACGCCAAAATGCACTACAATTTCGGCAATTTCCTGCGGGACTCGGCCCAACCGGAACCGGCCATCGCTCACTACCGGGAGGCGCTGCGCCTCTGGCCATCGTACGCCAGCGCACACAACAACCTCGGCACACTGATGGCCCGCTTCGAGGCGGCCGAGTATCACTTTCGGGAAGCGATCAAATATTCATCCGAACACATTAACGCCCACTACAATCTAGGCCAATTATACCGGTAAGTTCGCAGGGCCGGGGGTTGGGATGCAGAGGAAACAAGGGACCAAGGGCGGGGTGTACATGGTCATGTCGTCGAGCTTCGAGGATGCTCCTGCGCGCAGCCTCCGTGCCATCGGGTGTTCCGGCTCGGTTGCAGTTTGCTCTGTGGCTCGGTGACAACCAATTTGCTTCCCATTGTGCTACCATATCCCACCCCCTCCTAGGGGGCTGTTTCGATGTTTCGGTGTTTTCTTTTTCCCATTTTTTTTCTTCTTTTTCGTACAAATATTTGACCGTTTTTCCAGTGGCTACGCTCGCTCTCACACAGCCGTAATTGAATCAGGGAATTTGGGATTACGAAGCATTAAAAGGTTCTCTCACTTGGTGGTAGTTCATCTAGGGCTCGAGCTGGTCGAATGGATGGGTGTATAACAGTTTGTGCTGAGCTGTTTTAAGGGGTGGCACACGGCGGATGCGTTACACCAGTTTGGCAAACAAAGTTGTCGCTCGTTACGTACGCCATCTGTTTGATATACGCAAAGTAAACTAGCAAAGCATGGTTGTGGTGTCATTGGAATTGATTTCATTGTTTGTAGGTCATTTGCTATTTTGGGGGCAACCTTGAAGGCCTTATTGAAACATTAAACCATTACTCATCATATTGTAGTTCTCGGTGCCTTCACTTCATGTGATAGTTTCTAGAATTCAATCTACATAATTTTTAATGTTTTGTCGTTTTAAAACCAGCATGAAAGCGATGGAGTGCAATACCAAAATATAACAAATCAAACGTAAAACACAATACTCATGAGAATGTTGTTTCACTCAAAGCTACGATCTTATGCGCTTATGAAATAAACTAGGTGAGATTGTTCAAGTACGGATTATCTGATTTTTAGAATTACTTAACGGTACTTTTTATTACCATTTTGATTTTCATCGACCCAAACCATGAAAGTTGTTCTGTTCACACGAGGGCATAGCATATAGAATGCAAAACGATGAATGCAAACAGAGAATTTAAAAACCCTTTCTCTTTTTTTCTTGATAAAAATCATGCTTTTTTCTAGATCTGTATTACCATTCGACATGGAGAAGAGATACTTAAATCTCGCACTCCACTAGGATGGAGCTTGTTTTCCACGGATGCTTTCAATATTGAACATGAGATGTAGGTACGCTCCACGGTGGATCTGCCACATCACGTTCCATGCGTTTTAGAAATGTTGCCACAGTTATTCACCGAACAAAACAGATTCAACCGATGATATCCACGCTACCAGCTGCTTTCACCTCACTTCAGCCAAGCCATCGCACCATTTGCGTGACGATTCACGCTTGGAAGTGACTCTGCGATTCAATTACTCTACCGGCACTCGTTACTTCGACATTTGTGCGCGAATTAAAAGCGTGGAAAACGCTTAGCTAAAAAACCAGCTTTCCGAGACCGTGGCAGCTGTAATTGGAGAAAATTAAAAGCACCATCGTGCTTCAGTCATGGAGAGTAAGGATGGGGGTGTGCATGACGTTCTGGTGAAACGTTCGGCGACCAACAAACCCTCGGCACACCGGTGTACTGGCCCGGCCGTTGCCGTTATCTGGTCGCTATCTAAGCTGGCGCACCGTACTCGTAGCTCGTCATCGTTCTACGTTTCTTTAATTATACTTTAATCCTATCGTTTGCTTAAGTCGCTCACTGTTCGCCACCACCCCGGGACTGTCTATCCGGACAACATCTCGGCGCATCCCTTCCCCTTGGGAGCACCATGCCCCCAACCGTAGCTGCCCTCTATGTAGCAGCATAATACGCGGGAAGGAAACAGAGAAAGAATCCTTCGGTTGCGTACTCGCTGCCGTCTGGTGTTCGCCTTGTTGCTTATCCTCATCGTCGCCGGTCTGGTCTGGCGGTTGCTCCTTTGGGAGTAAATCCGTTTGCCGTGGTCCAGGCGCTGTAGCAACCGAGCTAGCTCCTGGCACCAAGGAAGCTGGGGCAACAGCAGCAGCAGCAGCAGGTGTTCCGCTACTTAAACGATTAGTACCGGCTTAGAAATTATAATTGCCAGCTCGGTGCGTCGGCATTAATTCCCCGCTTGCTCCAGCCCTAAAACTAAAGCTTTCCCCAGAGTGCTACGCTGCCCTCGGTAACCCCACGGGCTTTCACCCTGTTCTCTGCAGAGCGAAGCGCTTGCTTGGATCTTTGTTCACTTTTTGCGTGGAGTTTGTGGCGCTCTTGCCATGAACGTCCTGTTTGGAGATAACATTGTTCCGTTCGAAACAGCTGCAGCGTTGGACTAAAAAATGTTCTATGAACCATTCTATCAGTTCTAGAGCCTGAAAGATGTACAGATTACGGTGATGGCTAGCTGGCAACGTGGAGGAAGCGTTAAAATTGCGTACACTTTGCAGTCCAAACACACAAAAACACAAATCCAATCACCGATAAATGTGAGGTCCCGAATTCATTCGAAATATCCGAAGAAATTCCAACACTCGCGTTCGAGGAAGAGAAGTGCATCGATGAAGCTTTGCAGTCCACGGACCCACCGGGTTGCCACCGATTCCCGGAAGAGAACTGCCAGGAAAATGAGGTCCAGTCGAGGCGCGCACTCACGATGGCTAGACTGTGGAAGTAATTGAAATACCTTGGAAAGCCGGCCCGGAATGTGAAAACATTGTAATTCCAATGGGCAGGCATGGCTTGCGCCATTTCGCTGCCCTCGAAGATTACGGGAGGGGGACCCGGACTCGGCCCTCGGCCTCGCTCTCGTTAGTGGAAGTTAATGTCCGGGAATGGCGTTTCCGAGAACGGGGATAAAGTTTTCCCTTCCCGGACTTCATTTGCATTTGTCGTGCCTCGCTCGACACTCGCTGCCCGGATGGCCTTCTCTGGAAATAGTTCAACAGCTTGACACTTTATTACGATGAGGTTTCATTTTTTTTTTTGCAGAGACACAATGTAACGCAATGGAATTGATGGTATTGAATGCTTCTCATCGCATTTCACTCGTTGCGTTGCGGGTGAAGTTGGTTTATGGGGTGGGAAAAAGTAATCCATTAGTTTCGAGTGAACATTAAAGCGATATTTTAAGATCTATGGATAGTGTTTGATTTTGAGTGAAATATGTTCCGGTATTAATGACGCATAAAAGCCACAGTTTCGATTGGCGAAATATTACAGCATTCGATGGTGACCGGCTTCGCAGCTAATTGGTGACTGTGGATATCTGAAATTAGTGTTTGGCTTCAGGGAAAACACTCACGATAACCTGTAGTCATTTGATTGCCTTTGTTTTTATATAATTTTTCCACAGATTTTAGGGTTCGAAGGCGGAGATACGTTGCGTAGAACAATAAATTAATTTTTTTTTAATATCTAACTTTTTACAAATTATTGACAAGCTATTTTAGCAGTTGGCGCATCGTTTTTGCCGTGCAATCTCTCCTTTATATCGGTACTCTACGAGAAATCGATTACTATCTATCTTCGGCAGTTATCTGTCCAGAATGAAATACATTGCTGTCTCCACAACCATACATCATTGAGATCTCTTTGGGATGCACTACAAGGCAATAAAGAGTGCTTTAATCCAGCACAACCTTCACTCACTTACACAGTTTGTTTTTGGTAATGGTAATTACAAGCTCAGCAAGCAGCTGGCACTGTTCCATCGCTATGTTACACCATCAGCGCTCCAATAAATCAGCTGCCGGTGCATATTGCTCACTGAGCAAGAAACTGTTTTCATTAAGCACTCCACCTCCCCATCGCCCGCCAAAAACATTAGAAAGCGAGTGAAGCTGAATGCGCAACGAAACTACATCTCGCCATCGCAAACAAACTCTTCTCTTTACCAAAAACCACACTACTTGGCCTGGTTTCACTTTGTCATTGCCCGTGGCCATCGGTTGGACCGGCTGGAGACACAAAAAAAAGAGAGAGAGAAACGAAAAACATCACGAACAGCACCAGCAACGGAAGCTGAAACCCGAACCGCTGAGTAGGAAGCTGACAAAATGTTGTAACCATTTGCCATTCCACCATCCACCGGGTGCCACACTTTACCACCGGCACTGGCACTTTGTTTGTGGCATCCATTCGCGTACCATCATCGGTGCATCGGTAGATCCGGCAAGTTGGCCATCTTCCAACTGGCCGGCTCCGGCTACTTTGTCGATTCAAGTTGCTCCACCCGTCAAGTGGGCAGCATAAATTTAACGCCAGCGACAACGACGATGGCGATGGTGCGCGCACGATTATGCTGACGCGGAACCGAAAACCACCACCACCGCGTCACGCCGATCATGGTGTCCACGTCGTTGAGTCGTCCTTCAGTTCACCGTGTGCGGTCCAACGGCACTTAACCGATGATCCTTCTGTTTGTAAACTTCACCGACTGTCAACCACCGATGGTCGTCTCATCGCTATCACTCCAGCGCACCCACACCAGTACACACCAGCACATCAAAGTGCCCGTTCCGCGATGTCTCATCAAAATTAACGACCCACCGGGGACGGAGGGGAGGTGAAGGCTGAGCCATAAAACAAGAAACAGCTTACATCATCCCCATCATCTTGACGATAATGATCGTCGCCATTATTGGCTGCCCAGACCGCCGGGCCAGGGGGAAAAGTGCGGAGAAAAGTACGCTCGATCGGTTTACTACGGAGCTCGATTCCGGTGACGCACTCGGTGCGCGTTCCCAAAGATTTGCTGCCTTCCGTTCCGTTTATTCGGAAGCCGTTCCGTTTTTTTCTTCTGTTTTTATGCTGCTATCCCCGCCCCGGCGTGCGATGAGCAGCTGAGGAGCTGTGATTAGAGGTAGAAACGACGATGGAAAGAGAGAAGGAAAGAGCGCAAGGACGCTGTTTACAAGAGAGAGAGGCACTTACCGTCGGAAGACGATTTCGTTAGCTGCCACAGCAAACCATTGGAAAAGGATTATCAAATATTCATAGCGGTGCCGTACCGGAAGATGGACCCTGGTCATCGCAAAAAATGACCAACCCAAGGGTAGACACGTGCCTGCACCGGAAGCACGGCGGTCTAATGCTCTCTGTAGAGTTCATGGGCTTACGAGTTCATCCTAAGTACATCTTAAAAAAGGCCAGTCTGCTCTTGCAAGCAAACCTATCTAATAGAGCTGCTCTTGAACTCATCTAAAGGTCCTCGGCCACGGTAGTAAATTGGTTTTGTAACTCGCCCCAAACACTCATTACTGGGAGTTAGAGGAAAACAAAGCGCCAATTTCGGTTCGCGAATACAAAAAACACGTTTTTGCACGACAGAAATGAGGGATAGATATATTAACAACACTTAAACTCAATTTTAAACAGAACACTTCCTTTCTCTTCAAATTGTTTTTGTAGCAACAGGTTTACAAAGTGAAACATTTGGTCTTTTAATATTATTATGTGGCCTTTTGACAGTACTTTACAGCGAATATCAAACCGAACTGTACAGAAGCAATTTCGATCTTAAAGTGGCCACGGTAGTAACATTTTTTGGTTCTATTTTTATTAGTCACTATCGTGATCATGCCCCTTAAACGATGTGAGCTATGCTGGCGAGCATAAGAACACGAATAAACAAAATGAAGAATTGCGATTCCGGCACACTCACGCGCACTTCACGCCGAAGGACGCAATACGCGCTAACATTTGTTTCTCTTTCTTCTTCTTCTTTTTCTTCTCTTTTTTTGCTTCTCTTCTTGGACGGTCGGTCGGGTCGGGGACACAGGAAATCGAATCGTACGAGTGACGCAATCCGGATGCTGGAACGGTGCATCCAGCTCGAACCACTGTTCGTCGGTGCGTATCTGGAGCTGGTGAAGCTGTACGGGGGCCAACGGTGGCAGGCCGGTCAGCTGTTGGCCCGGATCGTCCACCTTAGCCCGTACAATGCGGACCTCCGGCGACAGTACGGCGACTGGCTGATGGAGCAAAGTACGTGGCGTCAATTATTTATCCACCCTCACCCCCCCCCCTCCCCCCCACTTCCTCATCCCTCAAACTGGTGATCAATGGCCATTACACACGAACAAGCACAGACTGGCTACACACTGGCGAGATCTTTGTCGCACAAAAGGCCTCGCCTGGGTTTCCGCTTTGTTATCCTTCCACCACTTTTTTTTTTTGGTTGTTCGCTGTTGTTGTTATTTCCTTTCCTCGCTTTCCCGCTCCTCGTTCCATCACGTTCGTTTCGTCGTCGTCGTTAACGCTTATCTGTGTTTCATCGCTCTTTCCGGACACGGACACACACAGGCATGCTGCTCGAGGCGATCAAACAGTACCAGGAAGGGATCCGAATAATGGAAACTCATCAATTATCCGTGATTGGAGCCTGCCGGTGCCTGCGCCGGATGGGCCAGCAGGCGCGTCTACACCAAATGGTTCTGAGGTAAGCGGCCAAGGCCCACTTCCCCGTTGTCTGCGTGTGTCTGCGTATGGTGAGTGAGTGAGTGCGACCCTTCAACATGCTTAGGCCATCGCTACTCGTCGGTGATACAATTTCATTTCGATTTTCCTCCCATCCCGGCCATTCCATCCGGCATTAATCAATCCGTCTGGTCGCCAGACAATTGCTACCTCGGGTTTCAAAGGAAAACTGGGACAGTGGGGATGTTTGGGGTGCTGGCCGGATTTGATGGTCTCATTTGGCCCAAGGGGTTAAGTGGAGTATGATAATTTCGATTGTTTAACAAATTTTACAACCACAGACCACCGGCTGGTACTGGTGCTGATGGTGATACTACACGAGCACCGATGACATCTGTATTTGTCGATCATCACCATGATGGGTGTTCGCTATTAGAAGCGGTTCGGTGCCGATTTATCGAAACATTTCAATCGAATCGAATCGATCCGATTCCGCATCCATCGGCCGATCAACATTACTCGCTGTTTTGTGAGGGATGCCCGCACTCCGAACGTTCCCCTGTTACGACGTGGTTTGTTTGATTTATGCGAGTTGGAAACAAGCGCGCCCGAAGTGGACCTTTTAGCGATTTCCCTGGAATGCGCACCGCGCGCGTGATGATGGTGAAAAGTTTCGGCGTCAATCAGCTTGCAAACATTCGCTGGTGGGGGGAAAAACGTCGGAATGCTGAATGGGCTAGGCTGGGCTGGATGTAAAATTGATTTGGAAATAAATCAGGCGTAAAGCCGGTTGGCAGACTGGCTTTTCATTTGAATTCTGCCAAAACATCTGCCTTCGCTAATTTGATCGATCCATTCAATTGCACGATACTGGGGTAATTGCGTTCGGGATAATGAGCCACAATTTGCTGGGTGGTTGCTGGAATGTGCGAGCGTTTGATTTCGAACAAATTTTCGTTACCGTGGAATTGTCTATGAGGTTGTAATTCTCCCTCCATAGGGCAATCTTGCAACGAATGACATGCAAATAATTAATCAGTTCTATTTGTTGATCGAAACAATGTGCTTAGACAGTTTAGGCCTAAACGTTCCATCATGTGGTAGACAGATATCGCATTCCAAAACATAATTCTGTCGAGTCCCTAAGACCATGGGATTGCATGAGAAAATTTCTAAACAGAAATCCAATTTATGCACTGCTATTCATGCATGCATTTCCCTGTGATTGAATCAATTAAGTTCGTATGTTCCAACAAGCATTGGCCGCTAAGAGTAAGCTATTGAACCACATTTAATACGACGTCAATTGCATCAGCTTCCACTTTTGACTAATAAGTGTCTTATTAATGGACTTATTAAATTATAATGCGCATGGAAGAGCAACTGATTTAATTTAATATGGCGGTTCACTGTAGTATCTTTCCTATTTTAGTAACATTACGTTTAGATCTGAGGGCTTTGTGTCATGTTGCGATATTGCAAAAGCGGAAACTTTCATTTTATCAGACGCATTGTGCGTCTTACGATGAAAAATCCTAATCTGACATCTCCAACAATCAATCGCGCTCCTTTTTACAATCATAACACCATTACTGACTTCACTGTTTTGTGGTTTCATTGTAATCAAGCGTTTAAAGTGAATCCTCAGCGCCTTACTGAAGATTCACTTTAAAACCCATAAAGACATCTCCACAAAGGATTGAAATCACGTTCTGATCGGTGAACCGTATTGCCAATCGCTAAAAAGCCACAGAACTACTCTCTCGCCTAGCGTTCGCTTCCGAGAAATGAAACGAGAAAATAGATTGCATTACCGATTTGCAGGAACATCACTATCCAGGCAATTGTTTAATGCAATCTCGAGCGAATCAAATCATAACCGGGGAATCCGTCTGATTCTCATCCTGCTTCATCCCTGTCCCTTTTGTGGCACTGCTGCCCTTTGCCTCTTCGAAGTTGAAGTCGAAGTCATCCACATTATGCCAATCCATCTCGCCAGCACGATTGCATTTGTAAATTATCCTCCCGCCGGCAAGCGTCCCGGAGTGCCAATGTCTGCAATCAATGTAACATTGTCACGAGCTCGCTCTCCCTCGGCTGATCCAACCCTCGGCGCCTCCACGCTTTGGTATGCCAGCTGCCATGCTGTCTGTCTAGTAATGACACTCTGGTATTAAATTGAAACTGTGGCGACCAGAGGACCTCTCCACCTACGTATACCTGGTCGCTTGAGAGTGAGAGAGAGAGAGAGAGAGAGAGAGAGAGAGAGAGAAAAGGAGAGAGCGACGTGGTTCATAAAGCAATAATCCATCCCCTTCTGTTCAGGGAAAAGGTGAGCACCTCGACCTGTTCACTGCGCTGGCCCAGTTGACGATTGCAACTAGTAACTGGTGATTGGGTGGTGGAAGCCAAGGGTGGAACATCCATACGCCTGCTACGCAACAGTGCAAGGCACTTGGATGCAAAACGGGGACACAGGACGAGAGGAATAATTTATAATTCATTTCCATCGCTGATGGTGAGACGACATTCTTGATCCTTGGCAACGGTAACGATAGAGAGAGAGAGAGAGAGAGAGAGAGAGAGAGAGAAAAAGAGAGAGCGACGTGGTTCATAAAGCAATAATCCATCTCCTTCTGTTCAGGGAAAAGGTGAGCACCTCGACCTGTTCACCGCGGTGGCCCAGTTGATGATTGCAACTAGTAACTGGTGATTGGGTGGTGGAGGCCAAGGGTGGAACATCCATACGCCTGCTACCCAACAGTGCAAGGCGCATGAATGCAAAACTGGGGTACAGGACGAGAGGAATAATTTATAATTTATTTCCATCGCTGATGGTGAGACGACATTCTTGATCCTTGGCAACGGTAACGATAGAGAGAGAGAGAGAGAGAGAGAGAGAGAGAGAGACAGAGAGAGAAAGAGAAAGAAAGTGGCCTTCACCTTCAGGCGCTGAGCTCGTGACCTCCTTTTCTGTCAGATTCGCACTTTGTCGATCATGGTTGCGTTGCGTCTGTGAACCGATTTCTCATCCATCCATCTAGCCCAGGCAGCAAACCGGCTCCTGGGAAGTGGTTTTGTAGCCAGCACTACTACCGGTTCACCGTCTAGCCAGCCAGCAAAGCCACCACAGAGGATCACAGCCCAACGTGATTTGCAACGCCAAACGCTGGTGGGGAAACTGAAGAAAACGAAAGGAACGGGTGCAAGAGGAAAGGAGCCACCGTGAAAGGAGGCTGTGAATTTACGAGCCCGAAGTCGGCCTTTGGTCGGGCGTGTGGTCGAG
The DNA here is from genome assembly GCF_943734665.1 of Anopheles aquasalis. Classification (NCBI taxonomy): domain Eukaryota; kingdom Metazoa; phylum Arthropoda; class Insecta; order Diptera; family Culicidae; genus Anopheles; species Anopheles aquasalis. The sequence goes on along the minus strand of NC_064878.1, from coordinate 11,704,459 downwards.
ACAATCCGGCTTCATTCCACGGATCGTTCCCGTCTACCATCTACACAAACGCTCGATCCTTCTTTGTACTGTATTCTATTGTATGTGTACGAATGTATGTATGTGTGCGTGTTGGTGTGTGTGTGTGTGTGTCTGTATGTGACTCTGTCTCGCCTTTTCAACCGTTCGTTCGTTCACGTCTATAAATCTCCCCATTTTCCCAGATGGCAATTTATAGTTCGCTTATCGAACGGCGGCATACCGATACAGAACGATATCTATCTGCGTGATTGGAGCATCAAGCACGAGCTCCGTAACCGGGCGATGATATACGACAGTGGCGGTAGTGCGACGCCGACGGCGAGCACCACCGACAACATTCCCAGCTCATCATCGAGCCCCGGAACGACGGTGGAAGGACGGAGCCGCACCAAGGACCAGCAGCGACCAGGGGCGCATCGAGCAGCAGGATCAGCACCAGCACCAGGACCGCCATGTCGCAGCACCGAGCCTGCCGGTAGCATAAAAGATTGCGTAAGTGATTTCGCGCCACATCCTTCTCATTCGCCCGGGCGCTTTCAGCAACGAGGCAAGCGGCACAAGTGACTCTTGTGATGGATTTGCCACTGATTGGCCGTGATTTTTATGTGCCGCACCCGGTGAGCCGCCCCCCCCGCGCGTCGCGCTTTTATTGTTCTGCCACGGTGCGATTGTGCGATGGAGGCGCCCGGAACCTCTTGAATGCGTGATGGAGGCGCCAGTATTTTGTTTTTTTTTTTACGAGTACCTGAGAACGACGACGACGACAACGACGATTGATTCCGTTTTCTGTGCTTCATCGATAATCATCATCTTTTGCCATCTTCTGCTTTCCTCACTTTCTCTTCATTTTGTTTTCCCCCTTTTCTCCAAACAGAGCGTACCACGTGGTCGTCACTACGAGGGAGGTACCGCGTCTGTCGCCTCTGGTGAGACGGAACCACCGGCCGAGATCAGTATACGCATCTTGCGCACGCCACACTGCAATCGATCCGAGCATCTGCCAAGCTCGCTGAAAGGCTGCAAACTGGCGGCACCTGCCGCCGCAGCTTGCTGCAGCTCGTCACCGTCACCGTCACCGTCAGCAGCCACTTCCTCCTCCTCCTCCTCTTCCTCCTCCTCCTCCTCCTCCTCCTCCTCCTCTTCGTCTTCATCCGGTGGGAAAGCGAAAAAATGGTCCAAATCACGGCACAAACCGCACAAACAGCGCCCTCGGACGAGTGCACCGGCACTGGAGTCGAACGGAGCGCTAGCACCGCTGCTCGTCTCCAATTTGCTCGACAAACTATAACTGCGCCAAATGCTCCAGCGCTCCAGCGCTCAAGCGCGCAGGGCTGCTAGCCTGGCAGCATCATGGGACTGAAACAAAAAAAAAACCACATTCACTAAAAAGCAATGGAACCAGTAATTTAAACAAATAACTGAACGGGCAAGCGGCCCATTGTGGGATAGGGCTGGCCAGCAGCATAAAACTATAAACCGCATTAGAATGCTTCAAAACAAATAACCAAAAATCGGATGAAATCGGAAATGTATATAAATTTGTGTATTGTGTGTGCGCGCCTGTGCACGTAAGAGTGTATGTACGCAACGCAAGGAAGTAAAGAGTGAGAAGCCTAGTGATCCGATAGATTGTAAATCGTTCTTCACCCCCAATCCACCCAGGCGTGGTGTGGATGGTGGTGGTGCCGCGCAATCGATGCAATGTTCGCTGTAACATACTAACCTATAAGACTGTAGTGATGACGATGACGATGCCGATACTGACGATGAATTACGGCGGGATACAACAACCATTAATTAAGCACGAGGCGGAAGCACGGGCAATCGAGTGAGGGGAAAATGCTTAAAACTTGCTCAAAAAGAATCGAAAAAAAACACAATGGGGCGTGCAACATCATTTCGTTTGGTCCACAGAAAAAAAAACAGGGACAGCACAACACGGGACAACCGACTTGTCACAGGAAGGTTGTGCGAAAGAATGTAGGATCGTGGTTCCATATGAGTGAAACAGGAATTCCACCGGGAGTCTTGGTCATCTCATGGGTTCCAGCATTCCTTTTCGGTAGTTTGCTAGGCAGAGAAAAGGCCACGGAAGGCCGGGAGGAATTGACTACACATTCGGAGCACCGCTCGCTCGGTCAGCTCGATTCCCCCCAGGAATAAAACGAACCAAACGGACTGTAAATAATGGGCCCGAGCGCGTGTGCGGTTTGCTCGAACATTGTTTAACGAAGTGTGCAACAATGGCCCATGGGAGTCGGAATGAGGCGCTCGCTGAATATTCTGAGTCCTCACCCGCACTCCTCGTCAAAAAAAAAAGCTGCCAAACCACAGGTCGCGCGCAGGTCAACATTGGAGGAATGTTTGAAAGAAAACGCTCAAACAGTGCTTGCGAGTTATTCACGCCACCCACAAACACACCCTTACCACCCTTCACACCCGCTCTAGCCCTATCGGTGGCTAGGTTTTTGGCTAGGAACGAAAAAACGAATTTAGAAAACAATCGCAACGGAAACGGTGGCCGCTGTGAAACAATAGCGAAAGGAATCCCCAAAAAAAGGGGATGAAGGTGGTTTGATGGTAGCAAACAGTCAGTTTGAAGGCACGGATCCGAAAGCGCACAAATCAATTACCAAAAGATCGAAGAACGCTCATTGCGAAGCACCCAAAAGAAAAGGGAACACGGAGGTTGTAGATTCTGTAATGAGCGCAGCGCTCGCAACAATAGCAGTGAGGTGCACAGTAAAAAAACGATCCTGTTCGAGGTACCGTTAAGGGTTTGATAAGGGTTTTGTCGGTCCAAACGAGCTCGCAGCCGAAATTCAAAAGCCTCGAAACCCTTGTGGAAGGATAACGTAAAATCAAAGGACAGCGAGCAAGGTTTGGTTGCACAGCAAAGAAACAAAGAGAAGCTGCTTCGGCAGGAAAGAGCAAGCATTCAAACCAAGCAAATACCCCTGTAAACCAGCTAGTGTGCGCGTGCGATCAAGCGATCAATAATGAGGCAAAACATTTTTGAATAAAATTTCTGAAAAACAAAGAACTGCCTCTCTCTCGATCTCGTCAACTGTCCCCGCCATGCGCTGCGATGCGCTTGTTGATTGATAATGTCACATACACCATTGACAGCTGCACCAAGCCATTCATCATCACTCTTTTCGGTTGAGCCTTATATTCCTTCATTCCACTTCATGTGCTTTGTTTTCCCTCTCTCTGCATGAGTTCATTTCGATGTTTTCCAGCATTACTGATGTGAAACGTAAGTAAAAGGTCCCCATCATCCCCTCACCGACACGAAAAATGGCCACTCGTTGATTAACTTCCGGTCCAGCTCGTTTTCGCTCGGACGGAATTTAATTTGTGCTGGCGAGTTGGCTCCACCAAATGATAACCAATGATGTCCACTACCACCACCCCTCCCCCCCCTCCCAAAACCCCAAAAACTGTCCATCATATTCCGCGTCGGTGAGTATATCGTAAGCGAAGGCAAAACAACAAAAAAATGGAAAAACGAGAAAAGTATTTGTCGAGGACCTTTGGCGGGCATCGGAGTGCAATTGTCATGCAGCGTACAGCAATCCCATTACGAGGTTAATAATTCAACGATGCGAGTCACACGCTGCCTCCTCCTTCTCCTCCTTCCCCTATCCAATCGTGACACTGTCGCGATAATGGGCACCGTCCGTGGGGTTCAATTGTCAATCGTCCCACGGGCCACCGAAGAGCAGGCAATCCATTTTTTTCCGCCCCGCCCCCGGGATATCATTAAAAATGATGATGAATGGGATTTCACGATGTGCTCGTGGCACTCAGGTGCGACCAGGTCCAAACTACGAATGGGGGAGGAAGAAAATGAAGAAGAGACAGAGAAAATGTGTGGGAAAATGATGGCAAATTATCCACTTTTCCTGGAAACGCGCGGTGCACACACAGAGTGCAATTGTCGATGGTCGACGGTGCGTTTGCTTCTTTGTAGTATTTTACAATGTCAGAGAGAAAGAGACCCCCTCCATTGCACTTTCACCAACGCGAGATCGATTTCTCGATTGTGCTTTCAATAGTTAATGCTACCTTTGCGTTTTTTTTTCATGCGAGTTACATTGAGTCGCTGCCGATAATGTCGATCATGACTACCACGAGTGACATTCGGAATTGCACGAAGCAACGGGACGAAGTAATTTTAAGCCACGATAACGTCGATCGAGTCCTGCTGCTTCCCTGCAGCGGCATCAACATTTTTTGGATAAACTTTTATGTTTCATTGAGTTTTGAGAGAGTACGGGAAGGAAAACCCCGTAAACCCCACATAACTCAATCATTGCTCAACCGGTTGCAACGCTGGCATAACACGGCCGACAGTGTCCGACAGCCCAAAGTCCCGGTCCCGTGGCCCGTGACGTGCCTGACACAAAACGGTTTGCCCGAATGGATGAGAACGAAAGGATATGAAGGATAATAATGAGCTTGCGGTACGTGACTTTCACTCGAATGGCGATAAATTAGGGCACCGGTTTTCAGCGGAGGGTGGTTCTTACGAGGGGGGGGGGGGGGAGGAGGATGAAAAGTTTAAATAAACCAACTGGACCAACTGTTGGCTCTGTGAAAATGTTGATAAGAAAGTGAATCACCAACTAGTAGCAGCAGCAGCAGCAGCAGCGCACCAACTATGCACAGACCGGAAGCGGGAGAGTCGGAACCATCGGACAGGGAGGGTGGGGTGCTCTGACCATCCTCTTCGCCAGTCAGCTCCCAGGCCATCCCGTGGCCTCCACGTCACAATGATGTGTGTTCGACACCAAAAACAAACCCCCACACCACCGGGAACAGTTATGAAACAATCTAAAAACAACTGTCGCAACAGTCTGGGACACTGTTTTTTGGGTTCGTCTCCTTGGGAAGAGGTTTCCTTCCTTCGGACGACACTGACAACGGCATCCACACCATCCGGTTGGTGTACCGGAGGTTTGTTCAAACTAAAGTTAAAAAAAAAACAAAAGAGACAAAGACAGAAACCGACAAAGAACCGAAACAAACGAAACAGACCAGCACGTAAGGTCCGGGGGAAAAGAGGGGAATTGGTTGGTTCTACGCGTGACGGGACGGGATCTACAATATGGCAACCAAGATCCTGAATTGCCAGATCCGGTGTTCCGGCGAGAGATGAAAGCGATAGAGCACAGCTCTGGTCCGTCCGTCCTTGTTCGTACACCGCTCGCTTATGTTGCGCAGCAACGGCATGGTGTGCTCGATGGCTCGACTCGGACACTAGGCTGCTCCGAGCCGGTCGCAAAGCGTTGCGAATTTTAATAATTTTTAATTCGTTCGAAGCATCACGCTCGACGATGATGGGGACATTTTGCTTCCTGCGCTTTCAAAAAACTACACAAGAAAGGAATGTTATCGTTGGTTCGTTTGCTTTGGGACTGATCGTGATGATACTGGTGCTCTGTTCCGGTTCTGGAAATGTTGGCACGATACCGGTCATTCAATATTACATTCCAAGTGTGGCCGAGGAGATGAGCCAGGGATGCGAGGACTGTGGCCGAAATTTAATGAAGAGTGGCATGGTATGGCATAGTTTTTGGGGTGAAATACCTTCTATTGCCTTCTGAGTCTGAACTGTTTCCAGTTGGAGGTTTTTTGGTAGTCAAATTCCTCTTTCGATTAAGCAAAGGTTGAAAGTGGCACAGCCACTCCGTCTGCAAAAACGGATAAAGGATGAAGCTTCATCAAGGCTGCATAAGGCCGAATCGTTCACTTTTTGCTATTTCAATTGATGCTTCTATGGTGTTTTCAATGCTGGGTGGCATAAATCCAACCTGCAACAACTGAACTTGTAACTGATGCTTTTGTGAAATATTGCTCGATGGAAATGGACGAAACCATCGGACCATCCGAGCAACAGGGAATCGCTTGAAACAACTTGTTCACGAACACACTTTACTCTTCGTGATGGGATAGCAGGTAGCATTGTTTAATTAAGGCACGTTTCAAATGTACCAACATGAAATCGAATCGTTATTGGCTGAAAAACTGACCTCAAACTAGCGAAGTGCTCTATTCAGTGCCGCGTGGCCTTCTAGTGTGCTAGCAAAGGCTATACAAAACATTCCTGCTCTCAAAGTTTGTTTTTTTTTTCAAAGTTTTCTTCTCTTGTATACACATGTTTCGCAAAGCGGTAACGGTAGCGTATTTCTACCTTGGAGAAGGTATTCTTTTTAATAATTGGCCTTCATGCTTACTAATCCTGGTTTCGTGGGTTTTGGTTCCCATTCCTCGAAGTACGCATTGGTGGTTGCAGGCCATGAAAGATATGAAATCAACATTATTTTAGCGTTGCAGCATTAGCAAAGAATTGAGTTTTCCATCCAGTGCTAGAATACTAAACATATTAACAAACCTGCAAATTTTACATCTTGTACTCATCATGCACTTCCTCTCGCATATCCTTTTTGCTGGTCTGATCAAAATCCGAACGAGAAATTTTCTGAACTTGACCCAAAATTAAGTTCCCTAATTTAATGACCTCAGCTTAACATATTAACAATCGGTTTGTTAGTTCCTAACGTATGCAAAAAATATATAAAATCAATTCCAGTTACGCTTCATTTCCACCACTAGCACAGCACAACATGCCAGAGTGCGGCACGTACTGGTCGAGAATAAAGAGTCTCTCGAAATGTTCCGAAATATCTGATTCGTTTCAACGCCCCCCACGCGATGCACGATTGAAACTAGAATCATTTGGAATGTAAGCAAGAACAAAAAAATGCGATAAAATGGTGGCAATCCTTTTATTCTGCTGACTCCATTCATTCACCCTAGACGCGAGATCAATGTGTTATTGTTTCACGATTTTGCATTCCCGGTTGCAGCCTCGCTCATCGTTGCCATTAACCCCCGCGCGCGCGATGGCTCACCATTGACCGCACCACCATTCACGGCGACGTAAGTCAAACACAAAATGGAACCCCGCTCCCCTCCCCCAATTCCCCCGGAAGTAACTGTCGTCAAGCGCGTGCAAACAAAACGAGAGGTAAAAAAGAAGGGAAAAAACGGAGTCTGATCGGAAATACGGCGCAGCAGTTCCCTACCAGCTAATACGTGCCCCGGTCATGTGCCATGGATGTGCGCTGGAGGCAGTCAGCGGTCCATGCACACCACCAAAAAGCGCCGGACCGACTCTCAATGGCGATCCGGGACATAAATCTTCTCCCAAAACACATCGAACAGCGCGCCCGTGCAGGCGAGCACAGGTCGCACGTGGTCACTATAGAGGGATGCTGCTGTGGGTGCTACGAAAAGGTCAAAGAAATCCCGGTTGCCCAGTGTTGGCCGAAATCAGTGCCGTCGAAGAACCAAGGTCCGATGGTACCATCCCCCGAGGAGAGAGAGAGAGAGAGAGAGAGAGCCAGAAACCAGACCATCGGAACGAAACGATTGTGGAGGGAGCGAGTACGTGGAGGTCCGGTCTCGTCAGTGGATGGTTTCAAATGGCCGAGAGTGCAGAATGCAACCGGCGATGGCAGTAGATCTTCGCCTCGTTCCCGGCGTCCCAGCCAACGTCCTGAACCTGGAGCTCCGTCGTCGTTAACGAGCGATCGAGCGTAGGTCGAACGGGGATTGGAGGGCGCGGAAGTGTCTAGCCATTGCCATAAACTTCGCACACCTCTACCACCACCTTCCAAGCTCCCTTGATCGTTCAGGGTTAGGTCAAGTAAATACTGGACATCTTTTGGTCGTCGCCATCACCACCACCACCGTGCGCTATGATACTCCGGATGCTGGTGGGTTGGCATATGGTATAAGGTGAGCAAAGGGACCAGACTCAGCACGGCACGGTAGAAAGACAATGGAAAGGGGCATGCTGTGGATGGTGGAACACAAGAAAAGGTACAAATATGCTTTCGCCATTTTATCACGTCGCGGCGCAGTTGTCTGGCTTCCGGTTTCCGGCTCATCGCCGTGCTGATGCTGGCTTCGCGGGCGTTCACTGTAACTGCAGCCGGTAGTCTGTCTGCATTGGCTACTAGCACATCAGCGCCGCCTTGTTAGAAGCAGTAGCTCACGGTGAAACTCTTCTGATAGACGCGATTACCCTGCAGCTCTGTAGAAGGATGGTGCGGTTGCCAGTTTGATAAGCGATTATGGCTGCCTATATTAAACAATTTTTTATGTAATATACCATCAAAAAATAATGCAATTTTATAGACTTTTATTTTAGAAACAAAAAAAATTGAATAACTTGCCTGAGCTAATCCAAGGACTCGGATAGCTTTATAATTCGAATAAAAGGATGAAGTCTTCAAAGGTATTCCAATAGACGAGTCCCAACATGTTATGCCTGCATTTAGACGCTTCAGATAGATTGCTACAGATAGAATTGAATTGAACAAATGGAACAATTTATTGGAGAGTTGTTTATTATTTTTTAATGGATTTATTGGATGTTCATAAATTCAACAAACTGTATCCGTCGCTTCAATCCAATCCATTCACACTTGCGCAATGTTTGTGGTTCGTGCAGTGTTAGTTAAAAAGAGCATAAACATTGCTTTTTCATTTGTTAGAAGCAAACCATTGCACGCTTACATTTTTGGTCAAAATTTGCTGAATATTATTGGTTGATTTAACCGAAAATGACTCCTTACTTTGTTGACTTTGTTGTTGATTTGGTTTGTATAACTTTTTGGAAGAATTTGAAAGTATATTGCAATGTATAAACCAAGAATATTGCGTAAATGTAGCCTGCTGCAGAAAATAATCAGTATTAATGACACAATCATTGTTGCATGTATGAATTGATTGATCATTTTAAGCATGCGTGGTAGTGCTTTCACGACAGGATAACGTGCCTAAACATTTACCCGAATTAAACATTCTTGTTCCAAATAACAGCCGTAACATACTAATGCTGTGGTCCTTTAATTTATCACCTTAAATGATTTCGAAAATCACTGTAGCCACTGCTTGACACTAACCTTCTGTCTAACTGCAACTTCCGAGGAATTGCCCGTCAGTGCTTGTGTCGTGCAAAACTCCCAACCATAAATCTCCCCAGCGCAGTTGCGGTCGATGGCATCGGTAGCACCAAATGACCACCAGGTAGGTAGGTCGGCCTCCAAATGCACCGGCCTACGTAGCACAGTCAGCACAGCATTCACGGAGCCCAAGGAACCAACTTTCGGGACTGGCCGTAAAATTGCAATGGTCGACCGAGCGGAATCTTCATCTTTTGGGAGCAAAATCGCTTTGGAAATTTCGTCGTCACAAAAGGGACCACCGGCGGACCTGCTGGACCTAGTGGCAGGCGAGCAAATGCCAGGACTTCTTCATCCGTGAAACCAAAGGCCATCTAAGGGGCGAGAGAGAGAGAGAGAAATGTGTTGCACGGAACGTCGGTAAAATATGGCAACCGATCCAAAGGCACTTCGGACGCATCCATGGGCCGAGTTCCATGTTTGCTAAGCCGAAACGTGGAAATGAGATCTGGAGGCTGCGTGGAGGGGCTGGTTACCGCTGTGAAAATGATTCATTTGTTGGTATGCAGTGATTAGTGCTGATTGAAAGTAAAAAGTCCCCTCGTTGCAGCTGCACAAAATGAACTGTCGAGCCACGAACAAAACGTTAATACCATCCAAGAGAGACAGCCAGAGAGAAAGAAGGAGAGAGAGAGAGAGAGAGCACTGGACCCAAATGAAGTCACACCAAACTCATCGGGTGCACCGCAAACGCTTTAGCCGGGGGCACTCATTATTTACAATTCAAAGCCCTTAATGAATGGCAGCAACCTGCAGTGCATTTATCATAATTTTTGGCCAGGCCATGGCAAACCGTGAAGGGGCGTGAAGCGTGCAAGGATAACGGTATTCACGCAAAACCAGATAAAGCTCTCCCGGGTGGTGAAGAGATACGAACCGTTACGGTTGGTGGCTCTGCTCTGTCAGTTTTTGGCTTGAAAATGATGGATGGTCCGGTGTTCACGGCGGTTTTCCAGATCAAACTTTGCCTGTCAGGGACAGCATATGCGTTCTGTACTGGGTTGAGTGGGAGGATAGTGGCTGATATGGATGTGCGATTCACTCAACCGTCCGATAAGAGGCGATGGATGGACAATAACGACATCAACGAGCAAAACTTGTGCTCGAGGGAGCAGCAGATGGAAAATTAACCAAATGCAATCCAAGTGTTGGAGTCAGAACTTTTGACTGAGAGGTGAACACTTGAAGAATTAATTTGACTATGTTCGAGATAAGCGAGGATGAGCAGAACACAATAAGGCATTAAGTGTGCTAAGAATGTTTTGAATTTATGAATTCGATTATTGTTTACCAGGTTGAAAAACTGACTCATTGGGACGCTAGAACAAAGCGCATTATCCATTGTCTCAAATTATTAAACTCTTTGAAAATATTTCACCATTGTTTGATGGGTCGGAATAATCTATTGCATTTCGAACGCATTTTATGTAGGGTTTTATGAGATAAATAGGATTATGATCGATTAATCTATTGGCGAACAGCACAACGGATAAATGATCGCCATCTAGGAGAGCTTTTTGTTTCCGCTCAACGCTTGGCCAGTCCGTACCGCAAATTCTAATGGAAAGAACATCTCCAATACTCGATAAGCTCCATGCAGTGTGGTTTCTGGTGAAAGATAACAAGTTAAAAAAAGAAAAACATCGGAAAATAGTGCTAGGACCACTTATCACATCCGGTTAGCATCTGAGTGCACCATTTTTGCGGTCTTTGCTTCCTAAACAATACCCCTGAACTCACATGTGAGGGAGAGAGAGAGAGTGTTGGGAATGAAAATGGCGAATAAAACTTAATTCAATAACGAAACGCGCTCGAGGAGAAGGCTCGCAGCGCTGCAAGACGTCGCACTATAAGACAAATGAAATTCAAATAAAATCAATTTCAGTGCAAGGGCGAAATTCAATTTAGTTTTCGTCGATCGCTTTCCGTTCTGTTTTCTTTCGTTTCGTCGTTGCCAGTGAGCTGCACTGGGAATTCCAAAGCAAACCGAAAGCCAAGTGCAACATGACCACACCACCATTTTCCACTCTGGCAGCTATCTCGTTTCAAGCCTCCTTGAGCAAAAGCATCAAAGGAGAGCTTTTGGAGAATGGAAACTACCGAGTAGGCCTTGGCTGTTCCGACGGTACCGGCCGCCAACCAAAAAGTGAGCGCTGTTCAATATTAATTAACAGATTCGCTTCATTGCAAGCGATGGAAGATGGCCACTGTTGGCCTGCGCCTTCCTTTTGATGCTTTTCCAACGCCGTTCTTGGTCCCCGTCCGTCCAGCAACTGGCTTTGCTCGTCCTTTTCTCATTCTCGACACCGCACGGCAGCAACTATTTAGCTTCGCGCCATAATTGAATGAAACTCGCGATGAAAGAAGAAAGTTTTGTCCAACTCAAAAGAGAGGGGGGGGGGAGATCGGGGGTTGTTTCTTTGCCTTCACGCCCAACTTCTTCAAAGGACAGCCAACCACCGGGTGAAAGAACGAACCGAAAGCGAAAGAATCGGAAGCAAATGGCCGAACCAATCGCCATCGTTTTTTTTTCTGAAGCATTAAACAACCCTCCCCGATCCCGTCTTGTCTGGGCTGATCTTTGATGAATGATTTGCTTCATCGGAAAGGGCAACCGCCGAACCGTCGGACCATTTTCCGAGACAGACAGACCATCCAAGCAGGGTGGATGCCGCAGGCCTGAGTGGCCACAATCGAAACAATAGGAGCTCGTTTGGCGCCTGGATTGAACGCTCCCCTTGTTCGAGAGTGTTTTACCTTTTCTCTCCTTGCACAGTTTAAGTTTCCGGTCCGATTGAAGGGTTTCTTTTTTGCACCAACACCTCCATGGGAATGCATTGGTCATTTCCTTCGTTTTTCTCCATCACCATCACCTCTTTTGAAGCAAAGAAAAACGGAAACTTTGCTCGGTCACTAAATTGTCGCGCCCCACCGCCAAGGGGGGAGGATGCGATGCAATTTCTTTTTTCCTTCGCACCTTCTCCCACCTTGGCCGCAAAGCTGCGTCCCACTGTTGATCGTTCATTACCAGAAGATGCTGGGAAGATAAAGGAAACGAAAAAGAGGAGCAAAAAAGAGCCACCTTGGTAAAAAAAAAATGTGCAGGGAAATTGCGCACTCTTTTTCAGACTGGAAAAGTGCATAAATTTCTTTAATTTCCCTCTCTCCATCTCATGATTGGGGTCTTTTTTTTCGGTGCGTCTGCAACGCTGCTGCAATTTTTTGCGTTCGTTTTTGCGCCTCTCTCTCTTTCTCTCTTTCTCTCTCTCTCTCCCTGCTCGATCTCCTCTGCCGATAATGAGATGAGCAACGCAGGCAGTAATTCCAATGAATCGGGCAGTTCCGGTAGTTCAAGTGAAAGAAAGTGTAGAAAGGGGGAAAAAATATGCTTAACGGACATTCATTTCCTCCACCATCCGGTCCAGCACAAGAGCAAAGAGAAGCGACCTCCGAGAATAAAGGAAAGGAAAAGAGAAAAGAAGAAACTTTGTTCTACTTCAAAGCCCGCGCGGCTAAATGGCAATTCCAGTTCCAGCAAGAAGCTGCTGCACATCTCGAGACCCGTCGCGCACTTTATCGATCACGTGGCAAAGTGCCAGATCAGCCAGCTCGCTATTATTATTCAAAGGAACTAAGCGGGCTGGAGCTTTAGGTTCCTATCATCTCATTCATGCTAAAGGTCAAGAAGGTGGAAATTATTAATGGTCCCGGACAGCCGCGAGGATCGTTCTTGGTGCTGGCTGATGACACACCTCGCCTGCTGCTTTCAATTTTCCCGTTGACTTGCGGCTCCTTCTTTTCAGACCCGCGTAGGCCGTGGTCCAAGTGTGTCCACCAGACAAGCGACCAGTTCGGTTTGATTTACACGATCATCTCTTCGTTTTTTTCGTTTCTTTTTAATTTTTCCAGCGCCACCCTGGCACTGTTACTGCATCCGGCAGGTCATAACTTTTCGGGCCGTGCGCGGGGCGCCGGGCGCCGCGGAAAACTTCACGTTTTAACGCGAGAAAAGCCGAAAAGGCCGCTTGTGGCTGCGGCTGGCAAGTCACGGTACATCCTCCGCCCGGATTGTCACGATTTATGTAAGGGTGGAGATGCCGGCGGCTAACTACGGGGGAGCCAAGCGCAAAACGGCAGTTGGTAACTGCCAACTCATCGCTCATAATGGGCGTTTCTGAGGTGGATCGGATCGGGTTGCGAGCAAGTGAGGTCCCCCCTTTTTTTTAACGGGCGGACCGGATAGAATCGCTCCATCCACTCCACTGGACCGGAGTACCGAGATTTGCACCGAGGAGAAACGGCCGCGCCGTGAACAAATCCATGCCGTGACGGTGCATAATGTTTGGCTTTTTGGGCGCAAGCATCACGTGATCACGTTCCGGTGGCGACGCGATACTCGACACTCGGTACTCCGTTGTTTGTCTCGTATACATCGCACACCGACACTCACGCCAGTTGCCTACAACACATGTCCTCGGATCCACCCAGCGACGAGTCGTTTTAGAATCCTAAAGCCTTTACTGTCCTAATGGCGCCCGGTGACATTACTCCCGGCAGTGCTATAGATAGAATGTTGGTGGTTTTGGTGTTGGTGACTACCCTTTAGTCGGGGTGAAGAAGCATAAAATGGTCGATGGATTCAGCGTGCAACCGTCTCGTAAATAACAGCTGTAAAATTGGGTTTCAGAGCGGGTTTTCGCAAACTCGTTATCGAAACGGGATAACATCGTACGGTGTCAATCCTCGCTTTTGGTGTGTAAACGAGAATTGAGCTATGCCGCGAGGTTATTTTATGCGATGGTGTTAGATGCAACTCTACAGTTCTGATATTATTGTTCTTATATCATGCTAATGTATGTTATAATGTGAGAACTTTATAGAAGTTTATTGGATATGTTGTCGAAATGACAGTAACTTATACAAATCGTATAATATTAGTTGCAAATGACCGTTTAACCGGTAAATACTTAAAGTTTTAGCATAAAGTTGTTATGAAAACCTTTGCTACTGAACTTCTAATTACTCTGGGGTTTAGCTGGATTCGTAATATTTTTAATTAATGTCGCAAGTAGCTTATGAAAGCTCAACCACTCAACGAATGCTCAAGCTGTTCTTTTAATTGGCCTCCATAAATTTTCACAATGGTAGCGTTGTGAAATCGTATCAGATATTGAAATGCAAAATTATAAAAAACAATGTTCAAGTAAATTGTTTTGAATGGTTAAGCAATTACCACAAAGTAAAATCCTTAATGAATCCTTGAAAGGAAGACTGATCTACATTTCAAGCAGAAACGTTAGAAAGAAACCCGAAACCAGTAGATACTCCCTTGTGTTTGGGAGTTTCCTATTTGCAGCAATAATTTATGATAGGTACTCATCCCGAAATGCTATTTAAGCATTTCTAGCAAACGTTCAGCTATTTCTTATCACTTAGAAACAGAATGATTCATTTTCTCTCGTATGTTTTATGTTCGAAGAAGCATACCTAGCAATTGGAACACTATTAGCTATTCCTAGCAATTGGAACACTATTATTTACCAGGCTTATTACCAAACGTTGCTCTAAAAACATTCGATTCAACTGCTCAAATGTTGATTCTTACGTGTCTGCAAGCATTAACTGACAATCGCACCAATCGCTGACCACCAAACAAAAAAAACAACACGAAAATTCAAAACTGAAACCCTCAAAACCTTCACATGCCGTTCCGTCAATACCACTATTCACCTTCAAGCCACACCACTGCCCGTTGGTTCCAGTTGATTGCTTCTATCCATCAGCGGAATCCCTTCCCCTTCATTCGAATGACGAAACCGTTACAATGAAGCGCACAAGCGCAGGCCGAAATCACATTTGCAAATCACATCTGTCTCAGTTCCACCACCATCGCCACCATCACCTTCACCAGGTAAATCCAATCCATCGTGTCTCTCCGAAACCCTTCTCAGTACGCTACCGGAAGTCATGTTGTAATAGAGAGAGAGAGAAAGAGAAAAAGAAGGCAAGAGAAACAGTGAGTATCAATTGTACGATTGTTGCCAGCAACAACTTGTCGTGTCCGCGGTGAACGGGGGCGATGGAGTGGGGCAGACAGGATGATCCCCTCCCCGAGGGTGGGACCGGAGCTTCCAGTCTGGCTAAACGGAACGGGAAATCAATTTCTTAGCCGGCGCCAGGGACGCAATGCCAGGCCGGTAATGTACGGTACCAGGCTGTTATTATAGTTGCAACCCCTCAGGAACCCCCAAGCATTGCTCCGGGATTTCCACTCGTCCGGTACGTTGTTTTGGTCCTTGGTTCAGTTTTTATTTTGCTCCAGCACAACCAGCGGCACACCGGCGACAGTCAGAAGATGCCACGTAACGGCCAAAGGCGGAGAGTGCTGCGTCATGTGCTCGCTGCTTGTACGAGTCACCGGGAAATGGGAATGGGAATGTCTAGCTCGAGGCACTCTACCAGCAGCAGCAGCAGCGAATGTATTGTCGGTACCTGCCCTACAAGTCCCGAGCTACTTTACGATGCCATGTATGTGCCAGGCTTGTACCAGGCCTCGGTAGCACACTAGTAGCACACCGGAGGATGCGGGGCCAAGTGACTTGCCAGACTGCTTCCACCGTGTGCACCGTGGACTAGCTCGCGACGTCTTCGTGTCGTGTTGGTTGTCGGAACGTTCGCAAACATCGGTTCGGTTCGAAATGAATAATTTCTTTCATCCCTCGGTAGAACGCCCTTCGGTGTTCGCAAACGCCTCGGACCCATTCCACGGTCTCGCGGTCTCGGCCTAGCGAATTGTGCTGACACGTAGCACCACGCTGGTGGCTGGTGTGCCCGGTGCCGTGGCTGCACCTGCCTTCGACCGTCGTCTTCGTTGCGAATTGCGCCAGGAACAGCCAATATGATACCGAAGAAGATGGTGGCTGCTGCTGCTGCTTGGTTAAGAAGCACCAGCACCGAGAGCAAGCAGCGCTGGTGTAGGATCTTTTTATGTTTTGTTCCCTGCCCTATCCCCCCCTCCGTACAAATGCGGCACACAGCATCCGGAGCATTCGGTCCCAAATGACAAAACACTCGCTGCAGGTACTTCCTTTCGGTGGAAGCGAATGCAAAAGGTTGATGGTAGTCGGGGGGCTGAGGCAGATGAAATGGGTTGCAGATCGTAAAAGCAACTTGGACGATGAATAGTAATTGAATCTGATACATTTTTAAACATCACAACACACACAGAGATACGTGGGGACGGGAACGGTGAGAGATAGGATGACTTTCCGCTTTGCTCGCACTCGACGAGCGGGCGGGGTGGATGCTCTATTTATGAGGCTATGGCGCAGCATGTTTGTCTGCCAACATTGTTCAGTGCGCTACCGGACGGTCCTCGATGTTGTCGTCGTCATCGTTGTCGTACATGTCTTTGGAGAAGCTTGGAAGACCGGGAACCGTGCGAGTGCTTAATCATACATCAGAGATGATTGTTGATTCCTATCGATATCCGGCGAACGGTACGGTGATACCGTTCACACGGGCGTTCGCAAACGATGGAGAAACGGTCGAACGATGGTGAAACCCGGGAACAATTAACAGTCAAGTGTTGGTGGTGGTTTGATGTATGGGCAACGGACAACCTTGGATTAAATACGAGGCGTAGCATTCACTTCGAAGTCACTGCAGCAGTAGTTCAAGTGTCTACGATCATTAACAATGCAGCGTTTTGCCGGCATTGACGTCACTGGTAGCGAGTAATGGGACTGTTGGGTAGCTGTTCGTGGAAGTCTAATGAACAGGAAGCAGAACACTTCTTCAAGTGGTACATAGGGGGAAAGGAGCTTTGAACAGGATTTAATCATTACCGGTGTGCACTGTGCAGTTAAGTAACAGAGTAGGAAACACTCCAATACTGACGGCTTATAACATTAATTCGTATTGAACTCTCTGCTCGAGGGTACTTACAGAGCGAGAGGAACTTGTTTTACGTTTAAAATGTTGGAAAGTTGTATCAAAGCCTCATATTTTGTTTGGAAAATCGTTTTCTATGAGGAGTTGTATGATAATTTGAATATTTATGCTAATATCGCTTTTTAAAAGGTTTCAATTCAAAGGAAAACATAGCTAAGAACTGCAGGATAACTTAAAGTTCATGTAAACTTAAAAGCATTCGCAAAACTTATTCGCATAATTCGTCGTTAACTGGAGTTTCTTATGTTAAATATGTTATGGAGTTTTCATTAACAAAACCAAAGAGCATACGTAGATATGCTTTATGTGTATGGCAGCGAAATGATTCTCGATTTGCCAAAAGTCAGTTTCAGTTTTTAAAATTAACCTAAGAGCACCTTTTCGACTTTGCTACATCCATAAAACAAGGGGCTTTTATCTAAATCTTTCATTATTATATTTCACTGATCTATAAGGAGCATACTTTGTTCTAAACAAATTTCCCTTTGCATTACTGGGCGTATAAAACCATTGATATTATTTACTTTGTAACAGATTTGTAGAACTTTTTCACTAAACCGGAGAGTAAACCGTTAACAAGGGTGACTATCGAAAATTTTCCTACTTTTGAAGAGCAAGCATCACAATCCTTACGGAGATTCCTCGAGCATAAAGCAAAAACTGTTTCGTTGCAGATGCAATTCGATTGGAATGCTTTTTACGATAGTATGGCCTTTTTCATTAACCAGAAGAAGGAAACGCTTTTATAGCAAATATATTTATAATTCAATTCATAGAGAGATAACAAATAATAAATAGATCACAGAATCCAACTCTGTTCGTCAGCGTCCCAAGCGTGAAACGCCCTTCTCGCGATGGCACGGATCATATTTGCTGCAATTGAAGTTGTTTTTTACTAATAAAACCGAGACCGGTCCCCATTGGCATTGGCTCCGTCCACAGGTTGTCGCAGCGCAAAACCCTTCAAAGCCAACCCCGCATCCCCCTGTCTTCCAAAAACTGACAACCCTCGAGCACTAGGGAACGGCGGAAATGGAAACTTTCATTTCGTTCCTCTCGGTGCGCCGCCGTTCTCGCGCGAAGCTGAATGATGCATGAAGTGCAAGTGAATATTTAAACTCCAAACGTCTTGTGCACTTTTACCGACCGGCACAAAATAGCACCACGCAGGGAGGGAGAGAGGGAGAGAGATGAAGAGAAGAACGAGGGTTTGCAGCCCCGGAGGGTGTACTTGCTGCGCGCTTGCTGCCCAGGAATGGCACTCCCCCTCCCCACGGACGGAATACCATAATCAAGCGAGAGCAGCATATTTCCGATAGTTTTCTGGAAAAGCATCTTCAGCATTTTAGCCATCGTTGGGGAGGTGGGGTGGAGAGAGGAAGGAAGGAGCGAGAGAGAGAGAGAGAGTCAAATAACTTTCGGGAGTTTTTCGGCGGTGGAACGAGGTGGATTTAACTTTGCATTTTCCTGAAACCGTAGTGCTTCGCTGCGAACCGCGAAGAGGAGCAAAATGGGAACCCAAGAAAACACACAAAACACCACCGTGGACCACCACCTCACCAAACCCCCCTTTATCACCGTACTCAGTGACTCGCCTCAGCTCTCGGGCTGCTTATCTCGAGCACCGGGCATCGCGTTACTGGTGGTGGTGGTGGTGGTGGTGGCATAAGTTTCGAGAGCTGTAATTCCTGCATAAATAGTTGAGCATTCCTTGGACCACCGCTCGTACCTACCATACCACCCTGGGACTCACGAAAGAAGGTGGACGGAAGTAAACAAAAGACTCGAATCGGTTGGACTGTGGCCGGTTGGGGAGTAGCGGGCCCGCCGGTCTTGACCGCCACGCGGCCAGATGGGAAAACATGCTGCTGGGCAGCTGCTGCTCCGAGATTGCGAGCTGATTTCATCGTCGGTGGCGCTTGTCGTCCGCTTCGAGCGTGATTCGAGCTTTGCCGCTCCGCAGCATGTTTTGCCACATGTTTTCCCAACCTAACCGGCATCCACCACCCCCGATCTTTGGTGCATCGTGGACAGTACACGTTCCTCCACAGCCGGGGCTGTTTGCATTTCTTCCAGAAACTAACGTTGGGTCTGACTCACAGGATCGTTGGTGTTCCAGCCCAGCCAAAGTGTTTTGTTGGTTGATTTTTGAACGTCCTCATCGGTGGTGACGGTCTTCAGGACAATCCCAAGGGCCCAAGCGTGATCGGATCCACTTTCTTCTTCGGCAGCAGCTTAGCAGAAGACCAGCAGCACCAGGACGTGGCCGTTGGTAGTCGAATAGCGTGTTAGCATATCACGTGCCTTCTAGCGCCTCTGGCTGCTGAACTGATTACACGTCCAACGACGAGCCACTGGCAGCCAAAAATGGAACAAAACCCCCACCGGCAAAAAAAAATAATCAAACTGGAACGCGAAACGGAAAACGATAATGATGATAGAGCTAAAATGATGCAAAACTTTCTAAATCCATTAAAAGTTGGCCGCCTTTAAGGTTGTCACGAGCGACACACGCGACTGCTAGGTGCTAGTTTCCGCTTCCGTTCGCGAAACCTTCGTTGTTTTTTTTTTCTGTCGCTGCTGCTGCTGTGGCTCGATGGCCAACACTCTCTTTTCATCGCGAATGTGTGCCCGAGAAGCAGCAGGAGCAGCGGAAACGATGAGGCAGAATAGCGACTAGGCACACCAAAGGCAAAGCAGCTTATCGAAGAAACTCGGTCTTATCTTTGGCTGGAGCAGAAGCAGCAGCTGCTGCTGGTGCTGGTGCTGATACTGATGCTGCTGCCAGTGACGTTGGAACGACACGTTGATAGAGTTCGCGTTCCCCTTGGGTGGTGGTGGTGGTGCGATTGAAGTTTCCTCTCTCTCTTTTTTTTGCAATGCACCCTCCATGACACTCGCACGCCATTTCGCTGCTGCATCGCTCTGGCACGCTGGTGACCATATCCGTGTGATGGTTTTTGGGGGGGGTTTGAAGGTGAAATCCTTCGCTTACCTTTCGCTAGTTCATCGGAATGGAGGTGGAGTGCAGTGAGCAGCGCGGGAGGAAAGGATAGTTTTATATTCTCCTTCACTAATACGATCCACCGCCATTCATGCCGCACCTCTTCCTGCTGCGGGGCCTTTACCGAGGTTTTTATGCGATTATTTTTTTGGCGGAAACGTATTAAATCGGTTCAGTTTGTTTTAAAGATTTATCGCCAGCTAGAGTGTCACGGCCGATCGCGTTTCCGCCCGAGCGCTGGTAACGGGATCAGGCTGGATTACGTGTATCCGGGAGCAGCCAGTCACGTTTGGGGTGTGATGCTAGAATGTTGGGTGCAATATTGGAGAGCAGAAGAGCGACATGCTATGGTTAACTGTTAAACCTGGATTGAAAGCGCATTTTACGCGAATTTTCCAGGGTTTTTGTACTATCTTAGCTTAAGTTTTATTCCATGGAATCAATGTAACGATGTAATGCTTTATATACATTCCGAATTGCTCTTATCTGGTGAAAGATTTCCTCTCGTTATATACGTTCCGCGTAAACATATTTCATTAACAGTTTAATAATATTCTTTACATTGGCAGCGTTTTAGAACAATTTGCTTTACAAACAAATTTATTAAATCACCTATCATCTACACAATGCACTATCGCACATAGATTTGTTTCATAATTGCTCTTCTGTTTAATTTAGCCATAGGCTTTGATGGAACTCATTCCGTTTGCGCCCTCGTAAGGTTTCAAGAACTGTAAAATGTGTGTTTGGCCATACTAAAGTACACCGCTCTCAGAGTGGATACGATACATACTGACATACTACCATGATTAAAAATAAACCGGAATTTTGTCATAAAAAGAAAATTACTTGTTTTTTCTTCAAAATTCAAATTGTCCCCTTCAAAGTAGTCCGCGTCGGATGAAATGCACTTGTGCCAGCGTTTGATCCACTCCTGAAAACTTTTCTGGAACTCGGTTTTTGTTATAGTCTTTAGTGCCTCCGGCGATTTTTGCTTTGTCGCCTCCACACTCTCAAAACGAGTTCCGGGTAGTGGTTTTTTTAGTCAATTGAATAGGCAGAAGCCACATGATACGATATCACGTTAATTGGCCGGTTGTTGAATGGTATTGGTGATGTTTTTGACGAGAAACTCTCGAAAAATCAACGCAATATGAGATGGCGCATTATCGTCATGGAGAATCCACGAGTTGTGACCCTACCAAGCCAGGTTTTTTTTTGCGGATTGATTCAAATGATATGTGGGTGGTCTCAGCTATCTCCCTTATCGTCAATTTGCGCTTTTCGATCAACAATTTTCGGATTTCATCGACGTTTTCGTCAGTTTTGGATGACAATGGCCTTCCAGGACGACAATCGTCCTCAACAGCCTCACGACCACTTTTAAAGCGTTCATACCACTGGTACACCTGTGTTTTCGATAGAGTATTGTCACCATAACACTTTTGTATCATTTTTAATGTGTCGGAACACTCAATTTAATTGATAATTCAATGCAAACAAATCTCTGCTGTAAACGTAAATGAAGAGCTGGCAAGCTGAAACTTGGCATGTACATCACTAATAGAGCCGTCAACGTAATAAAAAAAACAGAATTCAAAATTGATAATCCCGCGAGGAATAAATTCAAAATTCCGGTTTATTTTTGATCATGGTAGTATACTAATTGGTATTAAAACTGAATACGAGCTCTCTATGAAATACGCAATTTGCCTATGAAAATATGAATACTGAAAATGAAAATTACATCGTTGTCAACTTTTTCACTTCCAACGCCATTGCCGGCAATTAATCAGGAGAACAAGAACAAAAAATTGATATAAAAGAGTCCGCGAGATAAAAGATAACGAAATCAAAAGCCCACATAACCAACAGAGCCCATGAATACAGCTGTCCAACAACCCGATGAAACGGATCACTCGAATCCATTCCGCCGGAATCAATCGCCAATCATAATTCGTCTTTTTTTTCTTCTCATTTCCTGCTCTTGCTATGTGTTTCCAACTGATCAGCTCCAACTCCACATTCCGCCCGCTTTGAATCACAACTTTCCTCCCCTCTCGATTAACGGCCAATGCGATGGGAGCGCATTCCCAATCACAAACATCAGCAAACGAGTCAACTCGTGCCCGCACTAATTCCATCGTTCGTTGCAAAACTAATTATGACAAACAAGGCCAGCAAAAACTCGTGGCTCGAGAGTGGCGGTGGCGGTGGAGGAAAATCGAAAAACGGGAACCATGTTGTTCATCCTCAACATCGACCTCATCATGTTCGCACACCAGATGTGTGCATTGCGATGCGGAATCGGTTCTAATGAAACGGAAAAACAATGCAAACAAAGTGCACAGCCCGTAAGCGACCGGCGACCGGAGGTTATTGCAGCCAGGGTTGGCCAGCTCGCAACCGAAGCAGCATAACCCTGCCTCCCTCCCGGTGGGAAAACGAGTCGTGGTGGTCGAGTGGTGTTTGCCCGAACCGGCGCGTGTTTGTTGGCAGCCATAAACAACCATCCGCGGATGAGTATGAAGGGGTGTACGAGAGGGGAAGGTTTGACCACGCTCTTACCTTTCGCTCAGCCGGAAAAACGATGGCGATGAAAAAAATGGGGAAATTCCACCAACCGGGTTTGTTTGGGAGGGTGTGGAGTGGCGCGGTAGGTCATCATTATATATTTTATGGTTCGCTTGCTCCCATCAGCTTATCCCGTCAGATGTACCGGTATGAGCATTAGGAGGAGCGGGAAAAGGACATCAAAACAGGCGGCACAACAACAACAACCGCCACCCCCGGAGGGAGGTTTCTTCATGCGTGCTCCGCGAGGTGACCATTTTCCCGATGAATCCTTCGACATGAGCATCATCAAACAGCGGCAGCAGCAGTAGCAGCAGTGGCAGCTCTGTCATCAACGTTCCCCAATCCCTCATCCCTTCCAGGACCCTCTGTCAATGGGTGGATTCTATTGTTTCTGCTTCGACCTCGGCCGATGTGTCGCCGGGAAACGTGGGCTTATCGAAAGGGGTTTATCAAGGGAACAAGCATGCGACCTCTGAAAGCGCAGTGGAGAGCAAAAAGAAAAAAAAGAGAAACAAACTTCCCTCCCTCCCACTCCAGAGCGTTCCACGGAGAGGAGAGCTTTTCGGGCGGATCACATACGGGGACAACCATCACGGTGTCATCGATAGGCGTTTTGCGTTGGCTTTTTGTGTCCACAGAAAAAGGGATGCAGTGGGGGAGGCGGTGTTTGGTGGTCGACAACGACCACAACGTTCCACCCCTCATCACCTCTTGCGCCACACCATGGATATCATACAGCGTTTTCATTGCGCTCTGGTGAGCACACTAACACATGCGGGGCGTGGTGGTTAGTGATGGCCAGGGGAATAAGCCTCCGAAAGGGATGAGGGATGATGCGAGGTTGGTTAGGCCACGGATCGAAATCCGGCGCCCGATTTTCACCTCGGTTTTTGGGCTGGCTTTCCATCGGTTTAAAGGCAGCCCCCTGCTGCACCTCTGCACCTTCCCTAAGCCACACTCACAGGCGTGGAATGAACCACAAGCACACAGAAAGAGAGAGAGAGAGAGAGAGAGAGAGAGAGAGAGAGACAAAGAGAGAGAGAGAGCGGTTCTACGGTTGGATGAAGCGAAGGGGAATTGTGAGGGAAAAACTCGGACCGCACCAAACCAACGCACCTGGCTGCCAGTCAAACATAAGCTTCACGATCCCTCCCTCCCCCTCGCCGTCCTCCCGTCGGCTGCCCGTGATTCCAAAGTTTGGTCAGATTTCCATATTTTATCTGGTTAATGTCATGTTCTTTGGCTTCTCACTTCGCTACGCAAAATCATGTTTCAGGCAAAATGTTGTTTGCCATTTTGTGTTTCATGTTCTTTTTTTTTCACCTTCTTCTTTTTTACGGTTTGTGTGTTTTGTGTTTTTCACAAGTTTAATCCCTCACTCACCGCTCTCTCTCTCTCTCTCGCTCTCTCACTTGGAACTTTCAACACTCACCGCACAGGAGTTGCCAGCTGAATGGAGCAGGTAGCAGGACCCGCAGGTGCGTGTGGTTGGTGCACCTTTTTCCTGGAAAAGGTCAGCTTCTCTAGCTACGCACCGCTTCTCGCGTTCATTTTTTTATGTTTAGAAGCCACCCCTGGATAGTGTGAGGTCAACATGGCCGAGCGCAGGACTAGGGAGCCATTGAACCGGCATCGAGCTTTCATTAGAGGCATTCGATCGATCATTCGACCTAACATCGACCACTAGCACCGCACATAGGTAGATCTACTGCTGTGTGGCTACATTGAGCCGCTGGCCAGCCTTCTACGTGGCTTGGATGGCTTGGAACTCACATGGATACCAAGGATCCCGCTGTGTTGCTAGCAACTTGACACCTTTTGCGATGACAGGCCGGCCGGTGGTTCTTATCGTTCGAAATTGCATTTTCACGCACCAACGGTATTGTGTTACATTGTTACGTTACTGGTGGTCGCTCGTTACCCATTGTTTTCGTGAGTCTTGCACATTGTGCAACAAAATCTGCACTCCAAGGGTCCACGCAGCATGCAGGATGTTGAATTGAATTGAAGTGAGGCGAGCGTGGGAATTGGGATTATTTTTCTTCTGGCTGACAAATGTTTCAGCAAACAATTGTGATAAGATGGTTTAGTGGCATTTGGATCGAAGGGAACATACATTTTAGGGTCTATAAAGTCATACTTTTTATTTGTGAAAATAATTCACATGGATTTTTATTAAGATAACGATATGATATGTTTTTGTAACACAGGATAGGAAATGAGTTAGCGACTGATAAAATAGGGCATTGCTTGAATTAGTGTTTGAAGAAAGTTTGTCTAATTTAATGATAATAGATCCTAAATGCACGCGAATAAGAACAAACACTTTAACAATTAAAGGTTAAAAGCATTGGAAAGAGCTTTCCTTGAAAGGGTTTTGCATAAATCCGTAAGCCCTTTTCAAAACAATTTACATTCAAAACCCGAAGTATAAAAGCATACCATGGCTTTAATTTCAGTTCCACAAGTAATACACTGTCGAGCTCCTGTATATTAAAAAAAGAATGTCCCTTTTAACGGTCCAATACAGAGAGCCAATAATTTGGAAAAAAAATTGCTAAAAGGAAATCAAATCTATTAACTTTCGCGAAATGAAATGAAATACTGTCTCTGAATGAAAAAAGATACCAAAATAAATACCATTTTGCCAACGATTTGTCCCAAAACACGAACCACCGATGAAAAAGAAGAAAGTTTCCGCTTCACCAACAGCGAAACGGGTCAGTCAGTCGTGATGGTCAACAGCACAACGATGACCCCGGAGTCGAATCACGGAGCGATCTACCGTAGTTAGGAGCCCGATTTAGCATCACTCGCACCTCACAAAGACAATGCCTCGAATACTACCGATCTACCAGCGCTACGACCCAGTAGAGCAAGCGGCATTAACGAAAACACGAGCGACCGGGGGACCCGCACCAGGATAAAAACCTGAGACCGACGCACCGAAACGAGCTAAATTATTAATTTTAATTATAAATTCCCAAAAAACTTGTCGCCATTCCGCCGGGGGTGGTGTCCGTTGTCGTCTCAGCGCTCTGTTTGCTAATCCCGACGGAAGCGAACGGATGCGTACTGTCGCTACTGCTGCGGATCGGATCCTCCAGGAATTTAAAACAGCAGTGCGCGAGGGAGGGGGGTTTGAACACCGAGGAAGGCGAAGGGCGGTAGTATTTTTTAATTTATTCTGTTGATCTTTTTTGTCCCTTTCACTTTCACCGGTCACAACCGGGCGCAGAGGAACTTGAACAGAACCTTGCAAAAAATTCCAAATCTCGCTCCTCCTCCTCCTCCTCCTCCTTTCGGTGTTCCGGCTGGGGTAAAAGGACACATTGGAACATCCCTCCAACAACAACAACAACGGCACATAGAAAAAAACCCGCTTGTTTCGGCACGTTGGCCATACACAGCTGCCGATGGATACGAGTGAGTGAACGGCCAAGCGAATGGCGAATGGCCAAGCGTAACGGATGCCGCAAAAAACAAATCATGCTTCCGGCCAACAATGCTCGGCTCGGTGGACCCCTTCCGGAAGAGAAAAAGAAAGGGAACGAGCGACAAGAATCCTTTTTAAAACACACACAGCCAATGTGAAGCTACACAACCGAGCACCGAGTAGCGGTCGGTTATCGGGTCTTCGAAATCGGATCAAGACCCCAAGAACCCCCGGTTCTGCCGGCGCCGCGCGGAACTGTCCTCGTAAAGACAAGAGGCAGATAACGCCGAGCCGAGGGGAGAGGAGAGGATAGGACAGGGGTGGGTATTAATTTAAAACGCTGGATGAGAAATTATTTGATGATGAGGACACCAGACCAAACCATCCATTACATTCCATCAACGCCGAGTTGGAGGTGGAAAGGAGATATTTGAAGAAGGAGATTGCTTTCCCTCCGTCCATCCGTCCATTGGGCCACCACTTTTCCTTCTCGGAGAGACACCGAGGCGGATCGAGCGATCCGATTCAACCGAAAAATTCGAATCCACCTCTCCGAATTCGTGTTCCGCAAGATTGGTCACCACTCTGATGATGATGATGATGATGATGCTCGTGGTGGGATAAACATACTGAGAGAGACAGCAGCAGCGAAGCATCGAGCGTCTGAATGGATGAATGGATTCCCTACAAATTCCTGACCAACGTGAACAGTCCACCCTCCCTCGGTCCGGCCATCCCGGCCAGCGAATGACGATAGGATTTTGATTAAAAAGAGAAATCGAAGACCAACCGGTCCGGTTCCGCCGAGCAGCCGAGCGTTCTCAGCGTCTGTCAGACCAAACCGAAAATAAGAGGAATCGACACTTTTTGCTGGTCCACGTGGCAAAATGGCGGCTTTGTGTAGTGCTCCACTCTTGCCGCTTGGAT
>NC_064878.1:11622500-11672500 GCF_943734665.1 Anopheles aquasalis | reverse complement strand
GGCTAATTTGTTTCGAAACTCTCACCGGAAATGTAAAACAGCCTGTCTTATTCTGCAGAACCACCATCACCCCCACCACCATCACCATCGTACGCATCGTCGGTGGTCACCAACTCAAGCACAATCAAATGAGATCAAACTCTCCCTTTCTCCCAGTTCTCCCTGCTGTGTTGTTGGTTGAAGATTAATTGGATTAATTACGTTCGTTTGCTCGTTCCGTTTGTTATTTTCCCTTTGCCTCCGTCAGCTGCTGATTGCACTCGAGGTAGAAGCGTTCTTCAGACACAAAGTCCTTCCAACCGGGCACACAAACACATACATACACCCCTGGAGCCGGTTGGTGGTTTTTAGCTTAATCCATGCGTCCTTGTACCCAAGGGTGTCGTCTTCCGTCTTTCTGGATTGACGAATTTTGCTCGAGAACAAGAGAAGGCGAATGGAGTGGACGTAGAGCAATAGAGAATACGATCGGCTTCGATGGTGTTCTTGTTGGTCCGTGTTCCATGTGTTTCCATATTTTACTCCTCAATGCGAGATTCGGGAGCAATAAATTCATCAGCCAAGGGAGGTGTTTAGGTTAGAGCTAGCCAGTGAATGGAATGTTGGTTTTTGGCTCCAAATTAATTGGAAGCTCGTCGGCGTCGTAGTCGAGCTTGTTTTCTGTGTTTGGGAGGAGAAGCCAAAGTCTTTGGCTACTCAGCATCAAATTGATCCTGAAGGAACGGCTAAGAAACAACCTTCGAAGCAGCAGCAACTCACTCAAACGTCAATTGGCAATCTAGAGTGCCGCTTGGTTGCGAATGAATTTGGTTAAAATTTCTTTCTAACCAACAGTAGGCGGCTGTGTCCACTGTCCATATTAAGCGTAGTGATGGCCATCATGCCAACAGACTCCATTCAAACTCTCCAAAAACATAAAGCTCTACATTTCATCATCTCACTTTCCTGGTTCATAAATGATGCAACACCTTATCCCGGAGCATTAAGTACCCTTTCCCGGATGCAACTGGACTGGACTGAGCTGTAACGGTGCTTAGCTTCCACTCAGGTCCCCAAAATACCACGAGAGAGATGTCCGCTTCCGACCAACAGCGGCCAATGGAAAGTCGTTTTTATGATTTATCAGCCGCACTTGCAGCTCGTTGCTTCGTCAGTCTGTCATCGGTCACTTAGCCAGAAGGCCACTTCCACTACAAAAGCTTCCGAGCTTCCGGAGTGTTTTGTCTCTTCACTCCTCACAATATGTCTCAGTGTATGTGCTTATTGCAGATGCCGGTGTACAGGACGATCAAAAGGAATTCTGTACCATCTGCTCTCTCTCTCTCTGTCTCTCTGTGTCTCTTGCCGACACATGCAGCACACAAAAGAAAAGACGTTCGGAGAAGACAGCTCTACGGATGCGGAAGAAAGGTACTCAGCCCTCCACCCATCCAGCCCCACTGTACCACTTGCTCGCTCTCCTCGTAAATTAATTTTCATTTTCATATTTATCTGTTTAATTAAAATTCCTAAAATTAGAGACGCAAAGACGCACGCCCACAGAACGCCCGCACACACCACGGTGCGGTGCGATGAGGACCGACACGCTGTGTTTGATAAGGAGCCACCCGGCTCACGTTCCGCTTTTCGCGTGCCACCATGCCACACAGCCAAGGTGTGGAGACGCGCTCGCTTGCAAAAACCACAGAACGATATCAGGTTGAGGTTATTTGCAGCCCCCCGGATCCGGATCGCTTACCCACGGACGGAGAGAGGACCACAGTTCTGTCACGAAAAGAGCGGAAAAAGTTTTCCGTTTGTTTGCCTTTGTTTGCACGCGTCCTCCGTCCTTTTTGGGGTGCTTCCTTCCAGCGGCCTTTCTTTCGTTCACATGCTGCGTAGATGACACACGCCACGTTCTTTCTTTGCCATGAGTGCATGTGTCTCGAAGTGAGATAGCAAGAGAGCGAAGACAAGAGACAGAGAGAGAGAGAGAAAGTGTTTTATTATCTACCAGCAGCATCACCAGCAGCATCAGCATCGTGATGGTATGATATCCTTGGCACAACCGTGGTGGATTAATGGCATTGGTCTAGGCGTGCTGGCAGGCCAGCCAGCCCAGGCAGGTTATAAATGAAAATGCGTGGAAAAGAAAGCCGGCAAGGACCGCTGCGCGGCCGTGTGTGGTGCAGCAAGAGAAGGAGCAGGAGCAGGAGCAGGAACGCTTCAAAAGAATGAGCACCGGATGATAATGATGTGACAAGACCGGAATGAACGATAAGGATATTTTATCTTCATCCCCAGCGTGTTTGCTCTCCGTGCCCGATCCCGATGAACCGTGAACGTGAATGGGCCGAGCCTCGGCAGCGTCAGCGACATCGACATCGACGGCATTTGTCGTTGGCCGCCTTGGGCCAGCACACACCGGCCAAAGGCGGTCTGTTCGCGGTCTTCGCCAACGTTTCTCTCGCTCGTGCTCGCCAGCGAACCCGTCGAAAGATCGCAACGGCACCACGGCACGCTGTCTTTCGGTGTTTTCTGTCATCCCG
The DNA here is from genome assembly GCF_943734665.1 of Anopheles aquasalis. NCBI lineage: Eukaryota > Metazoa > Arthropoda > Insecta > Diptera > Culicidae > Anopheles > Anopheles aquasalis. Next base: position 11,669,972 of record NC_064878.1, on the reverse strand, counting down.
CAATATTTACATTAGCTGATGGTGTTTCATTTGCAAAATTGCCAGCCGTTCCGCAGAGACGGTGAGCGAAGCTGTGGATCGTCGCAGCGACTCCGCATCGCCCTCGACAACGGCCACGCATTGGCCTCTTCGGCTTCGACAGAAGAATACGTTTAAAAATACGTCACGACCACGAGCACAATGGCGCAGGCACCGGAAATCGTCTTCGCGATATGGATTGGAAGACAATCAATTTCCTCGCCAGCAACGGTAGCGCCATTCTTTGCGCGGGACCTTTTCTGAGTGCAAACGAGGAAAACACAAGACGGCAGCGGGGTGTGATGACATATGAGATGCGAGAAATTGATCAACCTCACTCAGCGTACGACGGACCGAGAACGATGGCCACTTCCAATCACTGGTGACCTCGATTGGAAGCCACGTTCGAGTGATCTGCACGAGAAGCCGAAGAACAACAACACCCACCGACCACCGAACACCGACCGAGTTGGTCATTATTTTATTTAATTTGATTCCCCACGGGACATCTCTGCGATTTGGGTTCGATCGTTCCTGGATGTTCCCCACGATGTGGACTTGTTGGTGGATAACGAGGGTCAGCTCTTGCTATCTCTCTGATTTTGGTTCTGGTGTTTGAAGGTGTGACTCTCTCCTTACCCAGAGAGCTCGTTCGTGGCATCGTTCTCGAGACAAATGGCAGAAGATTGGAAAATGGGAAATTGGTAGTTATTGTGGAGGGTAAAGGATTTGTGAAGAACAAAAAACAAAATGAAAATGCCATAACCTCACCCGCGGACGCCTCAAACAGCAGTTTTCTTCTTTCCTCAGTGAATGTTTGAGTCTCATCTACAACAGTTTAGGAAACAGCAGCACATAAACTGCTTGTTTATTTGAATAACTAGTGAAATTGAAAAAAAAAAACAAGATAACATTTTTCATGTTTTCTCTTAAAACTACTTTTGTTTGAAGCTACAACGCCTTCTGTTTAATAAGTTTGATGTAATGAATTGCAATACAATAATTATTAAGGATCATTTCAATATTTCGTCTTCTATAGAACGCTTATGAAAAAATTGCCAACCATATAATTTTTTTTCTGTATTTGTTCCTAGCGATGTTTGTGTTCATGTTCATGTTTAAATTCACTCCTTAAATTGGTTACGGTTACTTTGAGCACACAATTAACACTATTTTGTAAACACAAAGTCTTAAACGAATAGCTAAACGAATGAAAATTCCCCTCCAAGTCCATTTGAACTACGACAACAATCTTGTCCATGCTATTGACCAAGCAAACCATCAACAGGCACAGGTCAATGGAGGGAACCTGGAAAAGTGCTCTTCTCTCGCAAGTTGCGGTTCGGTCAACACAATGCTGAACGCATCACACTTTCATTACTGAGCCAGCCTGGTTGTGGCCTTGCATTAATCAGGATAACGGAAGCAACAGTTTCAACATACACATCGTCATCATCATCATCATCAGAAGCAGCATCACGATCCCCAACTATGCAGACGTTGCAGACTGCAAACACCGTCAGTCAGTTTTCGGACCCGAAAGGAAAGAAAAACGAGAAGCAAACCTTTGAGTTGGGCACTTCTGGTGCTGCTGCTGCTGCTGCTACTGAAAACATGCTCATTATTCAACCGCACACACATCTACTGCCACCAGTGCTGCGCTTAACCGCGTATCTGCTGCCTTTTGGAGCCCGGATCCAGCTCCTTTTGCTTCCTACCGAAGCTAATTTACACTCGTCAGCAGGTCGGACCCGGGCCCATTTCTGCTGACTTATCTTTATGCCAGCTATTCGGCCCGGACACCGGCAGGTGCTGGCCGGAGCGAAGAATGGAATAACAAAAGCAGGACCCACCACCATCACCACCATCACCACCATCACTACCAGCACCATCACCAGTGTCCAAACAACATTAAATCCAGATGATAACATCTTAGCACATCATAACATTTGCCCAGCCAGCAGCGGAACATGCCAGCACGGTGCTGCTGCCGCATATTACGGGGAACGAGGGACCATCAATTTTCCAGCCAGCATCGCGAATCGCACCACCCTCGCCTTCTCGGTGCTTCAACTAAACGGAACATTTTGGACTAAAAAATGGAACGCAGAGAGAGAGAGAGACCTTGCTGGACCGGGTTTCGTGCACGCATCAACCCCTTTTACACCCCTTCTTTTCACAGTCTCTGCCTGTGTGTGCGAGCGCAGGATAATGTTCTCCATCATGCTCCGCCCCCCCCCCCCCCCCACCCACAACTTCACCACCCTCTCTCACACATACTGTTGACATTTGACTTTCGGGGTTTCGGGCTAAACTTTTCACCGCGGGCGAGCTGCAGCAAAGGTTGGCACCAAATTACACCACCACCGTGACACGAACAGAGAAGATCTCTTTCTCGTGATCTCATCCTCCGAACCGTGGGTCCTGCCTGGATCTTACGGTGAGCAAAACATCAAATTCGCTTCGCTCGCTTCACTCGCTACGGTCCGCTTTTTCCTATGGAGCGTATAGGTGCTGGTGTACCTTACAGCCACAGGTGGTGAAGAGCGAAGGAAGTGGAAAGGACGCAAAGGAGGAGAAGGAGGAGGGGAAGGACATTTATTGCAGAAAGAGGGGAGTGCATTCCGGGCACGTTCGGCTATTGTCGTTTTGAGGTAAGCCTTTCGCCGTAGCCGTAATTTATAAAGTCAACAACCGTCTGACACAGATCCCACCCACTGGATGGCTTCTCCCACCCGTTCACCCGATCTCTTTCGCACTCTATCTCTCTCTCTCTCTCTCCCTCTCTCTCTCTCTCTCTCTCTCTCTCTTTCTTTCTCTCAGTCTCCTTTCAGTTACTCACTATCTGCGCTCGAGCCAGCGGAGCCACGGTTGATATGCAAAAGGCTTACGTGCTGGGTGTGTGCTGGAAAGGAAAACTTCCAGCAGGACATGAGGCACACACGGGCACATGCACGCACGCGAGATCGAAACTTTGTGGTCGTCTTGGTCTTGGTCACAGGCCGAGGACACAATCCAGCGACATCGCACCGACGCACCACCGTAAGTTAAACATCAAAAACACACAACTTATCCTCCCTACAACCGGAAGAGCATCCCCTCCGCTGTGCTGTGTGTACGCAGTCACGGAATAGGCGAACCGATCCTTGCCGATGCTCTTGGTTAGCGGAATCCCCTCTCCAACCTGCCAAACTTTTGCCCAGACCTTCTGAGACGCACAGACCGCCTTGTCCTCGCACACATCACCATCATCATCATCATCATCAGCATCTCGCGAGCGCCATTTTCTTATCAACTGTGCTTTGCTACCAACCCCGCTCACTTCTCTCCCAGCGTTCGTGTTGCTGGCTGGCCACTTGTCGCGCTACGGAAAAGGATATGTTTACCCGCCAACCCCAAAAACCCCAGCCAGCCAGCCAGCCAGCCAGCCCTTCAGCTTCTTACGCTCGCAAGCGGATAAGCGCCCGGGCAGCAAGACAAATAAGATGCAAACTTTCTTCGCCCTTTCTTGTGCCAGCGCGAGCGTGTGCACGGCTCACTGATTCCGAGGGGAAAGGAGACAGACGATAGCGGAAGTGTCGTTGAGTCGCTGATCATCTCCGAATGGCACACCGAACGGGACGAGGAGGCTCACGCTCCAGTATCACGGTACGTACTTTCCGGTAGTTTCCCCCTGGAAGGATGGGAAAAATGTGAACTCGAACCACTTGCTAATAGTGTTCCCCCTGCACCGAATGTGGCGGTACGTGGTGAGGATAACTTTACGTTCTCCCAAATATACGTTACGCGGGCGAGGGGAGAAGATGAGTTTTTGGGTTTTCGGTTGTTTTTGTGCCGATGATGCACGCCAATGTAATGCACACCAAAAATGGTGGGATGGAAACAGAAGCAGTGGGTAGGGAGCGATCCTGTCGAGCGAGAAGAGAAGCTGCCAGTGAGGATTCGTCACTGGATTCGTTCGATTGCTAAGCCGAGTTTCAGGAAGTCAACGGGGGTTTACAGTAATCGGAAGATTCCTCTATTAACTCACATTTTTAGGGAGGCTCTAATCCTATAGACTATCGTCTTCATCGTCTGGCTTGCTAATCGAATTGATGAAGCTTCAGGTGATAAACCCATTAAAGAGGGTGAGCTCTAAGCTATTTAATGTCGGTATTGCTTAACAGCTTTGTAATGGTAGTGTGCCTATTGGAATCGCCTTCTGATACTGAAAATGTGCTTAAAATTTTCCGAAGAACACATTATTTCATTGAACATAGTCGAGGGGAAGAAGAGAACGTCAACATCTAATGCTCTAGCAATACTGAATACTCCTTTCAAACATGTGGCCGGGGCATTATGAAATAAAAAGCACTCAGAGACGAGATTCACAGCTCGTAAATTGGTACGATCACTCATATTCATGCGTTCAATAAATAAATAATCGATTCTAGCAGTGATAAATCATGCAACTCACCTGGAATTCCCGAAAATGGTTTATAACTTTATAGGAATCACAACACAACATTGCAAATGATGCTTATTGAAAGTGATACTGAAGCACCAACAGAACTGTGAACCAGTTTTCCAAGTAAAGTAACGATTATCTGCCTTGGTTCGTCTGAAACACTTTTCATTACCAACATGGACTGGAAACTATCAAACAGAAGATGTGCTTCGTTGCTAGAAATGAACAAGCCAACAGATATCTCCATCACAAATCTAACGCTTGCCGATTCCATCGTTTACTCTCCAGCAAACGGAACAAACCCCATCACTAAAGGGGCGTCACTTGTTTAGCATTCCCGGCAACTGGATGCGACAAACGCAAACTCTGGTTACTGAAGCGATGTGTTTCTTCTTCGGTTCTCCGACGACAAAAAAAACCTCCCCGCCCCGGCATGTAACGGAACGGAACGGACCACTAGCACCGGTACCACAATTCAATTCCCTCCCTTCGTTCGGCCATCCATCGCAATCCGTTCCCTTTTTGGCCCGGAGATGCTGCTGGGGTTGGAGACACACAAAAAAAACGCACATTCCTCTCCTTTCATTCCACTCTTTCCTTCCTCTTTCCACAGTATAGTGCAAAGGTAAACGGTGGCTCCGGCGGAAAACTTTTGACTTGCGTCTGTCTGGCTGGCTGCTTGGGATGTTTCGGTGAATTGGACTGACACTGGGGAATGGAAATGCGGTTGGAGGGAAACAGAACGCGGGCACAAAAAGATGTTCTGGAAAGTGCTCAAGCACTCGGGATATCCTGAGTGGAATTTGTGATATCTTCCATTCCTGGCGGGTTTTTTTTTCTCTCCACTGGCACGCACGCACATAAGTGGCACTTCAAAACGCAATCTTGAGCCAAGCATCGGCGAGTGATGCGGGTGACCCCACCACCCATGTCGCCTTCAATACACGCGTGTATCCTCAATCATCTTCATCGTCATCATCACCGTGATCATCATCATCATCAGTTCCGAAGCACGTAAGTATGGCCACTCAAACTCCACTCCGCTTATTGTGATGTCGTTCCACCTCGACAAACTCGGTTAGAAGGTGATGCAGGTGATGCAGCTCCCCCTTTTTTCACTGCTTCCGACAAGCGCACATCCTGACAAGACATTCAGCGTAAATGATGGTAAACCAGCTCACGTTGCTCACGGTTTCTTTCGTTCCCCCTTGTTTTTTCACAGCACATTTCATGTCCCATGTCCCCATTATGCAACTCGACCGTATTCATTCCGAACGTTCAGCAAGCTTGTTCGTGGTATTGCCGGTTTGTCCTTCCTTGGATGCCCCACAAACGACCTGTTGGCGGTTGCCAGCCTAGATTGCCCTGAAGGCTCTTTAAATATATTTCCCCAGTTCGCGGGCTAATGAGTATGCACCGAGGGGTAATGACGATGGACGACCGACCAACCGTCCGCCCTTTTCGCGTCCTTGCGCGATTGTTTGCTGGTTTGCCATGCGAGGCTTTTTAAAACAATATGGCTTCTCCGCCCCGAAGGGAACATTATCTGATGAGAGTTAAGGATACTCATTGAGACGGAAAAGTGGAGATAGAAAAGGGAAGTGTAGAGGGTTTAATTTTGCTTGAACTGAAAGTGGAGAGGATGATTGTCCTTATGCTCCTCTTTCTTGAAACTGAATAGACGGAAGAGGTATAGGTAACAATGTCAATGCAAAGAATGAAAATAACAAAAAGTCGAGTTGGATGTCGGTGAACGCTGATTGCACAACTAATGTTTAATGAGTTGGCAGACCTACTTTTGATTCTTTAAGGGAGGACAAATGTTAATTCGGGTCACAAAAGGAAGATATTTTGGGACTTTCGTTTTGAAAAAACATTATCCAGCTGAAAACACAAAATTCGGAAAAGCTGGCTCATCTACAATACATAAATTGAAATTATTTCATCTGCTTATTAGATTTTTGTGTCAACCAGTTCTTGAAATTAACAATTTCTCCACTGTTGGAAGCATTTAGGGGTTGAAAAGCTGATTGTTTCTGCGATTTTGCTAATAAATAAACTAATCTTATGTATTGTTTAAATAACATCATCCTTGTCCAGAAAAAAGTTTAAAATACGAAGGAAAACGAAAATAAAATACGATAACTATGGTTCGATTGGTTATTTTTTCGCTGGCGAATAGAACGCTCCTATCTAATTGATTTTAGTTTAGGTAAAGTTCAATCTGCATCCTTCCCCTTTGCAATACAGTACGACTCCCCACACTAAATTGAAATTTCGCAACAGACGTAAGCAAATAAAATATAATTTAAATAATTGCTAATAATCTGTTCTGCGTCTTATGTTCATCAACTTTTACATCAAGACATGCATCCTAATCAATTGGATAGCGGACACAACATACAAATCTGATTCCTGAATGGTACAAAACGAAAAATCCATTATCCAACTCAACTCAACCTCATTTGTCTGCTTTTTTTTACACTCACACTTGCACTTGCATATTATTTACACGCCACAATAACTGCGCACCATAATTGCTACCAGTGAATGCTTTCAAGGCATTACTGCAATGCAATCTGTCATCACCGCACACGAGCCGACTGACGAGTAAAGGGGTTCGCATCACTGCAGTTCTATCATAATTAGTGCAAAATGGCTGCCAGCAAAACAGCAACCCGACCAAGCGGTAAAAAGAAAGACGAAAAAAAAACCTTCAAACAAATGCCCAAAAAGCATTACGGCAAATGGCTAAAACGTGTTCCGAGGATGGCTTCTGCAACCCACACACACACCCACACACGAGCCCCGTTGCCGAAATCATCTCGAAGCCATCAGGCGTGCCGTTTTGTGGTGCCAGTAGCAACCCACTCACCATGCGTCGTCGGATATGCTCTGATGCCTAATTTGCCAGGCGCCATCTTCGATTGTCAGCTAAATTTGTCGCTTCACCACCACGAGCATCGCACGGGAAAGGTTGCCTACTAATGAATTGTTCCTTTCAGTTGCTCGAGCAACTTGCACCAAGGAGGTGGGGTCCACCGGTCGCCAAGACGCTTTTCCGCCACAAATACTGCCTGGCGTGGTCGGGAAAATAATATTCCCCATGAGAGGCGCTGCTGGTGGTGATGCGAGCACGGTAAGGTCCTTGCGGCACTACTACTCCTGTGGCACGTCACTCGTCATTTGTCTGATCGCATTACGTACGACATGTACGTCACATCCGCTTTGGTGCTGTGCACACCGCGAGCGCACGTCACTCGACGAAGTGGATTGCCATCTACCATCCAGTCTCCACTCCTCTCCATTCCCTTTTTTGGGTGAAAGAAATCGAGCGAAGCTACTAACGACTCCTTCGGTAGGCTGCACGAGCTGGAGTCGTTCGTTCGCCCGCTTGCTCGCTGGCGCTTTATTATTTATCATCGTTCATCGCGGTGGATTGTGGGTGGGAGATAAGACGGGGAGTCAGTGAAGCAAGCACGGTACGAGAACCACAGGAGAGGCATGGCCGGTTCCGATTTCCGTCAGCATTCACTCTCCGGAGACTCTATATCCGGTCCCGTCAGTCCATCAGTCAGCCTGGGGGCGACGTCACTTCCACCGGCCACCACATGTGTGTGGGTGGATGTATGTGTGCAGATCATCGTCATCATCATCGTCAACGGTGGCTGAGAGTCGAGGCCCAGAAAGCGAGAAAGAGAGAGAGAGCCAGACTGAGAGCGAGAGCATAATTTACATTCCCTGCATGAAGTGTATCAAAATTCATAAATTTCAATTTCGCCTCTCATGAATGTCACGGAGCTTTCTCGGGGGGTTAGGTGGCCACCACCACCACCATCACAGCCGCAGCCATCGTCAAACGATACACTTCATCGTCGTTAAGCTTTTAGGCTGCTGCCAGCCCTCCTGGTTTCCCTTTTCCCAGTGGTCGCCCCGTGGCCTCTGTTGCTAGTTTTTCTCCTTTTTCCCTTTTTCGTTTCCCTTTTTTTTTTTGCTGAAGCCCGGTAGGCCGATGGCAGCCGATGTTGCCGATGTTGTGGTGCTGTGATGTGATGTTTGTGCTGTTCGCAACCGCACCGCCAGACCCCTGCCTGCGTGTGTCTGTGGCTAAATTGATAAATATTCACTTTTTGCATCCCACTTGCTCGCTCACTCGCGGAAGGTCTAGTTCCACCCAGAGGGAGGGAGTGAGGCAAGGGGAGAAGAGCGCTTAAGAAGATGCAAGGACATTCTGGTGGGTTGGTCTCTTTGGAGTACAAAAGAAAAAAAACCAAACGAAAAAAAAAAGACGGGAAAAGAAACCGAAGCAAAGGAATGAAAAATGCAAAAGAGAAAAGAGATGAAAAATAAGAGGGATGGTGGTGAGCGGCGTTTTGGTTTGGGGCCACTGGAATATCCGCTTTTTCAATGGCATCCCGAAATGGTGACTCCCGATGCTCCGGAGCGCTTTGCCGGCCGCATGCTACGTGATCCTTCCGGAATGCAGCCCCAGGGGATGAAGGAACACCCTCGAGTTTGAGGGGGAAAAGATTTATTTCTTTGCGTTTCATTCATGATCGATTTCTGGCCAAAATCCAACCGTTTGCTTCCTTCTCTCTTTAGTGAAGGAGCAGGCTATAAGGCACGACAGGAGTAGCTAGATCCAGCAAACTCCAGTGTTACTCACCCCCTAACACCCCCCCATCTGACTACCTCTGATTCTGACGTGGTACAGGTGGTGGTGCTGAAAGTATTCGATCTTCGTGCCACTTCGCCTTCCCCGGCAGAGCACCACAAGCATTTAGCATTCTCAATCGTCTGTGAGTCTGTTCCGGCAAATCAAAGCATTCGCTTCACGGTTCCGCTCCAGGGCATCATTCGCTGCGGTTGACGTTTGTTGCACGCGGCCCCTGGAGCATGCACAAAGCGAGAAGCCAGTCACTTTGCGATTGAGCAAAAGCAATCATGTTCCTTTGGCCGGATGTCGATCGCATCGCTCGCTTCTCGTACTCGGGCATCGGGATGTTTTCACGTCGTACATTTACAATTCAAAAATGGCCGGAAAGAAGGCAACCACAAGCAACGCCACGCGTGGCGGAGAAGCAGCGCGTTTCGCACCGATGTACGTTGCTTTTTTGATGAAACGCAAACGCTATGCGGCACTAGCGAGCCCTGACAGGCCATCATTGTGTTGTTGGCAGCTAATGCAGCTTCAGTGCATCGACGCAACAGACAACCGTGGAGTTGCATCCGGTTGCTCTAGCCCTCGAAACGTGTGGGAAAAACCCACACCCACCGATCGGGCCAATTAGGACGGACTACGCTGGTAAATGGACGGGCTTGTTAATATGGGAGAAGGATGAGATTCGCTTGACTAGGGCTTTGCCAACATTAGGGCACTGCGTGGGTGTCGTGAAGCTTTATAGTTACAACAATGTAGCTACGACGTCGGTTGGCAGTCGAATCGATACAAGTGAAGGCATAATACATTGTCTGGCCATCGGTAGAATGAAGAACTTCTCGCTGAACATTGGAGAAACGAGACAAGAGGGCCTTGCACGGTTTATAACGTATCCAAAGAACAACACAAAATGGTGTGCAAGTTCGTAATCATCGCGCTATTTTAGTATTCAATTAGTGCCGAGGAAACCCGTTAACTTGGCACTGCAGATACAGTGTTAAAAATTAATACAGAAGTATCATATGGTCGGTAAGATGAGAAATTGATTTTAAATAGCTTACAGCGAGGTTTAAACATACGAATCGTCCGTCATTATGAATGTTTAGGAAAAAAAAGCTTACAGTGAGGATAGTTTATGCTTGCTCATATTACTAATCATAGATTGCAAACGAATTGAATTTGACTTCTAAGCTGAACGAAAAGGGAGCGATGAAGGAACAAAAAGGGAATGACTTGCGTCTATTTTAGAGTACCCGAAACATTGAAGTACTTTTCGAATGCAACAACAATATTTACATAAATCGGTAGGTCCTTAATATGCCGCCATTTTTTTTAAATATTGCCATAAATTTAAGATTGAAGTATCCAGTTCCATGTTCCAAGAATAATAAGACGCCGTATGATGACAATATACGCTTATTTCACGGATTTCCTAGAGAGACATGTCTGTAAAAATACACTTTCGGAGTCGTCCATCGTCTTTGTAATTGATCATCTGTTTAAAAAAAAAATGGACATTCGTAGAATTTTAATTGTAAGTATATTTTCGTGGCATAATCAATTGCATTATGAAGTTGATAACACGTGCTTTCAATACCGTTTGCAATAAGCTAACTTAGCAACCTCAAAGAACTGTAAAGTTGGCCACATTCTTTACTTCAATCAGTTGGCGCTGCTTGCTTTGTCGTCCTGGCAGCTACAATTGTTTCCGCCATACCAGAAATACTTAATTAAGTTTTCAATTAATTTGTAAATTTTCATTCCAGGGATCTGTCATCGCTCATGCGAGCAGTCACACCACCCGCTTTGAATGACACAAAAATCCATTTTTCCACCAACTCCATACCGACCAATTGAAGACGGAAGGAGCAACCCTGTGCTGTGCATTTCAAACAGTTCGTGTTTCCATTTCGGCACGTAAGCCAAGCCAGCTTCTCGAGGCAACCGAGCCTTCACACAAACACAAACAACATCCAAACAAAACGCACCTTCGACCCTGTAGGGCACTTCCTGTAACCCCTCCCCTGCAGCACTGTATGCCGGATGCATCGTGCCACTGCTGCGAGTTGTGCAAAAGTTACTTAATTTATTCGCATCGTTTTTCGTTTAATTTAATCAAACCTTCCACCTTGAGACCACCAGGCGACTGCCTGGGGGCTAACGCGATGCTACGGGACGATGGTGGCGGTGGCCACAACAACCTGAAAGCGGGTGGAGTGTGGAGCGTGGCACGAGCTAAGCCAAGCGGTAATGAATTTAAGCATGATGGACAGACAATGGCCGGTTTGGGGTTGGCTATAAGCCGACAGCCATGATGGTAGCCAGTCAGCAGTTCCTCGTGCGGTGCGGTGCGGTGCCGTGATGCTGACGGTTTTGCATCATAATATTCCTTCGCAAAACTGCAATCCTTGGTTCCGCCATTGCATAATGCAACGTTGACGACGTTCACCGGTGGAGCTGGAGCTTCGGACAGACACACACATGGTGCCTGTAAGGTGCTTCCAATCTCTATGCGCTGGCCAACCATCGGCACCGACATCCTAACCGGGCATCCTATCGCGAACAACAAACGCAAACGCAACGCTTCCGCTAAACATGGTAAATGCTTCTTCCTCTGTCTGTGTTGTGGTGCTGTCAATGGTTGAGCAGCAGCAGCAGCAGCAGCAGCATCAACCGGCCTGCTGCAGCTCATCGTCGGTGCGTTTCCGGCGCGCGATGGTGGCCAAATTCAATTTTCGTCCCAGCGACACCGTGGCCGCCTCTCACGATAACGAAATCAAGCTCGCGCCGATTGTGTGACGGATGTGCTTACAGTCGGCGAAGCGAACCTCGAAGCGTCGAAGCCGTGCGATGCTTTGGCCCTCTAAAAAGGAACACAAGAACCCGGACTATCCGTGGCCAGCCCGGACCTGTCACCAATCCCCGGCCAGCTTCTGGTCAGCCGTCAGCAGTGAACAGCGTGGTAGCAGCATATCACTAGCGCAAGCCAAGCCCCGGAGGGCGAAGGATCAGGAAGAGATCCGTCCTTTGTCGGGTCGGTCTGCACCGGCTGCATCGCCAGAAATGGGGGAATGATTTGTTCCGGAGTGAACGTTGAGTCGTCGAGTGCCTCACAGCGCACACTGCACACTGGGTTTCGATTGTGGACAAAATTGTGGAGCTCGAAATTGATTTAAAATTTCCATTTGCTACAAATACGAATACGAAGCACGAAAGAGACTGCTTTAGGGCACCAATCCCGGTGTCAGTGCTTAGGATCAACGCCAAGCACGCAGACACACACCCACATCTCGACATCACGTCTTGGTGCAGGGAGTTGCTGGCTTCGGTTATGATCCAGCGCGCGTACTCGGAGCACCGGAATCGATAGTGTGACCAACGACGCCCACCAACATGCCATACCGTCGTCGTCGTCAATGATGATGATGATGATGATGATGATGGTGATGCAGCAGAAGAAAGCATCGCAAGTCAGCAGTCTGTCGAAGAAAGTACCATTTTATGAAGATAATCCAATCAGGTTGGCTCGGCCCGTTCCCGGGGTCTTAATTCATGCACCGAGCAACGGTTCCCGGAACACGAGGTGAGAGAGAGAGAGAGAGAGAGAGAGAGAGAGCGAGAGAGAGAGGGGGAATAAAATAAGAAGGACAAAGTGCAGTTGGTGTTGCTGTAAAATGTGATGCGATCGTGCACGGCGTGGTTTGCTCGAGATGGACGCGCCGCCATAACCGGAACGAACGGGAACGACTCGATGGTCGATGGCATAAATCAATTACCATCCTTTGCCGTTCGACCGACAGACAGAACCACCTCATGACGATGATGATGACGGCGACGACGGCGGCGACGAGACAGACGTTGGGGCACAGCTCGTCGAACGAGTTGCCTCAGTCAACGCGCGGCCAGTGCACGGTGCACGCGTGCATGGCGACTGCAATTTGTAAACCCAGTCCTTGTCTCCCTCCTCCTCCTCCCTGATTACAGCCATTTTGTGCTTTCATCCACAGCGCATCCGCCACGCCACTGATGTTGCGTTTCGGCGGATTTACATGAAATTTTAATGTTTTGTTTGTCCGGAAAGGACCGCGCAACACTCGGACGTTTGGTCGCAGCTCGGAGGTTGTCGATGTAGCAGCCAGTTGCCAGTTTTGGGCTCATTATCGTTTGAGTCGTCACCCGTGGATGCAAACGATGTGGATGCGATCGAGAAAGGTGTGCCCAGCAGCAGCAGCAGCAGCAGCAGCAGTAGATGTGAGCAGAACGCGGGAGTCTGTGCCAGATGCGCAGTTCGCAGAATGAATAATGCAGCCGATGGGGTTTTTTGCCCCATCGGCCGGAGTCGAGCTGCAGCATCCTGGATTCCATGCCATCGGGTGAGTTAGAGCGTCACAGCGTAGAAACAGCCAGTGCCTTGGATGGGGATTCAGTTCCGGTTTTCAATTTTCCCTCTAAGGCGAAGGGTAACAACAAAATGTTTCCATTTTTAATGAGATTTACCTGGGCACAGGACTGATGCAATAAGCATTTGTGAGGTACGATTCTAGCTTGATTCGTTGGCAGGTGTTCCAGGGAGCATCGATGTTGTGGGCAATATGCTGTGCACAGGAGCACAATGTTATCATAATTGGGTATTATCACAGGGTAAGGGCATTGTTTTGTTCGATTTCAAATGCGCATTCGGTCCCCATACGAATAAAAGTCCACTGGAATGGTAGTGAAGATGTGCTTGTCAACTAATCCAAATTTTCACATTGCTTTTGTAACTGTTGCTAAGAAAAAACTCCTAAATTGGACTCTCTTTCTACTAGATATTGCACCAAAAAAAAACATACGACCTCATTTTCGAGCAAAAACAAATAATTGTTTTCAAAGTGTCCCTCGTTTATCTTCTTTTCAGTGTCAAACAATGGAGTACATTCATGTTTCGATTGGTTAGTCAATTATGCGATATTTGAAACGCTATAAAAGTCGCGAAGCCCACATACAAATGCATTAACTATAGTGTCTTTACCCCTAAGGAAACCAATCAATAAGCTTTAAAAAAATGAAGCAATCAGTTTGCATGACCTTTAGCGCAAAGAATAGAATTAATTGCTGTTTTTTTTCAATCCCAATACTAACAGAAATCTTTGGTGAATTTACCTTGAAACGAACCTTTTACATATAGCATAAAATGCAAGCAAAAGGCCGAGGAGGGTCCTGTACATTCTCAATTAAATTAAACCAGAGTGGATAAGAGATTGAGGAAGTGCACAAAATGAATAAAAAAGGAGAACTTTCGTCGAACTGCTACTGTTCAATATTTCTATTCCCTACCAATTATTCTTTGACAAAAAATAGTGTATTAGGTCTGATAAATAAGTTCCCAACGCCCTTTCATTGATGCCTGAGGCATCTTTGCCCCCTGCAGGACCTAACATACATTTTCAACAAAAAATTAATCGTTTTTGAGTAATTTAAGACCGACTAGTACTTTTTTCATAGATCATGCTGCCACTTTTAATTGTGATTATGCGCTAACGCTCCACGATTGGCGTTCATTTGCTCGCCTTCTTTGTTTACTCTTCAATTGATTAGCTCCAGTGAAGCGACCGAAAATAAGACTCGGTAGGTGATGCGCATAACTTAACCAGCATAATACTTACAAGCCCTCCCGGTCTACCTAACCTTTTGTCTACCTATTTACTGTCCACTTGCAAATAGCACTGGGCAGGCCATGATGAATAGCTGAAATGTGTTACCCAGGACAAGGGTGCTTGTGTCCTCATTTATTTGCAACAATTCACACCCAAAAGGGCCAATGGCAGGCACGCGGACAAATGGATCAGCCCCTCCCTCGCGCGATAACATCATCCTCGTCGGCGCTAATCGGCACCACGCCCAGGGCCAGCGGGTACTGTCGCGTGCTGGAAAGTTGTGCAACTTTCACCCGAGCAACATCGATGATTTGATTACGGCTTAATCAGATCAGCTTCCGACGCCTTCGCGGCACCCACTTTCGACCCGCTTGTCATCGCACAACCCGCTTGAAAGCGGCGTCACGGAGAGTGAAATTAATTAAGAATGATTTACCCCGATCGGTGCGGAAGCACAAAACGGAGGAGCTCGAATGTCGTGGTGGCCCCTTTGACGAAAGAAGAGCGCGTGGGTCAGAATATCCGCCGACACGCAATTGATTTGATGAATGAAATTTGAATTTTTAATAAATTCATCGCCCAGAACCCGAACCGGAAAAGTTTCTCCTGCGAAGCGCACCAGAGAACACCGACGGTTCATCTTCCCACGGGCGCCACGGTTCGATCGGTGCTAATTGTGAGGCGACATGCCGGGGTGTAAACGACCACGGCCCAATGCGGCCCAATGGTTGAACTCGTGAAAAGGGGTGGTGGTTGAACCTTAATGAAGCAACGGGATGAAGGAAAGGGAAAGGGACGAAGATCTGATTCGTGAAATCGTTCTCATATCGCTAACAGCGTTAAGAAGCACGATTAATCTTCCTTTATTCTTGCTGATCCACGATACCAAGCGTTTGAAGATGCCCGCAACACAAAGAACTATTGTTTCCGAACGAATGTTCTTTCACGATGCGTTTCTAGTGTTAGTGATAACAACGAAATACAGGGTGAGGCAAAAAAAACTGCAACACAGTTAAAACGCCATATATTTTCCATTTTTGTTAGGATTTTATTGAATAAAACCAAAAAATGTTGGGAATTTCATAAACTTTTAGAATCAGTTTATTTTATTTTTTACGGTATGTTACTTTTTGGAGGAATTATGGTCTTGAGACCGTGAAGAGGCCTTGCTTCGCTTGGCCGCAAGTGATGAAATTCTGAACTTTGTTTTCTTTGATGAGAAACCATTCGTTATCCTGTAGTTTTTAAACGAAAAAAAATATGGGATTTAGTTTCCAGGAAAGTCAGCTGATAATTTACACTCTCGGCTGGCCACCACGACGCATAAACCGGGTTGATAGTGGGTTGAGATGCGATAACACGCAATTTTTCGCATTATTCGCACATTTTCGTTCGTTGGATCCGATATAAATCAACAAATTAATGTTTCTAAAGCTATGAAAAGGTTCATTGTAGTCCTAGGCATGCAAACAATTCATGCGAAATCCCTAGAGACTCCAAAAGGACTCTGTACCTTCCCTCAAAGCAACCGAGACAACCGAGGCGCAAAAAGCGCAGGACTTCTCCGTTTGCGGTATTTTGAAGGCCAAGGTTAGACCTAAAAAATGACATAGTTTTGAACAGTTTATGCAAACGCTTCTCTAAGAATGAGCCAAAATACCACAAAACACTCTGCGGGCAACGAGCGATGGTTTCTTCTACCGTCTCAAGATCATAATTCACTCAAACAGTAACATACCATAAAAAACTGAACTGATTCTGAAAGTTTATGAAATTCCCGACGTTTTTTGGTTTTACTCAAAAAATTCCAAACAAAAATGAAAAAAATATGGCGTTTTAAATGTGTTGCAGTTTTTTTGCCTC
Organism: Anopheles aquasalis; assembly: GCF_943734665.1. Lineage (NCBI taxonomy): Eukaryota > Metazoa > Arthropoda > Insecta > Diptera > Culicidae > Anopheles > Anopheles aquasalis. The sequence continues at coordinate 11,653,348 of NC_064878.1, read as the reverse complement.
ACCCTGTAATAGAGTTGTATGTAAACCATGATTGGTCCGCACAGAGAACAGCGTCCAATGGACACATGAACGTTGATAAGATGGCGATCAAGCAATCTTCCTTTACTTTTTTGTTAATGTTAGCTGAAAAGAGTGAGTTTCCAAAACGAACGTCGAAAGTCCACTTGATAACCTTTTCGCTCGCTCATACTTCTCTGATTACCGAACTCTAGAAAACCACGTTTTACCCCGATTTCTGCCAACAATTACACAGACACGGAATAATAATTACAAGCACCCTCCCCGTTAATGACCGGCAAGATTGTCATTGCAAAACGTTACGGCCACCAATGCCTCCCGCTACCGCGCTGCCTCCGACATTTGATCGCTAATCTGTGGTTCCCATCCACATCCGTTTGGGTTCAAACTCATTGCGCGAGACGCCAAAGTTTAATGAACATTTTTCGCTCATTTAAAATTTTAATCAAAACCACCATCGGTCGGTGGGTGGGTTGGTTGGGGATGTTGCCCTTCGGTGCCGGTGCCGTCTAATCGTGCCATCTTTTGCCAATTTTGACGCCATCTTAGCCGATTGGAGAGGCCGTGCACAGCCACGGGCACGACTGTTCGCTCATTACCCTCGGTAATTTCCGTCGCCGTGATTTCAGTTTTCAATTATCAGCGCTTCCGATCATTTCAATTAAAAGGAAGATTTTGCGTTGTCCCGCCGCTCGTGCAGAGTGGTGCTCTTGCCTCTCGTCTCCTAGCGGGCACCATTTCCCCCGCAGCTGTTGTTTCGTGTTTTTGAGAGTGAAAAAAACGGATGGTACAGAGTACTTCTAGCCAATGCCGACTTAAGGACTTACTCACACGTGTGCACGTGTGTTTGGCCGCGCACAATCACCCTCAGCCCATGTAGGTAGTGTGCTAATTAAAGAACAATCCCCTGCCCATGCCAGCGCACCAGCAAACCGGTGAAAACCCGGTGAGCACACGGACGATAGATTTTCATTGAAAAGTTCCACTTGCTCCTCGCTAAACTGGCATTCGAAAGACTGAAACGGAACGGACCGAACCGAAGGCCGAATATTGAGATCGCAGTCGCGGCTTCAATGTGTGCCCCACTCGAACAAAAGTTGGAAACGGAAAAATCGCTAGCCTCGAGTGCCCCGAGTGCCTGGAGTGGGTCAGCTAAAAGAAAAACTTTCCACCAACACCACCACCACCTCCACCGATGCCTGGAGGTCCGAGTGCAAATTTTCAGCCATTGTGGTTTCTTTCGCTGCGCCAAAGTCGAGTTTGCAAAAGTTGAACTGTTGAACGGTGCCTCGCTTCGAGTGCCGTTTTGCCAGCACATTCGTTGGTTCTAGGTCGAGCTGGCCAGCAGAAGTTGATGGAGAGAGAAAAAGGGGGGGGGGGGGTGCGAGAGCAAAAAGCACCACTCCAAGTTCAGGTCAACGGATCCACCGTCGTGCTCCGATGCCGAATTGAACGGTGCAAATTGGCGACTCAAAACCATCGCCCGAATGCGCCCCCACCATGGTTGGGGTGGGCCTGGTGGTCCGGGCAACAATCCATGCAGTGGCCATGACTGGACGAACTTTTCGGTTTTCAACTCGGGTAAAATTGAAATTAATCGCTTGAAAAATTACAAACAACCGATGAAGGGGGGGTTCGGGAACCAGCAGGATGCCAGGGGTAAAGGAATATGAAAATTACAAAAATCCAACCCTCACTTCTTATAGAGCGAGAGAGAGCGAGAGAGAGAGAGAGAAAGAGAGAGAAAGAGAAAAAAAGAGAGAAAAATAACACCACATCCTTTCTATTGATGTGATGTGGCTATCAAAAATGAGAATCGTGGTTTTCTCCCCCCCCGGGTTTTGTTTTTTGCTAGCGTCCTCCCAAGTGCTTCCGGTAATGTTGGCTCGAACCCGCACCACATCTGTACCTATAACAGCAAACAAACTGCCGATTAAGAGAGGGTAGAAGAGAAAGAGAGAAAGGGAGCGAAAAGGGGGCAACGAAATTGTGTTTGCCAACCCAAGTGCCACGTGAATGCGGGACATTAAAAAAAATACTCATTGGTCGAAACATCGAACGAGCCCGCGTTCCGCCGTGGTACTGACCAGTCGACGGTGCGGAAAATATTGGAAAATTCGCATTACAACAAAGGCGAACGGCAAAATGAGTGGCCCCAATGGCATGCACGCAGTAGAAAACATGTAAAATTTAATTCTCCACCGTGTGGTCGCGCGCGGTGGAAAAAAGGGGGCGCGGGTAATGCTACTGTGTGCCACTCTTTTGGCCGTCGATGAAAAATTTGCCCGACAAAATGGTGTGGTTTCGTTATTTTCTTGTTTTTTAATTTTCCCCAAAAGCAAATGTTGTACTTTCCCGCGTTGCTAGTACATCGCACGCCTGCAATGCTGTTGGTCAATGCGTGATGCGTTCCGAAAACTCGTGTTTACATACCATTGTGCCATTTTGTAAAACACTTCAGCCGGCCACTCAATAGCGGACTGTTTAAACTTTCATCTCCGCTGGCATCCACTGGCGTACCAGTAGCCAGAGGTTTCATTCCATTTGCTTTTGAAGCAAAATGCTAACAAAGCGGCACTTTGCAGCCGTTATTGCGCCAGCAGGAAGGCATTTTGTTTGGCTCTACGTGAGCTCAATAGTGATGGGAGCCGTTCAAGTAGGTCCTGCGCTGCAAGAAATCGATCTGTAGCTCGTTCCAGAAATGGAAAATATTTTGACAGTTGGCGCTTCACTTACAATTTCCGTTGCTATTCGTTACTCGCAGCATTCATTCGCTGGATTGCTTCGATGCCAACATTACTGCGGGGTGAATAAGGAGACATCGATGCAATCGTCAAGCTTACTAACATTTGCCCTTTTCAATCGCTCTGTTGTATGGCTGCAGCTCTCAAATGTGTACTCCAGGAGTGAGGAGCTGTCAAAATGAAGGATATTATTCCATTCTACCATGCGCACTATTCAATCGCAATATATTGAACAACATTCCAATGCGAATTGACTACTCCAACTTCGCAGTGTTACTTAACGTGCGCGACATCAGTAAAGCAAATGTCACTGACTGTAATTTATCGAATTATCATTGACTGCAATTTATCGCTAGCTTGCGAAACTTATCTTCAAGCGCTCCATCTTGGGCAATTTGAATTTGAAAGAATGTTTCATTAATCGCGTTAAAAATTACTTTCCTGCGTCCTTTTTTTAACAAATCTTAACGGAAGATTGTCACCGTGGCCACAAATATTTAAGATAAAGTTCTGTTTACATTTGATGCTTTTCAGTATGAGTAATCGTCACAGTGGACTCATACATGAAAATGTAGGCTCTATCAAATGATTACGGAGCGATGAAATACACAAAATTCTCCTCACCGATGTTTTTTTGCCACGTAGACCTTCATCCTCGCTCTAATGATGGACCCACCAGCACCATTCGCCACTCAATGCTGCACAATGCACAAAAGTTTGGCCGCAAAATTGCGTCATCGAGTCAAAACGGCCCATGGCCCTGACCGCACCTGGCTCACCGCTATGGTAGATGGCACTGTTTATCAACTCTCTATCGCTCTTCGGTTTTCGAGGCACCGCTAGCTTGTTAACCTTTACTCCCGGGAAGCAACCAGATACCAGCGCTTGTTCACGGAATCATACTGCGTTACAATGTAACTCCCGTGCCGCCAACGGGATAGGATCCGATTTGCCCCCTGGGGATCTGCCCCCCTGGGGATCTGCATCCGCAACGGTGAAGGCCACACAAACTTTCTCATTTCCTCAACCTCAACTTTGTAATATGCATGAGCTGCAAAGATGACACTCGGTCGGTCTCGACAACTATGTGTGTGCGCGTGTTCAAGCGTCCAGCCACTCCCCCAGCCACCCAAGAAACTTTTGCAACCGTCGACACGCACAGACAGACGCAGACACAAAGCCACAAACATCTCCCACTGCTGGAGCGGTGCTGTCAATGGTGTGCCGCATGAACGAAATTCCCTTTTAGGAAAAGGAGTTGAAAAGGGGGTTGAAAAAAGGGGAGAGGAGTTGGGTTTGTGTTGATGGTAAATTTTATTTCAAACATTTATTCATTTGAGTGCCACTTCTCTCATCACTATCACCATCGTCATTACCATCATCGTTGTCGTCGTCGTCGTCGTCGTCACCCCCGTCATCAGCACCACCTCGGACCGCTACTCACCATGATCCGTTCATCCGTCTTCGCATTCGCAGGGAGCCAACCATCATCCCCTGGCTATCGAAGGATGCAACCACCTCCCAGCTCTTCCCTCTTTCCTTGCGACCACAAAGTTTGAGTGTTGTTTGAACATTTTTGCATTCATGATTACGGTAAACAATTTGCCCTCTTATCTCGCACCGGCCGGACCGCTGGCCGTAGTGTTGGGACCGTAATAAGTACCATCGACTCGCTCGTACACCCGTTGCTCTCTCTATCTCTTCACTCTTTCATCCTCGCGGACCGGAAGTCCATCCGTTGACGAGCGAGAGAGGAGGTGGTAAATGGACCCGGGGACAGTGGGCTGACTGGAAAACTAATTGCTCTCGCCACTGCCAGACAAAGTTTGTTGACTGCGATGCGATGGATTGGTGTCCAGCTTCCGGTGCACAACGCAGAGAGACACCCTCTCTCTCCCAATCGACATACCGGAGTCCCTTGCGGCCTCTGACCGTCTCGGGCACGCGAGGAGCTACCCCCGGACATGAGTGTGTGCGAGTTAGAAGCCGGGCTCAAATTTACATTGCAAACACTTGGGTTTTATTTTCGTTCATCACCTCTGACGTACGCCCTCCCTGTCAGGGCCGTTGATTTTCAAAAAAAACTACTTTTCGGTTTGCAAAAACCACCGGTCCCGGTGAAGGGAGTGAGAAGTTAATTTTAATGTTGCATCGCCATAGAACGAGAACAGGGACTTTTACTGCTGTTTTAGGCAGCGAGTGAGTCCGAAAGTTCAGACCATTGCACACTACTTATGTAAACACATGGACTCCTTTTCGTAGTTCCTTGTTTGTGTTAGAAAAGACATGAGTAAGTCGTGTTCGAAAGACACTACTGTCTAGTCTTGCACCACGATGTTGACTATCAGATGAATGTTTGAAAGATCATAAACCAAACCGTCTAGAACAGGGGACTAAAACTCATATTGCATGCGCAGACCACAGAAGAAAGTAAAAGCCAGTCCACGGCCCATTTCGTCACATAATTTAGAGGTCATGCACCTTTATTAAATTGGCCAAACTCAAACCGGTGCCAGTTTTCGTGGCCAGAGAGGTAAAGGCAATTCAAGAACTGGTCGCTGCGCCAAGAAAACGAAATGATGAAGCTCCGTTGCCGAAACCCGATGATGGAGGCGCCAGGTAACCTGTAAAATTGCATACTTTCAGGGATTTGTACTAGGAATTTAAATATCTAAATAACACAAGGATCTCAAACTCCATTATGTGGTGAATGTTGAAATGTTAAAAATGTTTCTTCATTCGTTTTTTTTTTGGAAACTATTGTCATTGCAGATAAACTACCAATCTTCAATTCCTACATGTGGTAACCAACTGTTGTATTCACCTCCCGTTTGAACTACTCTCTTATCTCTCACGAAATAAAAAAAAGTACAAGCAAACGATCCTTGCACCTCCTCCTGCGATAGCGTCAAATGGAGTACTTAAAGGGCAAATAATATTTGTCGAAACGAAAACATCGTTAACCCCTCTCTGCGCTCAGTGTATGCATTGCACGTACCGCGTACCTCGCATATCCTTTTGCTGACTGCAGGATCCAAGGCAGACCAAGGCAGAGTTAATATGCGCCACCCCGTGTGCCCATTTCGTTCGTATGTAAAGCATGTTTATAGCGCGTTCAGATTTGAACGCCCATCTTCCGTAAACAGCTCACGATGCGGAACGCTTTAATTGCATGTTTTTCTCGGGGATTTTTCTTCATCTCTTCTCTTCCCCCCCCCCCCCCTTCTTTTCCTGTGCTACGCTGTAGCATTTTCATATCCTGCCCACTTCCAGCATAATGCGCCGTATGCCGGATGATAATGTCATGCCAACCATATGCACACGAACGCGGCCCGACGGCTACAGTTGGAGGTGGTGGCGGGCTGCAGCGCATCACCACCACCCATCATCACTAGCTTTGGCTTCATATGCAAAGCAGAAGCAGCAGTAGTAGCAGCAGACACGATTCTCGCGTTCCAGCCAAGCAACCCCATCCGCCACAGGTCACACACTCCAGGACGTTGATGTGGCTCGGTCACGGTTCTGTTACTCCGCCACGCCAAACGGATGACGCTACGATGCTGCGAGGCCATATCATGTTCGTTAAATCTTAAGCGGCATCCGGCGAATGGAAAGTGTTTGCAAAATTTGCATTTTCCCCAAGATGGATTATGTGATGGAAGATGGCTGGGCAGGCAACCCAACCGGCCAGTAAGCCAGGCCAGGGAGGGGTGGCTTCACCGAAAGCGCGCACGTCACGAACTCCCCACGAACTCCCCAGTCCCTGGGACGTGTTGCACCGGTTCCAAGAAATGTTGGACAACGGATGTTCTCCGCGATGGTGCAACGTTGCCAGTGCCTTCATGTATGAGTATGTACGTGTGATAAATCCTCTCTCCCCTTTGCGGTGGAAAATCCTGTGGAAAATATCTTTTTTTTTTCTTGCCTGACCCGCAACAACACACGGTTCGCATCGCACGGTCCGCGGATCGTAGATCGCAGCGCAGGGGCTTTCAGATTTCTTCGAAAATAACATTACACCGTACACGCATTAATACAGCGAGAGCTAGCAGCATTCGGTACGGTTCCGCACGGACGCGTACGCCACTGGCAACGAGTTTCCGAGGAACGCAATTCGATGTTTTCGCGCGGGAAAATCCTTTTACGCTGGTGCATTCAAACGAGCGGAATCGAATATCGCCAGTTCAAACAGTGTAATGAGAATTTTACATTGTGCGCTACAGACGCCATCATGCAGATATGCTTCCTAGAGCGAGCGGTGCAGAATCCCGTTTTTTGGGTAGAACCAACGAACAAGTTCACCACCGGGGGCCCATCTAATTGGATCGTGGCTCTTGAACGAAAATGAATCTTTTTTGCATCTACGCTCCAGGAAAACTCACATTTTCAAACGCTGGTACAAGGTCACAGGCAATTCAAGGCAGCATATAAAATAGCGAGAATGTTTCTCAGTAATTCACTTTAGTTCATTCAGCTTCAGTATTTTGTGAGAAATCCAAACGAGCACACAGTTCGACAAAAATGCTGGAATACCAAACTGATCAAGCCATCGAGCCAGTTCGAGTGTCTTACAGGAAAGTATAAATTCTTTTTAGACTGTTAATGGCACTCTTTATTGGGAAGAATTTAGATTTTTGTCACTAAAATTAGATTAGAATTTAGCTTTTTAACCATTTGCGGCTTTATGTGCAACGTATAACCTCCTCAAATCCGTATAACCATCAAATGACAATTTTTCTTATGCACCTCGAGACAACTTCATCATCCTGGCTCTTCATTTGGATTCATATGAACCATCCTCTTCCTCTCTCTCTCTGTTTCTATGTTAATATGCTATCTGACATATTAAATTCTGCTAACGAAAAGGTTTCAAAGCAAACTTCATCAAATCCGGTGTGCAAGTTCCTATATTAGTTTCTTAAAAAGCCCATCGCTGCGTGACACGCTCATCCAATCATCCACCGACGACTGGAAAACGCATCGCCTTCAGTTCCTGGAACAATGACACCGCCATCTTATGAGCTTATGAGCAGCAGAGGTTCATCTCCGATATCGTGCGCTAATGAAAACCTTCCAGCACTGAGGTGCAGATCCGCGAAAAGGGCTTCTCGGGATCGTTAGGATCTGGGTTCAACGGCCACAGGAACATTCCGGTATGCGGCGATGCTTCATCGTTGAGCGTACCAGCTGACGCCAGGTATCCTCGGGTGCACCCGGTGTGGCATGGGGGGGTGGGGACCAAATTAAATCCACCCACCCCACGTTTGGCCTAAAGTGACGTGTGTGTGGATGCGTATAAATTTTCAAAACTTTGAACCCCCCCCCCCACACACCCACGTGGAAAGCACGCCACGCACCTGTTTATGGTGGAAAACTAACCTCGAAAGTTATGAGCTAGTTCGCTTTATCAAAAAGGAAACGAACCCAACAGCCTTCCGGAAGCTGCTAGTTGATTGTGCCAGTTCCGTTGCAAGGGAGGGGGGGCTGGGAGGGGGAAGAGGGTGGACATGACACTCGTTTGTTCATATTGCTCACCGGCGTGGCCTGCCAGCGTGCAGAGTGCAGTGTCTGTTCCAGCAGACACCAGCAGATTGCCGCAGGGGCGCACAAGGAGTGCAGTTGAGCTCCGTTAAAGTGGTCCACGTACGTCCCTGTGCCTGGATGCTTGTGTGCTTGTTTGTGTGTGTGCTGGCATGTCTGTAGCGAGATAAAAGTCAAAAGAAGCCGAGCCGGTCGGTCGGTCGGTTGGTCCGTCGCCCGATGCTCGAAAAGTTATGCTGCGTTCTGCGCTTCCGCACCAGCACCGCGTGGAACAGAAATGAAGGCTTTACCCGGTGCTCGACTTCCGGACACTCCAGTTCCGCGGGAAAAAAGGGGTTGTCCTCCACCAGCACGAGCAGCATGCCTTTTGATGTAGGTTGTGTCTTCGCCTCGAAACCGATGGCAATGGCAACACAACATTTGTCGAGAAAATTATTTTTACCTCCATCTTCACCATCTTCACCACCACCACCACCACCACCAAAGATAAACACGTCGGACTTTTCGCGCAACTTATCACATCCCTCTCTCTCCGTCCGCCCTCGCGGGCTCCATAATTGCAATTAGTTGTTTCGGTTCGCGCACTTCAGCGAGTCTCCCCACTCGCTTGCCACGCCAGCCGCGACTGTTGTCCCGGTGTGCGTTGACTTGCTGCGGAATCTTTCAAATTCCGACAAACATTTCTGGTTCTCGAGTGGACGAGTGGTCCCGAAGGTACGCCGCGGTCCAAACTGGCGCTTAACTTTCGCTCTTCACTTATTTACACTTCGTTACGTTCGCCTGGCTCCCACGTCCGTGAAGTTGGTTCCACCACGCTCCCAGGGTTTCATTAAGTGTCCACACGCTAACGATGATTGCCAGTTGGTGGTGACTCGGTGGAGTCGGTGCGCAACGCAACGCAAAAATAATAATCAACCTCACCCCAGCGCCAGGACACTTTTTCCGTATCTCACTGGCGCCATGCTGGCCAATGTAACGCGTACTGTTGCATGGCTTTGGCGTTTGTATGCTTTTGCATTTCTAGAAGCGAAGCGAATTTCTCATAAATTTGAGAAAGGATGGGGAGAATGGCACTAGATACGAGTTAACCTGACTATGAGATTCACGCATGGTGCTCCGTTTTGTACCATAAACTCAACCTGTTGATGAATGCTGGCAGTTGCATAGCTTCGCGAGGTTCGTCGCTTAGGCTTCAGTGTGCACGTCGGTCACGCAGCCACCAGTCACCGCAGAAAGTTTGCAGTCCTTCGATGCGAAGTTCGTAAGAAGGACAGAGAAGCACAAAAACGGAGCAGGGTTTTTTCGGGCCTTCTATCTGAGCTGAAAAGATCAGATCTCCGGTAACGAAATAGCTGTGATGTACCTGCCATTGTCTATGTTTATTAATCTTTCATCGATTCTGTAACCAACGTAATCGATTGGATTGACAGAAACTTATTTATTTCAATTTTGGCAGCTGGCTTGCTTTATAATGCACCAAAAATATATCCCACTGTCTCCCTGCCTTATTCCAAAACTGTTGATCGAATGAGTAGCTATTGTATGCATATGTCACGAACATATGCATTTTATGAGTATTAGATTAGAATTGCTAGAGTTCTGCAATCACCAGAAGAATCTGTTCCCAGCAGAAGATGTTGCCATTTAGGAAAAGAAGTTTGTTTTTGGCAAATAATCTGATTCTTCAAAGCATCTCATTGTTGAACAAATTGTATTCCGTCCTTGAATGTCCGATATTTAAGTAATCTTGCATGGTAGCTATTCTCAGCACAGGTTCACTGGAACTATCATGAATAATTTGGGATATTTAATCCGGAAAGGTCACTAAATGAACTGCCTCTATCCCTACTAAACGCCATAACTGCCGGGCAAGTTCCACGAAACCCTTGACTGGTTCTGAATAAGACTTCCCTGTTGTCCTCCGGCCCTCCATGGACCTTGTAGACCTTGTACAGTGCCGCCTGTACACAAATCAACTAAACAACTACATAAACGACACCCTTGTGAGCATAACAATCGCATTAGATGCCTCAATAATACATCACCATTATCCCAATCACTTAGCTTAGTACCACCAGCCCACCGCTCCCAGTCCAAGCATCTCTATCGACCCATCAATCATCCCAGACCGTCGCTACCACTGTCCCACGTCACATTACGTCAAGTGTGGCAACATCATTAAATTAATTACAAACAATTGCCGGTATGTAAACAGGTCCGGCCTCCCGCTCACCTCCCCGCTCGAAAAGGTCAACTCAGAGCTACCGAACCGTTTAAAAGACGTATCCGGTCCCGGTGCCCAACCAAAAATTAGAACCTCGTTCGATTGATTTATCACTTTATCGCCTTCCAGCACGGCACTGGCTAGCTACTGGCCACAGCAGCAGCACTAGCATTGACATTGGTGGTTAAGCTGGTTGCTCGTTTTGCGGTTCGTGGTCCCACCGGATTGCGCGCCGCGGTCGATTGGGTTCACCATCACCGTCTGTCGAAGGTTGAGGCCCAAAGATAATTATCAGCCGGAGGTGCCGGGCTCCCGGGAGCACTCTCTAATGGGATCACTCGCGACGTGCCGTGACGCGATCCTTATGTTCCCACCCCCTCCGCCCTCGCGGCCCTCTCGGGAGGTGCCCCAAAATCTCATTACGCGCTCCCGCACCCGCGCAATCAATCACGCCAATCAATCGGCTGTCCCATCAATGTCCCACGCGCCATTTTCCATTCACAATTCCGCGCTGTTCGTGCGCCAGCCAAGTTCCTTTTCCATAATTCACTAATCCGCCATCGCTTCTTCGATCGGCACTTTGGCATCGATGGCACGCGCCACGCCAAGCCACGCCCTGACACTGATCCTGGCCGCCAGGAAATCGATTCCTAGCAGCGGTCTTTCTACCTGGCAGGTACGGCGAAGGAAAGAAATGTCCCCGTCCACCCAAGACCGCTGTGGCAACAAATGGGGCTCCATAATTCAGCCCGGACATAAAATGGCGAAGGAAATTAATAAGCTATAAATTGTGCGTCACTTGCGTCATCCCCACACCCACGAAAAAACCGTGGCCCTTCGTCACGCGTCTTGTCAGTCGAGGCAAAAAGTTGGTGAAGCGCGGCGAAGCCGAGATTATTATGTTGACTTCCTTGTCCGTGTCACATCACATTCCAGTGTTTAGCGTCCGCGCCGCAAAAGGTTCACAGGCACGCGTTCAACCTTATGCTCCTACTGCCGGTCTGCTCGCCTTACCATCGGCCGAGGGTCAGGGACGCACGGTTACGGCGTAAACAGTAATCAGAAGTGATTGAATGATTTCATAAATTACGCCGCATCGGGTTGACGGTCTTTGGGCCCTTCGCCCCCTGCCCCCCGGTGGGGGGAAAGGATAAGCGGATGAGCAAAGCAAAGAGGGTGTGTGGGGGGGGGGGGCTAACTGCCGGAGGGATAAGTCAAAGTCGACTCCATTTTTTTTCCAGGAGGCTACCTCCTACTTCACTTTCGCTACTTTTTAGACACTCTCTCCACTCGTTCCTTCGTTTTTCTCTCCTTTTTCTCCCTTTCTTCTTCTCTTTTTTCCCTCTCTCTTTTGTTCGGTTACATGCGCCGTCGCGGGTGCTTGGCTCGTCGTCTATTGTCCGGTTTCTTTCTTGTTTTATTTCTCATTCTCACCAGCTCACTGCTCGACTCTTGCTCGCTTGCGCTGACTTCTGCTACCAGAAAGTGGGGCTCTACAGTTATATTTCTTTTCGTTTCTATCTCTTCGGTTTTTTTTCATTTTTGTCGATCGCTTTGACCCTGAAGCGGTCGTCTTGCTAAGCGCGCCGGCTACCATCCGTCTGTTTTGCTGCTTTTGCATGATCCCTTCCGAGTAGGGTGCGGTTGGTGTTGGCGAACTATTTTACTCTCTTCATTTGCCCTTTCCTATTTTGTTTTTTTGCTTCCTCTAGTGTGGGTTCCTGTGCTCGATTTTTTTATGCCGCACGCGCACATACATTCTATATCTGGCAACTTTTCCCACCATTTTTTGACGTTTTCCTTTTTTGTGTGGATTTTTTTTCATCTTTTGGTCTGTTTGGTCGGAGAAGATTTTCCTTTCCACTTGAACGGTTTGATGCAGGCAGATTTTTGCTTCCCCTTCATGCGCTCCCTCGCTCTCCCTCTCTCGTTCTCTCTCTCTCTCCCCTGTTCGCCTGCCACAACACATTGTTTTCAATTTTCTACCTCCCACTTTCTCTATCGCCCATGATTTGGCGTTACTTCGAGAGGGTGGTTTTTGGGGGGGGTTGACGGGTGGTGAATGTTCTTTGGCTAATCCCCGGTGGGCAACAAACTAAGGTTCCGCCACGCGGCTTCCGCTTTTGCACTTCAGTGAACTGTGAAAAAGATGGGAAAACAAATACGGACAGCAAATGATGATGGTGGATTTTTTTTTAAACGGGGCAATGTTATCCCCCACCCCTTCATTCCCGCTTACTGTGTCAGGTCGGTTGTCGTCTTTAGGGATGAGATGGGTCGGCAGGATTGATGTGGGATCCGGCAGGGATACCGCACCATCGGGGGAGCACCTTTTTTGGTGATTTGAAGGGGGGATTCTTCCTTTCTTCTACTCCGGAATCTACCGGAAGTTACGACAGGCCAAATGAATTCGTTGATGTTTTGACACGCACCCCGCACACTGGAATCGTTTGTAGCCGCTTTTAGGCTCGTGGCGAACCCGAACCCTCAACCCGGGACACTTGACTTCAATTGATTTATTATGAAAATGGCAGCGAGCGCGTTTTGAATGTGAAGGGTGGTCAGCCTGCTGTTTCTGCAGCAGATCCAGCGCATCAAGCTGTTTCGCTAGTCACACGCTTTGCGATAATGATTTCAAACGCACTGTAACAGGGAACTAACTGTAAACAAAAGAATTATTTTATGCAGCCTCACAATGCAAGGTGCTTGGCAGCAAAGGTCTAAATTCTGGTATCAGAATCAGAATAATCTCGCACAATCCGGCTCTAGTGCTCGCCAAAACAACACAATCCTTCATTATTGTAATCCTCAGGCCAGTAATAAATCGCTTACGTGTTATGGTTCTGATGGGTACGTTAACTGGACCACCACATTGATGCAAATGAAACACGATTGCTTGAAATTAATGCCTCTCCGGTAGTTCTGGGTTCGACTGCAACCACTCTGTTGACCTCTGCTAGGCCAGGGTTGTTTGGTTCAGTTCATTGGGATTACTTTTGCAGCAAACAACGTTGGTAGCAAAAATTTAAAGTACCTTTTTATGCGTTTGTTTATAGTGTTTAGCTTATATAATTCAGCCTAGAAGCAACGTTCACTTCGGCTTCTTTGCAAATCAGCAATCTTGCTCCAGATCCAATGATCCTTTAGATTATGGTCCAACATACCGATGGAACACCCTTATCCGCTCCACTCGCCAACCGATGCTGGCAGCCGGCGCTACTTGTGGATTATCAAAACCGTACCCGTCAGCAATCGAGCCATCGTGCCACGTTACCAGATGGTCTATTTTGAGCTCAGAGCGTCCTGTAGAATCCTCAAATTTTTTTGGTGTTTTTTTTTAATTTTTGTGTCTGCTGACCGCGAAACGTTCGTTCACTAATGAAGGGTTTCGCCACCGAAATGCTGCCCTCAGCAAATCGGAAGCAGTGGCAGATGCTTCAAGCAGGACGGTCCTGTCAGCCAGTGTTGCAGGTAGTTTGGCGGATTTTGGACTTTTCAGCCGGCCAGCCTACCAGACAGGTCTGGCGCGCGGAGGTGGCCGGTGTAATTCAATCCTCCAATCATAAAGCGCCCAACCGTACGTTATCCGCATGCAAACCACGTTGTTGATTGGCCACTTTTTCTTTTGCATTTTTGTTTTTTTTAATCCTTTTTTTGCCTTCCCTTGCGCAATTCTGCGCTTCTGCTTTCTTTTGCATTTCAACTCAATCGCTGCGTAGCCGGTGTCTGGTCAGCTCTTTCAGCAAATTCATCTGCAAGCTACGTTGAGGTGATACTGATTCCTGGCACAGCGATTGCTGCACGTCGTCTCACCGGAACTTGAGCAATGATTGTAGCTGATGAAGCAATCCATTTTTTGTGGATACTAGAGAGGGATGTCGGATAAACTCGATTACGATCTATCTGCTTTCCGTCATTCATACCCCTTTCACGAGAAGCCATGAATTGATTCCACTTCTGCCAAACCCTATTCAATGTGGCATGTTCTGGCGAAATTACACTCCCATCGACGAAAGATCTCAATCCGGACCCCGGGCCTCCTTGTTTTGCCCTTTTCGTGCCATGAAACCGAGTTGTATTTTTTTCCACTCGCCCACTTGGGACCGTGCAGTAGGGTTGCCGGTTCAATAGAAAAGGAAAAAAACAGAATAAAACAAAATCTCCAAAATGAAAAAGCCCTTCTGGACACAGACCGTACGCCATGTCGTCCTTCATCAGGAGGAGAGGAGAAGAACAAATGGAACTACCGGAATAGGTTGCACACAAACACTCACATCTCACTACAGGATACGAATACGCAGGGCCAACTGGGGCCAAGGTGGCGGTGCTTCTGCCTCGCTTTTCGATGGTGGAAGATCCGGTGGAGCCATGGAAAGTATGAAACGGAGGCGACAGCTCGGATAACCGAATATGAAATGTAGTCTTAAGCGAAATGGAGCTCACGAACGACCCCCAAGATGTTATTATTATGATCCCTTACCTTCATTTCTCTAGACATTTCGGTGCTTACGACGCTTTGTCGAACGAACACACCGGACGCGCCACAATTGGCTCTTTCTCTCTCTCTCATGCGTAGTCAACTACTGGCTTTAGTTTTCGGCCTGCTCGGCTTCCTCAGGTCAGCATAAGACAACGGGGAACATAAAAGGCAACACCCAAAAAAGCCGAGAATTGATGACTCGGCTTGGCGGAAAACCATGGGTTTTAAAGCCAGATCCAGACCCGCTGCCTGCCCCAGATGGTCAACCAACTAGCAGTGCAAGAGGTCAGAAGAAGATGATGATGATTTTGGATAGCCCGCTTCTGTCGCTCCGTGTTTATCGCACAGTGTGTGGTGGGAAATGGTGGCCAAAATTGTAAGAACTCGGTCCTTGACTACGGGCACTAGAACGCTGGAGATGAGTTGTTGGTAAAAAAAAAACATGAGTGTGCGTCTGGTGGAACTGGTCGCAGTCTTTTTAATGATTTGAAAATTACAAAATGAAACGAGGTTTTGCAGCGCTACATACATGTGCCATGTGTTATGTTCATGACAATGACTAACGCACACCAAACCAGAGCGGAGTCTATCAATCAATCGTCATTACCGGTCGGATTTCCGATTGAAAAACAATCATCATATGAGCCCCATCAAAACGATCAACAAAAGCAAACCATGCTTCGAATGGAATGCCAATTGAAAGGTAAATTAGCGAAAAAATAATGCTCTCAATGATCGTAAACACCGAAAGAATGGAGCTGCATGCCACTCGCCTAGTGTGCGAACGAAATAAAAAAAAAAAACAATGAAAACAGAGCGGAAAAGGTTCTCCTCTCCAATTACCAGCACTACCACCGGTTCAACATTTCAGCAAGTTTTTTCCCCCTGTAAACCCCACCCCTAGAAGAAGAAAAAAAAAGGTCAAACCAGACGAGCGCTGACGGATCACATTTATGTGACAATGAGCAGGGCGGCGGTGTACTTGGGTCGCTTTTGTATCATTTTTTGTTTGTTTTGTCGGCCGGTTTTTTTTTGTTCCATTTCTACTGCCGAAAATGATTGTCCTGTCCCCTTGTGGCTTATGACAAGCACAATGTCTACCGGCGGATTAGGAGAGTTATGACTCTATATTTATCTACATGATGCTGTCACGAAGCTCCTATTCTTTTTCCCTTCTCACACCCTCCTTGTACCTCTCTTTGTCCATTGACCATCAAACAACAATATGGCGCCGCTGTTCTACATTGTCGGTCATCATAAAAGAGGGCTTTTTGATTGAAAACAATACGTGCGAGCACGTGCGGTGAATTCATCAGCAGCAACAGAGGGGGGTAGCTACAAAGCGATTCCAACGAACCATTTCGATTGAAATCCAACTCTTCGTTCGCTTGTTCCTAGCAGAGGACCTTTACTTTGTAACGCGAGCAACATTAATCGATCATATCGAGCATCGCGTGGAGTGCTAATGAGCTCACCAGAATCGAGGCGCACTGTCAATGGAAATCGTTACCCTTTGCTTCTCTACCACTAATCATCGTCATCATCATCACCATCATCGGTCACTTGAATGCAAGCATAATTTTTGCAATCCACCCAATACACATACACATACATATGCAAACATCAAAAACAAGGCACAAGCTCCACGGATTAATTCATTGAAAGGCCTATTCTGAACCCACCACACACGAGCACCATCGAGAGGTATGCATAATGTGATGCTTTATAAATGGCGATGGCCTGCAAAGAATGGAGAGAGAATGGAAGGGGAAGGGAAACCACGTCACCGTCATCGGTTGATGTGCATTTCTAAATCAACAATTTTCCATTTCCTGCAAGCCCTCCAGGCATTGGAGGGCTTGCCCTCCATTGCCCTGGTGGTGGCAATCGTGGAGAATGGAGAGAAATTTGCTGTGGAAGAACGGAGGGAGTGGAATCCGCCGGAATTCAATCGATTGAGACCAACATGATGCCGGCAGCGAATTGAATCTAATAATTGGTCTGATCTAACATAAACACCCGGAGGAAGCTTTGAATCACCACTGCACACCCCCGGCAAGCACCACCGGCACCCCCGTTTATGGGTAGAAAATAAAAAAGAGGGAATTTTAGACTAGGTCCACAAAATATACCTCTCATTTCTATTCATTCGACGGTGCACCGCTATGAGGTGAGCCACAAAATGGCCGTCACCTGCTGTCAACACAACACCACCCCTTTACAGGTTCCAAGCCAAGGTCGAACTAGATACGAACGTGTCGGCCCGGAGGGAATGTGCACCACACCGTCACCACGATATATGATATGTTTACATTAATTTTGCTTAATTACAACACAGATGTACCCCACTACCACATCTGGCGCCTTCTTCATCACCCTTAAACCCGTTGCAGTGAAGGAATGTCGAAGGCGAAGTTATGTTTCAACCACTCGCAGCACTCGATTTCGTTTGTGTGCGTGTTTGTATGTGCCTCCATGAAGCCCTCGGGCAGCGGTAGCGGCCTCCGTGCAGCAATCCATTGTTTGTGCTCATTGCTGTTTGCCCAAACACCACCAAACCACCCCCAACCGCAGTCCATACCCTTTCCGGTGCAGTTCGGTGAGGTAGAACGGCCCGGTAGAACCGCGGCTGCCAAGCAAGCCACCGTTGAATGATAACGGCCCATAGTGTACCATCATAGTGGGCGGGGTGTGTGCGTATGGGAGATTCGTTGGAATTTACCTTTCGCTGCTCTGCGCTGCGCGTAGCAGCTTCGAGGGGGTTGCCTGTTCCCGGGGATCCCGATAACCGTTGCGTCCGGTACCGGTTGACGGTTTGTTTGTATTTGATTTGAAATTCATTTGCGGTTTCCGCTGCTGCTGCGGTTGTTGCTGCTGTTGCTGATGTTGCTAATGTTGCTCCCGTTGCAGATATCTATCTATTTGCTCAACCCATTATCGGTGTGGCTTACAGACGTTTCGCGATCTGACCGCTCGCTCGCACCATCTATAGACATTGTTTAACTTGTGTCTCATGGTCACAAATTCCTCGCAGCGATGTGGCTGTTGACTTTCGCTGTCGCTGGTTTTTAACCACTCCTCCAGTGACAGGAAATATGCCAACCTATGATGCGCCTTCACATCGTGCAGGATGAGATTGTCGGTGCAATGATAGAATATGCAGCCTCTCATTTCAAGTGGATTGTATTAAAAATGATCAGCCACTAGGCATAATTCAAGGCAACAGACAGTACTTTGTTCCAGCGCGAACTCGTTGAATGCTCCCGAATCATCTTTGTTTGACAAATGCAACAAAATAAAAAAGGAAAAATATTGTAACGTAATCAATCGTCCCCTTTACCTACAGGAAAAAAAACCGAATCTGACCGAAGAGCAATCAAACCCGAACGAACCTTCCAATGCAAATTATTAATTGCTGCTGCCGTGGCCATAAAAAGAACCAAACGTACGGAGCAGCTGGGCGGCGCAATCTCGTGACATGCAAACACGCTCGCGAGATGCTTAATTTTCATCAACACCTGCGCCAGCCAACCCTCGCGTTAACAAGACCGCGGCGGGCCATTTCGCGCCGACTTCGGACTATGTTGCTGTCCGGTTCGTGGTACCACCGCCACGTGTTTGTCCATTAATTGGGACACCGAAAAGGCGCATACCGTGATACCGTAGCGGGCGTTTCAGTAATTAAATTTACAATTCCAACATAATTAGGTGAAGGCGTGCACTGCACGCTGTTACCGGCCGCTGCAGTGTCACACTTCTTCGTGGTGATGCCAATTATTCTGCCCTGTCGTTGCTGGGCCATACAATTCTCCCGTTTTTCTACATTTGCCTTTTTTATTTTTGTTGCTCTGCTGGTGATGAAAAGTTAATTGCTCCCTTCGGCACAGAGATGCACCCGACACCGGGAACTGCATGCGACATTGTAAGAAATCATTGGTCCAAAATAATTTACAAACGCATGTGACAGCTGCAGCCAGCTTCCGGTTGTGCAGTGCTCATTATGAGTGATATGTTTGAGTACGCTCTGTGTGCCTCTGTGTGCGGATTAACGACATACACTAATTGGGCCGGCAGAGTTGGAGATGTTGTTCGTGTGCGGGATGCTGTATGGTTTTAATTTCAATTTACCACACCGGTGTTGCTCCCTGGAGAGGCTGTAGCACATTAATGCAAACGAATAGGCCTCCAGGAAGTGGAAGGAGCAGGTGTGACCATAATCGAGTTAGTTGAAGCCGTTAAAATCTGCAGAAAATAATAATTTAACCCTATCCGGAACCGGGGGTTCGATAGCACCGGGCCTTTTAGCGGGAAATTGGTTTTCCATTTTAGATATTTTTCGCTAGTGGAACGCAGACCTTTTCCCTTGAGATCGAAAACTTTATCGTACCGCACAGTTGCCCTGGCGCGAGCTCCAGCTCTTGCTGGTATTATTCGGTTTCTCTCGTGGCGCAGCGAACATGCCGCATTTCAGTTGGCGATGCGCGCCAATACTCTCGGTGGAATAATTTATCAATGCTTGCAGCCTTTGCAGCTATTTGCTAATGTTAAGCTACGAGCCATGCGCTGCATTGGCTGTCACCGAGCGGTTCGGTCCATATTTCTCAATTACCGTACGGTGATCGAGTTAATGAAAAATTTGATCTCGCTTACGAACCTGGTGGGCTTATGGCCGCATGGTTACTCCGGGTAGTACCTGGTGTTTGCAAAAAGTTTCCACCGTTCGTGCATCACTTTTTGAACCGGACAGCGCACTCTTTGCTAAAGCTTTAACCGGACACTGTAATCCTATTCTAAGGCTTCTTCCGATAAAATATTGTAGAAGTTAAGCTTAAGTTATAAATGATTATTTAAATCCTTCTTGTTCCCTGAAACCTCATTTAATCAATAAGACAAACAAGTAAAAAGCAAAAAAGAAGTACAAAAAACCATGCGCCTCCATCGCTCTCGCGTCTCCACGAAAGCATAAATCCTTCATTTTCTTGTCATTAATTTCGTTTAATTTACAAGTTTGTTTTAAATGAACGAGTAAAATAGATGTAGTGTAAATACTGGGCTTTACTGGGTTGAATTTGCAGAATCAATCCAGAATTCAAACGTTTTAGCATGTTGGGTACTAACGGTTCGTATGGCCAAAAATAAACAAATATACTATCTACTTTTTTAAAACTAACAACTTTAACTGTGCGGCATTTTTACTAAATCAATATTATTTCAGTTTTAAAAAATCGAACAGAATACAAATAAATTGAGAAGAACAGCGGACGCACCGAATGAAGCTGATAAAAATGTTCGCCATCGTTATTGTTTGCTATAATACATCAGCTAATGTTATGTTTTTTAATTAAAATGATGAAATGGATGAGCGAAAATTTCAATTTCTTCCTCCCAAAAGCCATCTGCCTTGCAGCATAATAAGCGCCCTCCCGCGTGGCCAATCATCATCTAGCTCCACAGCTACCACAGTTCTTCGGTAATAAATTCGAACAATAATCTGATCGGCATCCAATTTCCGTCACCTCAACGCCAACTAGCAGCGTCTAGCGCTAGGCTGTTACCCTTTCTAGTTCCTGCGAAAAGAAAACCCACCCACACACACAGTGGAGCTCCCTCAAATTTCGACTCGAAATTAATTAACTACCATTAATCAAATTGAGTTCCATCCAAGCCCAAGCACCACGCCGCTCAGTGGCACCAGGCAGGCGAAAGGAAATGAACCACTCCGTTGCATTCCATCATCGCCCATCCCTTCCTTTCCCGCCAAAAAGCCTTAATAAAGGCCCACGACGAACCGGGCTGACGAAATTAGAAATTGGAAAACCAACAGCTCCGTGCCCCGGGCAGGTGTCCACCAAGGAGTCAAAAGGTGAGCTGAGCTTATAGTTTCTCTCACCCACGCGGGGTGGACATCGCAGACCTTTGCACCCCCCTCGGTTTTTCGTCCTGAACGATACGTGATTGGCATGTCAGATGCTAGCGGCGCGTGCATGATGAGGATGCTTCCCTGCTCGCTGCGCACACTCGCGATAGCAAATGGAGGGAGCAGAAGAACACCTTAAGGATGAAAAATGACTTACAATGGATCCGCACCACCGCACACTCTCTTCACAACGAAGGTGGCACATTCCACCGGAAAGGTGCAAGTGCTGCTGGCTGTCGGTCGGTGTGGCGCTGTTTTGCATCCCAATAAAATAGAAGAAAACATCGGCGAGTGGGGATAGAACGCCACACTCGGTTCGGGGAGGGAAAATGTTTACAATGTTGAGGGTTTTCCGAAGGTTTTACCCTCGAGAGAGTGCTGTCAGTGCCGTGCCGCAGCAGCAGCGGCAGCATCTTACTGCGTCAGCTAGCAATGGCCGGTGGATGGTTGTGCTGCAGATGAACCACCACCAGAACTCCAGTCGAGGACGGACAGACCCAAAGGCGAGAGCGAGAGAAAATGCACTGCGGGCACGCTAGTTGGGGTTCTGGGCAACAGAAACTGGTCTAAGTGGTGGCTAGAGATGGAAGGAGAGGAAAGAGGAAAAGAAGAAGAAGAAAAAGTGAGGACTCGGTAGTGTGGTGCTGGCACACAATACACATTGCCTCACTCGAACACTCGCTTCCACTCGGAAAAGTGGCAAAGATGGCAATAAAAAAGTTTAAGATGTATATAAAATGTCAGCTTTTGTGTGGCCAAATGTGAACCCTCCTCCCAGCCCCCCTCCCCCCTCCCCCCCGCCCTTCACACGATGCCACTCACACACATACACAGACACACAGCATTCCACTAACCATGGTTATGCGGAAGCTTGTCCTTTCCGGGCATTTTATTGCCTTTTTTTGCATTCTCCCCCCACCACGATCCCCGATCTTGGGAAGACACTTGATTCTCGCTCTTGAGAACCTTCCCGTCGAGCAGCTGCATCTTCGGCTGGCATGTGCTGGCAGCTGGGAAGCAACCCAGAGCATCGGGATCGGGAGCGACACTGGAGGGGAATTTATTTCCGTTTTTTGGTCAATGGCAGCGATACAAAATGCATATATTGTATCGCAAGGAGGCAAAGTGGCAGCCCTAGAGTGGAATCGAGCGCTGCCATTCAATCGAGGAGCACAATATGAACGTGAGCCAGTGTGGAATGGGGGTTTGAAGGAAAGGAGCCAGGGTGCCAGGGCCGTGCCGTGCCGTGCCGTGGCAACAGCAGCAGTGCAGTGGATAGCAATGAGCAACAACACACTTTGCGTAAGAATTGATTTCATCTCCAGGCGCACCATTTGTTCCGGCTCTTCCACTGCACGCCCCTTTCCGCCACTCGCTTGCTAGCTTCTTCCCTTTCTCCTCCTCTGCCCGGTGCTACGACACTGTTGATCCTGTCCACCGTGGCCGGGACGTGGCATAATCGAACACGATTGGGATACATCGCTACAGTCACTGGTTGTCGCTCAGGTAGCGTACCGAGCGCTTTCCGTTCTTACTTCTCGCTAGGACACAACAGCGAACATCGGCAGCAGTACCCAATCCTACGCCAAGCACACGAATGGTGCCCGGTGTCGAAGGAATCGTAAATATTTTGACACTTTCCGTAGCGTGGCGCGAGAGGAGCGTACTCTCCAACATAAGTGGCTCCAAGGGAAAACTTCCTTCACGCAGTAGGATGATAGCAGGTCCTGGGGGGAGCGGTTGACAGTTTCGGTTTCCCCAGAGGGCCTTGATGAAAAGTCAAGCCGCACGCCAATTGGATACGATGAGAGTACGACAGAATGTCCCCCCTCGATAGCGTCCTTTGCTTCCTTTACTTGCTTAGCTCTCGGTAGCTGTCACGAGGAAGAAGAGTTTTATTGGCATTAGCAAGAGGGGCGTCGGTGAGTACGGACAAAGAGATTTTCTCAACGCCAGAACGGAGCCGGATTTAGGCAATCTGCATGGAACCGGCTGTCAGGCGGAACTGGTTCCAGACCAGAAATGGTTTAGTCAATCAATGGCGGAACCGAAGGATGTCGATTCCAACCCGAAATACTACTGGTACTAGTATTTTGCAGTTGTTTATTAATATCAAGCTAGGCCACAGTAGCTTTGTTGTATCAGCAGTTGCTGGATCATCTGAACGATTTATCAAACTACAAGCTGCACACTAACTGTTGCCAACCGGGAGATGCACATATTTGTGTATCATATTTTTTTTTGTTTTTGATAATTTATGATATTTTAAGCAAATACTTTTCCATTTAGGGTATTTGATCAAACGGAGTCATACTTTGCAACCAGCAGCAATGCTGGAATCTGCATTTATCGTTCCAAACAAAAAATAAAACGTCGGAACAGCTACGTTCCATTTGAGTGACATGAACTTTCCAACGGTAGCAATATTTCCCAAGAAAAGAATTGTAAATGTTTGGAAACATAAAGCTCGGAAGCACCGTGGTTGAGCAAGATGATCGTCAATTTTCCTATCATCGCGCCTTTTCCACTGAATTGAAGTCACAACTTCCAAGTCAAGCGCAGAAATGTTAGCTTTATGCGTAATTCCACGAACGCAATCCAAGAAAATGTCGTTCTGACAATTCTTAGCGGTAAACATGACTATTCTACACATTCCTAACTTTATGAATTCTATAACAAGAATACAAAGCTACTAAGAATACAAAGCTAAGCTATGTTTGTAGACGCAAAATAATAGACATTTATTGAACCAGTAGTATCATTTACGACCGGGATTTTAATTGTGATCGGTGTCATTTGTTTGTAGACCCACGATTTGCGCTCCTTCTGTCATCCCAAGCAGTTTCCACTTTACGATAACGTATGCATTAAAAAAAGAGACAAAATTTGCCGATTTTTCCTGGGCAAACCGTCAATCGCATTGCAGAAACTAAAAATGCAGCATCAATAATAGTTATCTATGAGTCATCAGACAAAATTTGAAAGCTTTATCAGTCCAACTCTAATCGTGATGACGAAAAAAGCGAAGCAACTTCGTTCCGAGGTTTGCGCATTTCAAAAACGGTATCCTGACGCGACCAAAAAGATTATCGTGTGACACTTTGTGAGTGTCGGATATGGCCGTTTCAGTATCTACAAGATCTTGGCACTATTGCCCAACAATAATAGCATCACAAGAAGGCATAGTTCGGCACGGCCGACGACTCTGACCAACCAAAACCTCCAAAGGATGCTGATGACCGATACCGAGGAAAAAGTGGTTACATCGCTGCGTGCGATTGGCCGTGAGATCGGTGCAACGGCCCAAATAATTAAGAAGTATTTGGAGTACATAGCCATACATGTCAGAAAGCGAATATCCCGGCTACTAATCTCAGAGCAGCAAATAATGTCGCAGCGACAGCGGTTGACCACGATCGTCAAGTTATTTTTTTTTGGCGCATCGCGGCGTGGCGGTGGTGAATGCACGCGATACCTATCTCAGTCTAGATGAAAAATTATTAAAAGGCACTTCATATTTTACTTTCCGCACGAAGAAAGTGAGCTCTAAAGTGAAATTCACTCACACACCAAGTTCCTCCAAAGGCCCTCCATTGGCTAACAATCAGCTGCCCTTCTCTAACTCCGAACTGGTCGTGATCGGGAAAATTTATTATGCAAAGTGACTGTAGAAGGTTGCGTCAATCATCAAGGAACACTAATAGTACAAAGATCGGGGAGTCTGACCAGAAACGATACGCGAAGTGATCGTTAAACGAAATGAAGCGGCTGAGTACCAATGTGATACCAAAGCTTGCGAACCCCCTCAACGTCCCCCAGCTGCTGCCCATCGAAAATTTCTGGGCTAACTTTAAACGTAGGATCTATTTTAACAATTTTATTGGAAAAACGGAGGAGAAATTAAATGAAAAGACACAGAAATAGTTGAAAAACATGTGCACAAATATGTTTTTGACTACCATGTCGAAATTACCGTCTAACTTCCAGAATCCTACTCGGAATGGCGTAGAATTTTTTTGCTGATAAACTGATAAACTCCCGTTCCACATGTAATTTACAGAACTCAATTATCTGTCATACTTTATTTTTTATCGCCATTCAAATTTTGTCTCTTTTTTTAATGCATACGTTAGATTGATGCACGGAGTGTTTGCTAATTAATCAACTTCACTAAACCAATTAATTATCTTTCGCAGTAACGATGATGATTCATTCAACGCAAGATGCTGGATTGAAAAATGCCCTGCTCCCTGAAACTTCCCTTCACCAACACAATCCAAGGCTCGATAGGAAAGGCTCATTTTATGCTACTTCTCATCTTGTCTTTCAGAGGCAGCAAACATGTGAGAGTAAAACTTTCCAACGGAGCACAATAGAGTATAGAGTTCACTTTACTGCTCGAAAGCTCACATCCAGCACTCCATAGGTCAACTTTTAACCTCCGCTTATCACCGAGTTCGATGGTAATCTCGGCGAATGTTACACAATAGCGAGCGTGCGTACCGTGTTACGGTACTGGTGATGCCATAGGTGGGCGTTGGTCGTGAAACAATAGCCGAACGCAAATGGCTTCTCATCGAGCGAGCATCCTTGATGCAATAATTACCCAGCAACTTTCCCACAGAGCAGCCAGGCCAGAGCATGGTTTATGATGGATCGATAATCCCATTCCTAAGTTGCGCTGCCAGTTGCGGCTCGAGCTTGAGCTCCGGTCTGTCGGCTACACTTTATCCGATCAAAGTTCCTGACGACGAGACCGGGAGAGCACCGCTACTCCCACTCCCGCCCACCACCACCACTCAAACAATGAACGAATCAACACGTCTCAACAGCAAACTCCACTTCAAATGATAAATAAAGCCTTCAATAAAAGGGGAGGTTAGGTTGAAGGGGAGGGGGGCCTTATGCTGCTGCTGATGCGGCTTAGCATCCGTTCGGCTCGCACAACATTAGTCTGACAGCTAATGCTGGCACAGAACATTATCAGCATTAACACGCACGTTGTTCACTCAAATCGGAAACGGTATTTGCTTCCCTTCCCCTTCCAACCCCAACCGCCGCGGACAATCTGAAACCAGCGGCAGCGCTCCCGGTACCCATCTCGTCTTAATCCCCAACCGGAAATCGATTCTGACGATTGGTTGTGTGGCTTGGGGTGGGAGTGAGGAAGAGAAAGCCTCCCCCAAACACACACTCACGCATACATAGAACTCGATGAATGCAAAAAATAGGGAAAGAACAGCGACAAGAAAAGTTCAAAATAATGTGAGTCGAGCACGTAGCGTAAACATATTTTCCGGAAAAATTTCTCATCCCACCACCACCCACCGCAGCACATTAAACCCCAGGCCACCCCTCCACCCAAGTAACCGCAGAATCAATGATACTCACTGTACTCGACGCGAAACTGCGGCACGATGGAACGATGTTTTGTTTGCCTTCGGCCCTCCCTTTCTGCACGGTCCCCGGTTCTGCCGATATCGAAGACGATATTAGAATAAATATGTTGCTGGCTACCCGTGCATAGCACAACCACCGAGGCTCTACCATACCGGCGCTCCCATCGTACATCATCAAACGGTTCATAAGCCTCGGAAGCGATTCCCGCGAGCGATTCGAGTCCGTCGCGAGCCGATCACGACACCTGGCGCACACCTGAGAGAAGGACAGAGGAGGCCAAAGAGAGGACAGGTGGAGGCGAAGAGTAAGACATAAGCAAAACATAGTAATAATGCCAGAGATTCGAGGATCTCCTTCTCCCCACCCACAGAAAACTCCCGTAAATCCACTTACCCAAGACCTACGGCCAACGTCCGCTGACACACAAGGACACCGGTATCGGTTGCATTCGGAATTCGGAACCGGGTTCCCGAAACCGATACCGTGGTCTGTGGAGGGGCCAAGGTGTTTCCCACGATTTTTTTTTCATTCTAACCAAAAAAAAGAAGAGAGATTCAAAACGGAAAACGGAACCAATGCTAGCCGCCCATACCAACAACGTCCTCTAATGCTCGCTGAAAGGATTCATTTTCCTGCCGGGGGAGAAGAAGAAAAAAAAAAGGAAAGAAAGAAAATCGGAAAATCCCAATCCACCACCGGCCGTCGGCATCGGCCGGCAAACCAAGAACAACAACCGGATTA
Organism: Anopheles aquasalis; assembly: GCF_943734665.1. Taxonomy (NCBI): domain Eukaryota; kingdom Metazoa; phylum Arthropoda; class Insecta; order Diptera; family Culicidae; genus Anopheles; species Anopheles aquasalis. Next base: position 11,626,283 of record NC_064878.1, on the reverse strand, counting down.
TGTCGCCTTAGTACGGATGGGTCCACAGGGCCGCCACGTGCGCGTGCATGTATGTGTGTCTCGATAAGCAGTACTCGTGTTTGTGTGCGTGCATGTGTGTCGTGGGGGTTTTTATGGTTCACAAACAAAACCATCGATTCCGTTTAGCGACGGGAAGCGCTGTAGAAGAGAGAGAGTGAGAGAGGATCCTTCCAATAAACCTGATCTGAGGGGCGTTTAGTGCGCCACCAACGAGGCTACACCTTTATTGTTGACGACGCACACACGCTGGCACGCACGCGAGTTTTTGGGGTTTTAGACTTTTTTTTTTCTCCTCACCATCGTCCTGAGTTTCATGCAAAACAATGCTCGAGACACGTTCCTTCGTGGCATGTAACCCCCCTCTGCAAAGGGAGGACGCCGTGTGGGCTTCCGTGTTTGCCAATGGGACAAGTGGGAGGTGAGGAAGGGGCGTGTGAGTGCAGGGCTGGTGATAAGATATTGATACCCCAGGACACCCTGATGTTTATGCTTGCCGAAGCAATACATCGCACGGCCACCGCTTAGCCACCGGCGGAACCAGAAACACGCATGCACGTGTTGGAGGTCCGTAAAATGCTGCCTGGCGTGCCCAATCGAATGTCCAGGAGGAGGAGAAGGAGAAGAAGGAGCACGGTGCGTAAATGTTTCGTAATTTATACGAGCACGCATCCGGCGGTATCCGGTCGGCCGGTCCGACCGGTCCGCACGGTCGATCGGTTGCCACGTCAGCTCGAAATACGCCGAAAATCGTAAATCCCGCATCGCCGGCCCTAGACCATGGACCGTGGACCGTGGCGTGAGAGGCGAGGAGAAAGTACTTTCGTTTCATTTCCAAAGCATGATTTGCATACAGATGATGCGGTATAAATTTAAGCCCACCTCCTTCCCCCCCTCTAAAAGCACACCCTCCCCACACACCGAGGGGTGGTGGCTGGCCTGACATCGCTCCCCTTCGGCGGTCGACGTGATCGAAACAAATTGATTGTCTGTTTTACTTTCGCGTCCTGCGCTTTCTGGATCAAGATGTTGAACCGTCTCGGAAACATGGCAACGGATGTCTGCACGTCCGGTTGCTAGCGAAAAACACCAGCACCACCAACGCGGAGTGCAGCCTGCGTGACCGTTACGCACTAATCCTGCTGGCTGCTAAGATAAATGGCCACCGAACGAGACGGACTGAAGAGATGGAGAACGACAAGCGCACCGCAAACCATTTCCACCTACTTCCGGTTAATTGACAGCTGCCAGTGTCGTTTGGTGCTTGGTTTTCTGGCTTCGGCCCATCGCCTAAGCCTAAGTGATTGCAGAACCGGTGATCGCTGATCGTTTAAAATTCTTCGCACATAAGAGCTCCCCGGACCTCAAACGCCTCTCTCTCTCTCTCTCGGGTATTGTTGATCCCTAATTTATGGGTGACATTAGTTTATGGTGCGTGGTTGGGTAAGAACGAAATCACTCCGTAAGCATGCCCACCCCTGGCCATGATTAGCCGAAGCGAGCGACTTCAGTTTACGCCTTCAATCACGGACAATTTGACGAAGCCGGAGGTGCGTGCCGACAATTGAATCATTGAAGGAAGCAAGGAATTGGTGGAAATTTATCACAATTCATTGTCGATGGATGTTGCATGCTATTGTTGCTAAAGATAAATTGAAACAATTTCTATGCCGCGCTGATTGGGAAGAGGAGTATCGGTTGGACTTTTGGAGTGGGTCTGAGAGTTCTAAATACGATTCAAGTAGTCGTTCGCCAAAAATAACTGAAACACTGATAGCTGCTGCTGCTGCTGATTTTCCAAACGTTACAAATTGAACCTATGAACCCTCTCGAGTTGAGTGAGCTCCGGGCCGGGAAAACGCACCACGGCTCAACATCCAAACCATCAACCTGTCATGATCCGGTGCAGAACCTTGTGGCCACCAGCAACAAACTAATCCGATTGCTCGCGAACAAACAACAACGGCGCGCGCTCGCGATCCCAGGAACCGCTCACAGCAACACAGCAAATCGCGTGACAAATAACCACATTATTTTCGCCAAATTTACGGAACCCCAACCACCAACCCTCCCAACCCCGCCAACCCCTCTTTTCTGGTCGATGAAAAAGATGCGCGGAAAAGAAAAATCCTTTGAACGAAAAACACACAAAAACATAATCCGCTTACCTTTCCTGACCCCCCTCCCGTTCCATTGTTCGGCCACCTGGAAGGGGAAGGGAGGGACAACGCAACGGATCCGGGTCCGGTTGGTCGCCACCGTCGGCTTATGAGCCCCTGGAGGAGCAAGCGCGTCACGATGGCAACACGGATGACCATAATTTACGGCAGTAGGCACGCGCAAACCCATTGGCTACCCATTTTAATTTTTAAGCTACCCCTGCCTCCCTTCCCTTTCCACTTCCCCAGCAGGGCCCCTTTTAACACCAGGGGATGCCAGGGTTGATTAGCTGGCCAACTAAATTATTCTCCATCCGGCCAAGACCACTTCTTGCGCTCGACTGCTGCCCTTTAATCGGACAACAGCAAATCCTCACCGCAGTCGAGCCACGGGCAGGTGGAAGGGTGCGCAGCACGTGCTGGAGTGCATTTCTCGAATCACCCCCAGGGCAAGGGTGGTTTTTACAGTGCCTGCAGTCCAGCTACGGCGCTAGAGCGGCCAAGTAGAGCGAACCAAAGAATGGCCGTTAGCAATGGGCAGATTTGGTGGCTAAAAGCTAAAGAGGATTTCCGGGGTTGGCCACCTAAGGTAGGGGGGGTGAATGCCGTTGAATGCCTCGTTACTTATCATTTTCATAGCTGCAACCCTCCCACCCCCCAAAACAGGGGAAGGTTCGGCCGGACTTAAAACCCGCCTGCGGTGAGTTGCTTTCGCCGCATTGTTTTCCGCCTTCGCCGCCAGTTTCGCCACCGCCTCGAACTCATCCCCCTTCCGTAATGGCACCCTAGTGGCCCGGTGGCCCTCTCCTCCGGGAAGATATTTATGTGCTGGACTGTAAAAGTTTTGAATAATACTCCCACTGGCTGGACGCGGAACTTTCGGTGTTTTCTGGTGCCGAAAAAGGAAAGCCACCGGAAAACAACAATCACGGGGTATTAGCACATTAGCATGGTGGCCTGACGGCGAAGGGCGGGACTGATCCTTCGCTAATCCACATCCAGCTCGCTTCCGGTACAAGGGCGACTGTTGCATTTGATCGAGTATTTCAATTTCTGTATTATTTCGGCTCCCTTTCTTTCCCATTTGCAGCACCACAGCGTAGCGTGCAGCGTTAGTTAATGCCAACCGTGAAGCACCCTTGCCCGAAACTTGCTGTAAATTACCCCAAAAAGGAACTTTCTCTTCTTCTCTCGTAGCGACGCGCTGCGCTGCGTATAACGAACAAAAACGGGCACTTGTGAAGGGGAAAGTTTGGCTTTGCTTAACGTGAGTGAGTAACATTAAGTTGGACAGAAAGCTGGAATACACGCTAGCGGAATATAGCGTGTAGCTACGATGTTTGGCGGGGCCGCTACAAAACTTCAAAACTTTCGAAACGCGTGCTTCCTGCATGTATAGCCGGGGTAAAGTTGACCCAAGATTCAGTGAAGAGGATGGGAAGCACGAGAATTCGATGCGTCGATGGCATACAGCCCGCTGGCCATCGAGCAATCAAACTCTGGGTGTGGATCGGTGGATCGGAAAACTGAGAAAACACTACCCCAAAGGGAACCAGACAGAGTAGCACCTTACAGGATGCCTTAACTTAATCGCAAATTTGAATCC
>NC_064878.1:11607500-11617500 GCF_943734665.1 Anopheles aquasalis | reverse complement strand
TGGTTGCTTTATCGCTCACCATTTCATTGCTCGATTGCGCCCGATTGAGCATGAGGGATGACGGCCAACACTCTTTCTTTTTGATGAGCAATTCATTGATTTCCCGGCAATCGTAATGACGGGAGGGGCTAGTTTATGCGATCGGTGCTTAGTTGGTGTGAGTGCGTGAGGATAAGATTGTAAGAAAAGGGAAGCGGGGTGCGATCCGTGGCAATGCCACATCATGTAGTTAATGAATTGAGATGGTGATAGGATGGAACATCCATTTGTTATGCTGCCAGTACACGATGGAACTGTTGTTTCTATGTTTATTTCAATCGTTGCAGAATTATTTGATAGCAACTTTTATTGCAAGTGCCAAAAAGTGGTGAAATGCAATCGTAAAAGCAAACTGCATTTTTTTTATAAACAAACTGCATCGTCAGTCTAGTTTGTATGCAGTAAAAAAATGCATAAAATACATGTTTGAACACCAGAAAAGAATAATAGTAAGCTAAGCTAAATTAAGAAATAATAATGTCAAAAGCTTTTCATAACATTAATTCCATTCCACAGGTAGTCTATTGTCATAAATAATTCGAACAAAACTTTACAATAAAAAGAAGCATTTTTAGCAGATTTAGAATACAACAGGTAGTGATTCTATTTGTAGTAGCGATTTTTTACCCGAGGTGGATAAGCATCGTTGTTTAATATATTTCATTAATCTTCTACAGATTTTAGAACCAATGAGGTAATCATTTAACGGCTTTTCTCCTGTGGCCAACACTAACCACTAACCTTCTCGTTGTCTAAAATTAATATTAATACCCTAGGAAATGCCATTCCAGGTCCATTTGAAAATCAAAAGAATTCAGCACAATGTCAGTCAATTAAAAGATCGAATTCAATATTCCCTTCATAGATCAGCGGGAACAAATTCAATTGAACGTCGCCGCATGGCTCTAAATAGCCATTAGTCCGCATTTCCCATCCCCCTAAAGCCTTCCCATTAGCGTTCGTTACAAAAGCGCTCAATTACCGGGGAAAACCGAGTTGTGCAATTTGTCGCCCGGAACCACAAAATTGTGTTTCACTCCAGCAGGGCCCACACGCACACCCATACGGTCACTGCGTTGCAATTGCATTTTACGAGCAGCATCCATCGGTTGCCATCGGCCACGTTGGTAGCAATGGGGGTATTTTTTGCATCCCACAGGTCCTGGTTAAAGCGCAAAAAGCAAATTCAAAGAAGCGAAAAAAAAAATGAAAGCCCAACAGCAACCCCCGCGCCCAACATCAAACGCGGGAAAATGCGGAAAAGCGGAACAAAGAACCGAGTAACGCCGAGCAGCGGTAGTAGCAGCACATCAGCGAGAACCTGGGGGCCTGTGGACCACCACCACCACCACCGAACGAAACGAAGTAATTCAAACAATTAAAAGCCATTGCTTTCATCTCTCGTTAGCGACACCCGCTGTTGCGTCCTCCCCAGCCTCTTCCTTTCTCTTCCTTCTGTGCTCGTGTGCGGTCCCAGGGTCGGCAGGAAGCAGCCCAGTTCTGTGGTGTGTGGCGCGGCAACATTCAGGTTCAGCAATCGCTTTGTACCAAACAGCGTCGGTCGCACCTAGCCCGGTAGCCGGTTTCTTCTTCCTCTCTTTTTTTTGTTAATTTCTCCACCCTTCTCCCCTTCCCCCCCGCCCCCCGCCCCATCGCACTTCCTTTTCTAATTTCCTTTTCCGTTTACAACGACGCAGCCCGGGCCCGGAGTAGCCCGTAGCCCGTGTCGTCATTGCTAGGATCGCGCTTTATGCCGCCTGGGACTGCGGGTGTTTGGTCGTTTTGTCGCGGACAGACGTGACCGGGCGGCGACGAGGAAGGGTAGGGAGAGCGAGAGGAAGTTCCACTTCACAAAAACGGTTGCCTGCCTGCCAGCGCTCGGCCCTACCACTGACGTAGTTCGCAATCGGCTTTGCGCGTCATTTTCAGCCATTTTCCATTACCGCGCTGCTTGTCGGAAGGTTGGTGAAGCGGAGGTTGTCAAGATGGGAAATTGTCGTTGGGGAATACGGTAGCAATTATCATATCAAGCAAAACCGGCGGAAATGCTCTTAGCCTCTTGGAGCAGCAGTCGGTTGACGTTCGGTTGGTGCCTCGACCTGGATGCTGCCGAGTGCTGTGCCATTACGATCGGACACTGGCTGCATTCGTCACAGTTCGCGCACGTCGATTCCACGCATTTCTTAAGATGTAGAGAAACGTGTTCAACAAATGGGGAGGGGCGCTTCATAGATTAATTACCGTGTAACAGTATTGCCACTAAACACACTTCCTGCTTGTCGATCACTATGTAGGTCAAGCAGATTGCCTTCAAAGGCCGTTAGTTAAATGTTGCTGCCTAATTGAATAAAGTTATGTTGGTCTTAAATTATAGCTAAATTTCATGGTGAAAAGATAAATAAGAATAAATATCTGCAAAAGTGTTCGAAAAATTGGCATAGACACGACAATAGTGTTTGAAAAGTTTAATGAAGAAACATTTTTTCATCATTTCAACATTCACCACATAATGGAGTTTGAGATCCCCGTGTTTTTTTAGCGATATTTATATCTGTTACAAAACGTTGAAAGTATGCAATGTTACCGGTTACCTGGCGCCTCCATCATCGAGTTTTTAAAAACGGAGCTTCATCATTTCAAATATCAACCTTTTGGGAAACGGAGCTACCATTTCACTGATATTTAATTCCATGGTAAAGGGTTGTGTTTCAAAAGGACTTTTATCATATCGTACACATCTTCATACCAGAATTCTTGGTACACTTCAATAAAAGGTATCTCTGGAAACATCGATGGCATCGATGGCACGTGCCAAGCCACACACTATCGAGCTCCTCTTTGTGCAGAGCTCCACCGCAACTTGTAGGCCTAGGCATCCAATTTCCCATCCGAATGTCACCAACATTCATCGCTTCATCTGAAAGCAATTAGAAACCTATCACAACTGACCGCAACCACCGGCACTGCGGGAGTCACAACAAATTAATCGCTCGTCGTGGGCCATCGAGGTGGCTCTCTCTCTCCCCCTCTCTCTGGCTCTGTTTCGATAACCTTCAGTTTGCCATTCAATGAGCTACTTAAGGTCCCATTAATCATCGAGAATTAGTGGGCGGCCTCCGCCCCCCCCCCCCCCCCCCCCGTTGCGATGAGCTCTGCTTGTCGCTTTGCATATCGGACAACGCCCCCAACAGCGCCAACAGCAAGGACACCCATCAAGATCTCCCAAGGGCCATTATGTTTGGGCGGGGGAGGGGGAGGTTAGTGGGTTTGGGGGTGGACACATGTCTTGTAATTGAGTAAGCATCGCATTGATGGGTTTCTGATTAATACGTAACCCAATCCCGGAGCTGTACCGGGAGTGGCGGCCGGCGGTATGTCGGGTCCGAAGTGCGGCAACCGGAGATTCCATTTCCGTCGACTTTTATCCGGCATCCAATCACCCGTAACAAGGCCACATAACATTTATAATTAATTGTGAGTCAACAAATGCTACCACAAACAAACGGCCCAGCCCCATGCACACACTTCTGAACCTGGTGGTAAGCTCTTTATCGGTTGCACCTGCGCCACTACACAACACAAAAGAGCCGGTGAGTGGAAAATGGTGTGCCAGGAGCCACCGAAACCACCGACGAGGCGGAGCAATCTGATCGGGACGTTATCTGAAGTGTTGATGTGGAAAATGAGAATCTTCTGGCATTGTGCGGCGGTCGGTCCGGTTCGCCTCAACAGGCTCATCGATGGCTCAATTGGCACGGCCAGCTGTAGCAGGCCTCGGACTTCTCCGAGAACTCCCCCCGGGGAATGTGCTTTGTTGGCCTTCTCTCGTCTCGTCTCGTCTCGTCAGCTTCACCGATAGCTGCCGATGAATTTGATGCGCCTTTCCGGCCTTTGCCTGGAGAAAATCTTCAGGGAAAGATGCTCCTCGAATGCTCGCCACAAAGCTTCGCTTCAAGTGCTATTGTGTTTGCCTATCTCGGTAAATCAAAGTGTTGTTCTCGCTAGAACAAACAATCTTCAAAAGGGAAGAGGCCATTGTGTTTGCATACCTTCGAACCGTGTAGTGGCAAATCGATACGGAGCTTATTTTACATCCTCTGTTGTGGTTTCCATCTCCGGGATCCGTTGTTAAAAACGTAAAACTGAACTTTGCTACACTCTGATTACTGTTAAGCTGATCCGAGCGAGAGGGCTGTTGCTAGAGTTAATTGACTGTCATGATCCTTCGATGCCTTGGAAATAAAGATAACTAGCACATTCTGAATGTAATTATAAGGATTACTGTGGTTCGATGTAATAGAATCCGACACAATCCTGATAGTTCCAGGAAACGGAATGGAAATTCGAACTAAGTAAGCAGATGCTTCTCGAACGAAGTGATGATCTAACCAATCTTTAGGCACCTTCGATACATTCTTTCGCACCATTGCTATGCAGCACATCGTCTATGCTTATGAGCTTTCTTGTGAGCCATGTTACTACTAAACGGATTACTTACAGAATAGGGCTTAGTGGGAGCTCGGGCGGGCTGACTTAATAATCCTTAAACAGATTCCTTATGTCTTATCGCTCCGGAGCTACCTGGCACGTCATTCTCCAGCAGCGCACCTCAGATGAGACAATACATTGCGATCGATTCAGGTCCAGAAGCATCTTGCAGGCCACAGCAAACCACATTACCCCTTATCCTAACGATATGAAGACGTAATAATGCCGTACAGGCGCATGCCGGTTATTGACCATTTTGCTGCACATGGCAGCACCTAGCAGGACTTCAAAAGAAGGGATTTTGTTTCGGGCGGGACCGATTGCGCACTTTTTGTATCAATCCTTTATTCATGGAGCAGATCAAAAAACGTGTACTATTTTCGGCCTGCTTTTGCCCTACTGCCCTACTGCTTCTTTTTCTCCCTTTTTTCCTCTCCTGCCGCTATCCGGCCGATCAGCAAATCCGCGGTCGAGCCTTATTCTGCAGGGGCCGTTCGCAACACCCCTCCTCGTAACGTGGTCCCATTTTTAAAGACTCACGTTACTCCCTAATTTCTAGAACTGCCAAATTCACAGTAGCTCTCTTAAATAACCCTGCCTTAGTCCTAACCCATGCCTGTCTGCATATGCCATCTTTCGAAAGAATCACGTCCTCTACGAGCCCTCGAACCCACATACTATGTCGTGAAGCAGGTGAGTGGCTCGCAGTTCTTCATGCGTGTTTGCTGGAGGCATTTCTTTTACTGGCCACTTGTCTTCACTCAAGTATAGGAACTCAGGGCCTCGGAGCCATATGGTGTCTGGATGCATATCTGGTTCAGGGTACCACTTGGTCAACATATCGGCCACATTCAGGTTTGTGGGCACCCATCGCCAATCCTTTACATCGGTTAAGTTGAGAATTTCACCGATCCTAGCCCCGACGAACTGTTTATATTTACGATGTTCAGAACGAATCCAGGAGAGCACTACGCTAGCATCGATCCAGTACACCACTTTTTCTGGTTTGAACGGATGCATATCGATAATCGTTCGCGCTAGCCGCGCACCAAGTACTGCTGCGAGAAGCTCCAGGCGCGGTATAGACAGATGCTTGAGGGGGGCCACTTTAGACCGGCTCATAACTAACGCACACTGTACTTCTCCTCGAACGATAGCTCGAAAATATCCTACACAACCGTACGCCGTCTCACTTGCATCGGCAAACACATGTAGCTGAATCTGCTTAACTTCGTCTGACCTAGCATCACCGAAATAGCTCCTAGGCACCTTTATCGACTCGATAGTGCTCACCAATTTCTTCCAGCGCTGCCATGTTTTGAGGGACTCTTCATCTAGTTTTGTGTCCCAATCGCAGCCCTTACGCCACAGGTCCTGCATCAACATTTTTCCACATACAGTGATTGGGGTTAAAAATCCCATTGGATCGAAATGCCCCATCAGAAAGCTTAGCACCGTTCGCTTGGTCGGATGTTCCTGTCTGCCAAGAGCTTCCACGAGTTCCTTTTTCGTCTCTGCTTCGAAGCAGAGAACGTCCTCGGTAGGCCTCCATACTATTCCTAAGACATGCTCATATTCTGATTCTTTTCCTCGAGTGACGTGGACTTCATCGTCTGGGTTACATTCTCCGAGAGCCGCCAGGAATTGTGGGGAATTAGACACCCAATTTCTAATATGAAAACCACCTTGTTTCAGAACGTGTTGTACCTCCTGAGCTCTCTGTATAGCTTGCACTTCGGTGTCCACACTGTCGTAGTAGTCGTCTACATAGTGCTTCTGAATTATTGCCTCAGCTGCTTCTGGGAAATCTTTCTCGTATTCTTTTGCTACTAGATTTTTAACAAACTGAGCGCAGTACGGCGAACAGGTGGCTCCGAATGTTGCCACATCCATCACATACGTTTGCGGGTTGCCTTTATCATCGATGCCAAACACGAATCGGAGAGCCTGTTTGTCTTCTTTTCGAACCTTCAGTTGATGAAACATTTCTCTGATGTCTCCTCCGAACGCTACTGGGCCTACCCGGAATCCGCACACAATTTTTGGGAGCGGTATTAGCATGTCCGGTCCTTTCAGTAATTGTGTATTTAGCGAGATGCCATTCACTGGGGCAGCCGCGTCCCACACTAGTCTAACTTTACCAGGCTTCTTGGGGTTGATCACCACATTCATGGGTAGATACCACACCTCTGAGGGGGGGGTGTTTTCAAGTTCCTCTTCAGTTATCTTATGGGCATATCCTTTCTGTTGGTACTCTTCGATCAGCTTACACACCTTTTGCTTCAACGCTGAGTCCTTTTCCAACTTCCTTTCTAAGGACTTATTCCTTTTTATCGCCATCGGATAACTGTCAGGGAAATTCTTTAAATCATACTTCCAAATTAGACCCGTTTCGAAACGATCAGCTACTCTTCTAGTGGTGCTTTCCATTATCTTCCTTGCTCTTTTGTCTTCCTCGGACTCGGGCATAATCTGTGATGTAGTTTCGTCCAGAACATACTGTTTGCGAATCGACTCGTGCAGAGCTTCGTTGGAGATCTGGCCGGTGGAGTGAAATCCCGCGAACTTCAGCTGAGGACTTTTAATGATGTTTGGCCCATAGATGGTCCATCCGAGTTTGGTTTGCACACCAATTGGCTCGTCGTCCTTTCCAATTCGAGACGCAACCGGGGCAAACACATGTAGGTTGTCCAGTCCTATTAGGATACCCACTTCCCTCGGAACTTCATCTGCAATGGGTAGATCTTTTAAATGTCCGTACTTTGTTTTGAGCTCGTGTGGTGATACTCCCTGGTTCGCAATCATCAGATTCTCCACGGTTCGAACTCCTGTCAGTTCGTACTCCTTCGACGACCCGATCGCTGATATCCCTACGTTTAGCCTTCTGGAGTGGTGTTCTGTTCGTGTGACATTTCCAGTCCATGCAACAGTGAAGGGTTCGGGCTCTCCCTTCAGTGCCATTTTGTTTGCGATTTCGCAGTCCAACATAGTCACTGATGATCCTTCGTCTAGGAACGCGGTCGTATCGTACGACTTTTCCCCGGATCGTAGGGTCACTGCGATCATTCGTAGTATGGTTCCCTTTTGGTCGTCAATCTGAGCATAACATTCTTTCTTGTTGCTCTCGACGTCATTTAGGTGTAGAAGTGGGTGATGGGTTTCGTTGCAACCGCTTTCACTGCATTTTGTTTTAAACCGACAAACACCTAGATGGGTTTTTAGGCACGAAGTGCACAATTTCTTTTGTTCTGCGAATGTTAGCCTATCTCTTGGTGGTGCGTTTTTAAACACCTCACAGTCGCGCAAACGATGTTGTTCACTACCGCACTTGTAGCATGTTACTGGCTTATATCGTGTTGGTGCGGTTTTAATTTCAGCGGTGTGTGTGTATACATTCCCCTTGACTGGTTTTTTGCTCTTAGACTGATCGGTATTCGCTAGAAAGCCATCTATGTCAGCCACTTCTGCTGCGTCGCTCATTATATCGTCGATGAAATCTGCGAAAACACACAGTGACTTGCCGCACGCATGGCGCTTATGGCGCACCCACTCCATTTTATAAGTCGCCGGCAGCTTCTCCACTAGTTCATCCACCAGTAGCGGATTGCACAAATGTTCCTCCATTTTGGACGCCTGAAGGTGGTCGCGCAACTGCTTCACCGCGATGCCGAAAGGTAGGAACGTTTCTAACCTATGCGGGTTGGGGGCTGGCGTAGTTCTCACTTTCTCTAATAACCTTTTCAGCAACCTTTCGGGTTTGCCAAACAGGCACCTCAGGTCCTCTATTACGTTCGGAACCGCTTCTGGTAGCAGAAGGCGGCCCTTCACCGCTTCCAGAGCCTGACCCCGCAGACAGTCCCTCAACCGTTGAAGGTTTTCCAGGTTGTTAAATCCGCAAGCTGCGGTGGTATCTAGAAAACTGCCATAAAACAAGGGCCACGTTTCGGCGTCGCCGTCGAACAACGGTAAGTGCTTCGGAATACACTTCCGAGCCATAACTTGCCGCCGTGTCACCGAATCGTTCCCATCGCACTCACTCTCACTGCACACAGCATTCTTTTCCCTCGTTTCTGTGCGCTCGTACTTGAAACGCAGCTCCGCCATCTCCATCTCGTGCTTCATTTCTAGCTCGCGCATCTTCAATTTGTGCTGTAGCTCCAGCGCACGAGTACCGTTATCATCACCTGATCGCTTCTCGGTAGCCTCGCTAGTCCTTTTAGAGTTTGCTTTCTGCTGCTTTGGCCCTGTCGCCTCACCAGCCGGACGTTTTTGTTCCGTTTTCTCCTCTACTCCTTTCACTAACGCGGCTACGTTCGTTTTCTTCGCGTCAGGTGACGCGCTCTCGCATGCCTTCTCTTCCTCAAGGTTATCCATTCTGGATCGTTGGAATTCGCTTTTTCACCAGTTAAATAGCACGAGGATTTGATTGTTCGCGTCGCGACGTTTGATTATCTACAGACGTTTTTTGATTGTTTCGGGCGGGACCGATTGCGCACTTTTTGTATCAATCCTTTATTCATGGAGCAGATCAAAAAACGTGTACTATTTTCGGCCTGCTTTTGCCCTACTGCCCTACTGCTTCTTTTTCTCCCTTTTTTCCTCTCCTGCCGCTATCCGGCCGATCAGCAAATCCGCGGTCGAGCCTTATTCTGCAGGGGCCGTTCGCAACAGATTTTATTTGCCGCTTTATTACCCGCAGGCACAAGAAATGAGTCCGGCACCAACACTGCTCGTAACGAACTGTTTTCAATTGCGAACGAGACAGGAATCCGGATGCAAAGGATGCGAGTCTTGGCATAACTAGATTCTAATCAAGCGGGGAACACTTCCGGCACGATGATTATGTTTTATTTTGACATTTCTCTCTCTACATTCGAAAGGTTGAACCACGTACCGTCTACGTAAGCATCGCTTTGCGAAGGAGATAATTTCATTTCCAAAAACCTGCACAAGCGTGTGAGCGAACCCCGGGGGGCGAGCACGTACTACCGTGCACACCGACACGACACAATCCACTCCGTGCACCGCCAGAGAAAGTTATACAATTGTCATTAAAAGTTGCATAACATTAGCCACGCGTCTCTACCGTCCGGGCTGCTAGCTGAGCTGAGGTGCTGAGTCCCAGCTGTGGACTCCACTCTGAAACGGGAGGACGAATGAAGATACATCATTGACTTATTAGCATTCCCGTGTGCGGTGTGCTCGGTGTGCTGGCGAGGCACAAGTGCAGCAAGGCCCAGCAGCTGATCGGCACTGGATCGGCGAGGATGCATTTAATACATCCACCTATCAGTGCTCTCCGAGTGGTAATCTGTGTTGTGATGTTGAAGAACTAAAGGGAATGCGGAAGCCACAGCTCTATCGGATAGATAGAGGCAACTCTATCACATCTACCACATCTTCACGCGCTCGCACACCAACCACTGACAACGATGGTGACGACGCCGAGGCACTCGAGTTGCCTCGGAATAAG